>NC_087171.1:15685766-15770766 GCF_035594125.1 Scylla paramamosain | reverse complement strand
GACGCCCCCAAAAGGACGGCGGCACGTCTCCCACACCTTATATATCTAAAAGTGTATGCAAAAGAATTGAAGAGTATTGACTTGTAATAAAGCCGGGAAAGGACTAGATAATTACCCTTAACGATACGTCGCAGTTACGTCTCTTCGGTCCTCACACATCAGTAATTTCCCAGTATTACTTAACATTCGCTACCCTAACCTAACCATGGGTGCTTTCCCCCCCCCCACCATCCCCCTTGAACACCCAAGGACGGGCGCACTTCTCCCCAATCTTTTATTTGTTTTAGGTGTATCTATAGGTGTATGCGAAAGAATGGAAAATAACAGACTAGTAATATGGTCGTGAAAGGACTCTAGATAATTGTTAAGTATTCCCTCATCCCTCCCTTTGTTGTTTACCATCATTAGTTTCATGTTTTAATTAAGATTCACAAGCAATGATAACCGAACAATGTTACTATATGTTTGCCTGATGTAGTTTTTCTTACTAGTTTTTGGGTCGTTTATAACAAAAAACTAGAATAATAAGAACGACACAAACGATGACGATATTTAAACCACCGCCACCACCACCACAACAACAACAGTAGCAGGAGGAGGCAAAAGATAAGGAGCTAAAGAAAAAGAAGAAGAAGAAATATAAAAAAAAATTACCTATCATTATTTATTCAAACTTAATCCTACCCTAGTTCTACAAGTAATGAGAGTTGCCTGCTTTGTCTAACCTAGGGTTGCCATACGTCCGGATTTTCCCGGACCATATCCGGAAATCAAATAACGAAATCTGCGTCCGGGGGGATTTTTGAAAATCCCTCAAATGTCCGGAATTTCACCTTCCATCATTACTAACTGTAAAAAAAAAATCACATTTATTAAATTTCCTTGGGTTGAAATGATGAGAGAGAGAGAGAGAGAGAGAGAGAGAGAGAGAGAGAGAGAGAGAGAGAGAGAGGGGGGGGGGGTTCACCGAGTGGCAGCTGCTTTGGTTTGGTTTCGGTCAAGACTCTGACGTGTATGGGTCCTATTATGAAGTCGGTGCTCGCAGCCTTCCCAACGCCGCCTCACTTGACGTCGCGCTCGCGCCCGTCTTTCACCAGCTCTGATAGGGGTCAGTTTGGATTACTGTTTGCGGCCTTGTGACCTCGTCATTACAACTATTACTTGTTCTTGTCAAGATGTCCAAACGAAAGTGTATATTCACTGCAGAGATGCAGAAAAAACTCCCGTGCTTCAAAAAAGGCAGGGATGAGTGGGAAGCCAAGTTTGTAACTTGAGACAGTTTGTAGAAAGGAACAAGAATGATGAAGACTTCAGTAAATTACCAGCACATAAAAAATGGACCAGATACTTTGAAGCATCAAAGAATATTGAATGCCACTCAGAACTGCTCAGAATTGCACAATTCTTTTTTGCTGTAACATCCCACAATGCTAATGTGGAGCGAGTCTTTTCGTTGATGCAAAGTCAGTGGACGAAGGAAAGGAACAAGCTGAGTGTTGATACAATGAAAGGTATTCTGACTGTACAGTACAACTACCGAGATACCCCTTGCGTTGACTTCTTCAACTTTTTAAAGTCCAACAAGGAACTACTTAAAAATATAAGATCTACAGAAAAATATGCATCGGCACATCAAGCAACACGCAGTGGTTGAAGAAGAGTTATAAGACAGCAACTAAGCCAAGTGGAAAAACGGAATTCAAGATTATCAGCCATATGCAAAGGTAAATAAGTTGAGTTTCTTTTAATTAATTTACATGTTTTCCAGTATCATATCAGGACCATAATCAGGTGTTAGTGAAGGTGTCCGGAATTTTGATAGTTCATAATATATTATATGGCAACCCTACTCTAACCTCAACATTACTGCATACATATCTTATGGAAAAAACACCTGCTGGCATTCAATAATTACCCTGGCAAAGTGATGCAGTCAAGTCACTCGATCCGTGGAATGAAAGAAGCCATCGACACAACACACACAGTCTCGCACTCACACTCGAAGTCAGAAGCTTGAATGATGTCATAAGACCACGACTCTTGTTACCCTCTGCATTGCTTTTATTTTCTCACCATTACCTTCCTTCTCTTACTTAAGCCATTATTGTTGGTATGATTATTAATGATAACAGTATTAGACTTTATTTTTAGCTTTGCCACTGTTCCAATCTTCATATTTTTTGTATGTTGATATTAATATAAAACTACTGTCGTACTGTTTTTATTTTATGGTCACTATTGTTCCTTTGTCATTACTAATATATGTTATTATTTCATGTATGTATTATTTCAGTCAACAAAAAGAAGTGTCAAGGTTTTTATCACAGTGCTCCCTCTCCTCATTTGAAGCTTGACAACCCATTTCTCTCTCTCTCTCTCTCTCTCTCTGCTTCCGTGTTCGTTTTTTTTTTTTTTGTATGTAGAATTGGAGAGAGAGAGAGAGACACGGTCACTACTATTCTTCACATACACACATACACATACACACAGCTATAGCCAGGTTACTTAGTACTTAAATTTTATATTGTTCATTATTTTTATGCACGTGCTCTCGAAAAAAAAGTAACCTTTTGTCGTTGCATTTTTACCTAATACCTGTTCTTTTTTTTCCCCTTGAAGTTGTGTGTTTACTGTTGTCCACTAATCTTGTCTTTACCTCACCAGTTTGATTGTTCCTCACCCATAATGATTTCTAGCACTAGTGTCCCACCCATCTCTACAACCTCCTTCCTTTAGATGTTCCCGTCATATACATTACAAAGATTGTTGACATTTGCTACAAATCAAATAAACTAACATATACCTTTACTTCTGTGCAGGTTAGGAATTCAAATCTATGAAAGTTCATAGTTTGGGTATATTTCATTAAATAAAACTGAAAATTTACATTTGTAACATATTTCATATCATTTAAATATTTTTAAAACAGTAACATATCTTTGTCTATAAAATACCCAAGATATGTGGGGAATGTTTCTATAGGGCACATGTCACTTCACAAAACAGTGAGAAAATTGTACTGAAAACTGGAAACCAACACCTTGAAAACAATTCATAATGCCACTGATCTTTTAATAATAACAAATTTTCTACACAATGAATTACCCAAAAACACAGAATTCTGCAAGGGTAAAGCAATATCTTTAGCTTATACTTTACATATAATTTACATTTAAATTTCTAGGCACCATTTGGCTGTTCACGCAAGTTTTTCCGCAATATTTTTCCTGCAGGTGAGCGAGGAATGGCATCAATGATCTCCACACCTCCTCGCAGCCGCTTGAATGGAGCCACTCTCTCTGCAGATAAAAGACCAAAGCAATAATCATTCTCCTGAAAAAAGTTGGGCACTACAATCATATTCACACACTTATTTGTATAGACAATACACTATATGAAAAAGTGGTATCAGCAAAGAATATCAAGCACCTGAAAATTTACCTTACCTTACCTATGAGAAATTTTAAAGAATCAGAAGAAATTCTCTGATTTTTGGTATTTGCATATGCCTCTGTTATCTAATCTCTGTCTGTTCTGCTTTCTCAGTCCCTTTCCACAAGGTGCCAAAAGGGCTAAGATTGTTAATGATGGTATGAGTGTGAGGTGCTTTGTCTGGGCCATGATGCCAAGTGGGACTGCTGGCCTGCTATGAAGATGGATAGATCTCACCTCCAGAATTAGCCTAGTGTTTCTTGCCTTCAGAACTCAGTAAACTCACCTTTGACCCAAGCAATAATGTCTTCAGGATCAATTGTTTTTCCAGGTTTTTGTACAATATATGCCTTTGGACACTCCCCAGCCTCCTCATCCTTCACACCAATGACAGCAGCATCAGCAATGGCCTCATGTGTTACCAACAGACCCTCAAGTTCTGCTGGTGCAACCTGATCAAAGAAAATATACAAGTAAAGTTATAGACATATCATAGAAGAAGACAAATTGCTTAAAATGTGCAAAGTAATTGTAAAATCCTTTCTTTTAAACTATTAATTTTAGAATTTCAGATAACCTTAGTACATACCACATTAAAAAACTAATTTAAGTGCTTCACGTTATACCAATACTGCTACTGATTATACACACGATTCATTTCCTCACAGTACCTGGAAACCTTTGTACTTGATAAGCTCCTTGATGCGATCCACAATGTAGAAGACTCCATCCTCACTGAAGTGGCCCACATCACCAGTGTGGAGCCAGCCGCTAGAATCTATCAGCTCTCTGGTGGCTTTCTCATCGTTAAAGTAACCCTGAAATGTACATGATGAAGATGGAGCACATGTGGTGGCATCTGGGAAAACACCAAACTAGGAATTCAGCCAATGTAACAAGAATTAAGATAACTGATTCATACACAAGTATATTTTACTATAATACTTTAAGATAACACTTGACATCACTAGATTTGATTTACTTTGGCATTCATTATCTTAAGAATCTGTGGCCAATTAATCTCTCCATGGTTTACTGTAGCTACCATACACTGCACAAGGTCCCACATATCCACAGCATAAAACTTACTAAAGGTAAAAATTTATCATGAAAGCTCACCTTAGTAATTACTGGACCTCTCACACACAATTCTCCATCTACATTTGGTCCGACAGAATCACCAGTTTCCATGTCAACAACCTGAAAATAATGTCATTACAGAAATCTTTCAACTGTATATATCTGACTTGAATTTACAACTCCAGCACTCATGGGTGCAACTAACAGACTGCTATCAAGATACAATGTAATAAAAATTATCTTTTCCTTGCTGAAAACTTGCAAAATTCACAAGCTGCTTAAAATAGTGAAAAATTGCTTCATCTTAACTGGCTGCTCAAGGATTATTTCTAGTTAATGCAGTTAATCCAAATAATTCAGTGAAGATAAACAAACAGAAAGAACTTCCAATCTCTTTCAATCCTGAGACTAGGAAAAGTTGACTATGAACATCTACATATAATTAAATCAAGAAATTTTTACATTCACCAGCATAAGAGGAATATTACCTACTTATTTACACACCACAGATGTGCTATCCATTTCAAGACAGTTTATGATCTTTTTTTATTCTTTGATGAAGTAACAAAGGTAGATAAAAATCTTATCACAAATTTATCTACAGTTCACTTGGTCTCACTCAACTTGTCCAATCAAGCAATGTAGTTAGTTACCTTGGCTTCACTGTGTGCCGTGATATGGCCCACAGCTCCAGGCTCGTTGGACTCGCTGGCAAACACTGCAAGGGTTGTTTCCGTCATGCCAAAGCCCTGCCTTACAGTTACTTCTGGAAACTTGAAATCAGAAAATATAGTGTTAATCCTTTCAATATGTAATAGAGTGGCTCATAGCTATTTCTGGAAACAGAACAATGCAATCTTTCTAATATAGAGCAAAACAGAAGCTTTAAGACAGTTCCACATTCCTGTGACTTGAACTCCTTCAAGAGGGAGGTTTCAAGACACTTATCCTTCAATTTTTTACCACCACTTCGGACCCTATTCGGGAACTGGCATCTCAGTGGGATTTTTTTTTTATTAAATTTTTCTTGCCCTTGGCCAGTGTCCCTCCTACATAAAAAAAAAAGATGTCATTATGAAATCTCTCCTAAGGGAATTCACAAAAATAATGAGGACTGTTCAGAATGTTTCATATAAAGATCACCAACCAAAACAACAATTGTATGATTATCTGTAAATACAATTATTGTTGATCAAGGTCACACTAAAAAATAACAATAATCAAATTAGAGAGAGTGAGCAATAAACAAACAATACTGGAGATAAGTACTGGAGATCAGGTAGCAGTCATCCCCCTATTTCATGTATAGTCCTCATGACTATTCTAAAAAAGCATTTAACAGAAGATACTATTTGCAAAAATGAGACAAATACAACAACTTTGTCATACACTAAATACATAAGCTTACCCTTTTACACAGTATTTCCTGCACCTCTCCTGACAGAGGAGCAGCTCCACACACAATGCTCTTCACAGCACTCAGATCAAATTTGGCAACAATTTCATGTTTGGCTAAAAAGATAGCCAAGGGAGGCACCACCGGCACCAGTGTGACCTGGTGGAAATGAAAGTAAATATCAGATCTGGTGTAAGACTTCAGTCCATTTGCCCTCCTCTTCTCCTCTTCCCTGTTTCCTGCACATGAATGCTACCAAGAGCATTCCTTATCCATCCTATGTATATGAAGATGACAAACTGAAGATAAAAAGGTTATGCTTATTAAGAGAAAGATGAAATATATATCAAGATGGAAGATATTAGTGAAAGTATGAATGCATCATTCATACTACTTTCTCTTTCATGTGATCACTTTCTATGAGGACTGTGAACATACTCAGATAAATTAAAGGTTTCTACAAAATAAAGTTACATTTTATCAAAATAGATGCAGCAACTGTTGAACTAGAATTACTGGTAGACAAAATAACATTATACTAACTTTGTAAGTTTGCAGTGCCTTCAGGAAAACATCTGGGATAAACCTGGGGAGAGTGACCATGGTGGCTCCATGAGAGAGAGCAGCAAGGCCCATTCCAATTCCAAAGATGTGGAAAAATGGTAGGATTCCCAAAATGACATCTTCACTTCTGATGTCCAGATATTCTTTCCTCCTGAGGATGAAAACATGATCAATAGATTTATGCATTATTAAAATTATTATACACATTATCCTCATTGCTGTAAAATGCGAAGTGAGGCAATCCACAGATGTTAAAAACATCAGCAGACAATGAAATAATATTTCATCCACTGTCACACAGCCAATGGCCTGTGTGATCTTGGATGTGGTGCAGAGGCAGGACAACCAAAGTCTGTCTGGCCCTGGTGATCATCTTAATATAAACAATAACATGTTACAATCATGTTACCATAAGTGTTCTGTCAGAGACTCAATCCCCCTCATGGCTACTCATTTAATAAATGCCTCCATTTTCATAAAATATGGGGCATTACAGTAGCACCTGAGGCTGTTCAGACAGTCATGATCACACGCTGACTAATCTGCTGCATGCATTTAGACTGTGCTAATTATTTTCACTTCATTCAAAGTTCTCTGACCAGCTGATGACTTTCTAACAAAGCATGAAAACCAACAGTCTGTCTGCAGATCAGAGGAATTATGAGTCTCCGTGAACATTATGCATACTAAAACTGTAAAAGTGAGTCTAGTCAGCTAATTGACTACCGACCATAGCTATACTTTATACATGGTAGACAATTAGAAAATACTTCACATCAATAATAACTCACTCAGATATTTATAATCTTTATGGCACTACATGCTGGCAACCTCAATATCCATCACCTGAATTTGGTACCAGCATTCTAATGTGTTTCTCTGCCATGGGCATTACAGAGAACAGTAGTCGTTTGTTTCGGTAAGCATGAAGGTATGGAGTGTTGTTTTGAATCATCATAAAATCTTGATGCATAATAAGCAGAGACATGCTAAGAGGATATGAAGGCAAAGACCCACATGATAAATGAGAGAATAAATTCTCAAATCATAGGATTATAGTAATAACAGGCAGTGCTGTTAAGTAAAAATTACATTAATTCTTACAATAAACCAATTTTTACCCATCATCATCATCATCATCACCATCATGATAATTTCATTACTATTTCCTACACTAAAGAAAGCAGGAAAAAGGACACTACTGTTAACACAGGACCAATTCTAGACCAGGCAGGAAAGGATAAAATAATCATGACCACAGCAAACCCAACTGACAGCAAGGGTTTGTGCTACAATTATTTCAGAACTGGTATTCGTTATGACTACTCAGAAAGTCATATATATATATATATATATATATATATATATATATATATATATATATATATATATATATATATATATATATATATATATATATATATATATATGCACACACACACACACACACACACACACCAGCTGATAAGCCCCTTTCAAGGGGACAGCTAAAACAAGGCATCTACATGTGTATATTCACCTGCATTCCTACATATCTTTGCCTCTAGGCCTCCATAAGGAGAGAGGACCACTCCTCAATCCACCTCACTGTATGAGATTCAGAAACTCAGAAAGCAATAATCCAGTATTATCAATCTTGCACCAATAATGATCACATACACTATCTTATCAAACCAAGACTATAAGACACCTACCACTGGCAACTGGATTTATTCTAAGTATACTATCATGCGCTAACAACATACTGGATAATCAGGAATGAGCAACATAAGGATAAACAGTCACCATGGCTCCCACAAGCAGGCTGCAATCATATCTTAGTTGCTCTGAGATCCAACAACTGAATTTAACAACTGAGATCATGCTGAGTGCTGGTCACCACTTACCCAACACAGTCTTAGTCTCAAAAAGTCAATCAGCCACGCAGCAACTTGTGTAATGAAGGAAATAAGTAAATATGAACAGGATATCAAGGCCTATCATATATCACTTCTGGAAAATACATGAAAAGGGGAAAACAGAAATACCTACATGAAGAAGGGAACATCAACTGTCCTTATGGGGCTCAAATTTGGTCTCAATTTTATTGAAAGAGAAGAATGGCTGGGTTATTTAGTCATTTGTACCACTTAAGACTCGACATGTAATCATGTAATGGTAATTAAGGACTTTGAAAAATTCATGCATTGTTTAATCTTAACTAAGTTGTGAATATTCATTTAGATAAAATATAGTAAAAATACATCATAATTTATTTAGCTCTAATACTGTAGTTTTAATTATGTATTTTTTGATAGGCACAAAATGCACCTGATAAAAACATTTAAACAAAAGCACTTAAGAAGAACATTTAAATATAAGACAGTGTATGCATTTCTTACCCAATACATGAAAGCACAGCAAGCCAATTAGTAGCTGTAATTTCCACTCCTTTAGGAAGGCCAGTGGTGCCTGAGGAGTATGGTAGATGCAACACCTGGTCCCCTGAGGCACCGTCACACACCCAATCAGCCGGGGCTTCTTTCCACAGGCTGGTGACAGGCTGGACATCATCCTTGCCTTCATTTCCCAAGATGTAAATACCCTGAGTGATTTAAAAAAAATTTAATATTAATGAAAGTAATAATAACAGCAACTTTAAAAAAAAAATTGGGTATATATAAAGAGAAAGTGATGAACAGCAGCCAATAATTCTTATAAGAATAAGTAACAAACAGTGTGAGGACTTTGAATATTTATCAGTGTGCAATCTGAGCATTTCTAATGCATCATTTATTTAAGCTGCCATTACCCTGAGCTAGGAATGTACACATGTGGTCACCTTTATGTTCTTGTTATCCTTGATAGCAGCCTGCACACTCGGGAGGAACAGCGGGTGGACAACGATCCAGGAGGAGCCGCTGTGGTTGATGTGCCGATGCAGCTCATCTGTCAAACAAACTCACCTTAATGGTCTTGAAACTTATTACTCCTCATTCTTAACCACTGGAAACACCATTTTCATTACAGGTGACAGTGAGTGCTTTAATTAGTACAAAATAATCTATGTGAGAAAATAGGAATAAAAATACATATTGATAAGGTGATAGAACTGTCATTAGGAAACAAAAGCTGACCAGCAAACATACAGCCTGTCTTTCAGAACAACACTGATAGTAAAACTTTACTCAAATTAATGATAGAAAAAAATAAATAAATAAAAAATAAATAAATAAAAAAAAAAAAATAATAATAATAATAATAATAATAACAATAATAGTAATAATAATAATGATACTACTACTACTACTACTACTACTACTACTACTACTACTAATAATAATAATAATAATAATAATGATAACAATAATGATAATAATAATAATAATAATAATAATAATAATAATAACAATAATAATAATAATAATAATAATATAATAATAACAATAATAATAATAATAATAAGGTGAAACTCAGGATTCTAACAACCCCATTTGAGCTTTACTATCCAAAAATCTCTCATAACCTATAGACTGGCATTTGTTAATTATTGTCAGCATACAGATAAAGATATACACAAAGGATATCACTGCTACTGTTATTTTCCAAACACTACAGTCTTGGATCTGAAAGCTATGGACATCTTGTCTGGTACACTTTTTTATGACAAATTAATTGAACCAGACATTAAAATGAGTGTCTATTTAGCCAAACTATGAGTAGCATTAACAACTTAGGAGCAAATGAAAGCACAACTGCTAGTGATACTGCACTGAGTGGCATAGGTTCCAACGTTCTGCTTACCTCATCCAACGAGATGTGCTGCCTGGCTGCCCTACTCTTACCAATCCATCACTGACTGGACTGGTAAAAAACAAGACTTTCTGTCTGCATGCAAAACTACAAAGCAGAAGCAAGGGAACAGCTGTGTGTGCAACCTCCAAACCTCCTTCATAGAGTCCCACACCACTTGGGAAGGTACAAATCAAAAAAGTGTTTTAGACAAATGAAATTAAATTAACCAAACCTACCCAGAGCCATCAATATGACAATTACACAATCAGGTACAGAGAAGTGACAGATATATCAAATGAAGAAAAACTTGATAAATACCAGTATAGAGAGAGAACCATACAAGAGCAGTTCTGGTCTTCTACATTGTATTAGTGGGTAAATTAGACAGATTAAAATCACTCAGCAGGAATCACTGAGGGTTACAAATGCTTGCTTTACAGTTTCCTCTCTATCTTGCTGCTAGTAATAAATGCCATGCACTGGGAAAAAAGAGAAAAAAAGGGAAAAAGGCCAAGAAAAGTGATGAGTATGGCACATGTATGTATACATTCATTAACAAACACAATCATAAGCAATTTGATTTATTTTCCCTAGTTTCTTTTTCTGCTACCTCACATATGGAGAAGGTTAAACTGTACACACAAATTAAAATATAAAATATAGTTATACCAAAAAAAATAAGATTGTGAAATTACAATAACAGGGTTAGTGCAGCATATAAACTAAGACATGTAAAACATAAAATAATCATATAGTAACCTGGGGTGTAGAGTGGATTGGCAAAAGTTACAATGCCTGAAGCAGCAACAGTGGCAAGGAAAGTTGGCAGGGCAAGGATACAATTTGGGGTGACCAAACACACCACCTGGTCAGCCTCCAACCCGGCTGCCCGCCACCCATAGCTGACGTTACGCACCCAGGCAGTCAGCTCACTGTACTTCAGCTTCTCTCCTGACACACCATCTACCTGGAGCAGGAACACATATCATCAATGAAGGAAACTATCTTGTTTTTTCCAACAAAACTAAGTTCTTGTCTAATTTAAGGATAAGTTTTATTTCAGTGGACATCAAAAGTTGGAAATTGATTAAGGTATGAAGCCTATAATGGTTTTTCAGGTATCTGTTTCCTCTCCTTCCATGAAACCATCATAAACCAAGACTGAACTAGTAAGTTTTATGTTACCTGCTGAGCATTTCTCCACACAACAATTATGTACATAAAATTTTTCATTTTTTGTTCATAAAGTAAAGCATATCAAAAACTTAGTAAAATCAGATTCCCACTAAGGAAGCAGTGAAGGTAGGAATATCTGAATAAAAAAAAAAAAAAATTGTACTAGTGAAGTCTTGTGCAATGCCTTCCACAAGTATTTACTTCAACAGGCACACTTGGCAATATTATGCAAGCCCATGATCATGACTGCCATTATAACACTATAAACATATCCAGCATAATTTTGCCACATTGTCCCTGGTGGAGATAACAAGGCACGGAGCACAGCTGGCTGAACCTTAATGACCAACACCAGGAGGAGCTGACCTTGACTGTTCCACCACCACACTGGACAAGCACCTCACAAAATCTTTTGGGAAGTTTGAACCCAAGCAGTCTCACTATATAAAAAAAACTTGCCTCTTATAGTACAAAACTTCATAGTGTTTCAGATTCTACCACTCTAGTAGCTGTGAGACATTTAGTTCATTGTATGTGAAAAAAAAAATCAAAATGAAAAAAATTCCCAAGTGTTTCAAGGATAAGAATCTAATACAGCATCTCTAATACTACATGAGACTAGGATTACAGACCTGATACTTCATGTACAGTAATGGTCAATGTGGAGGTGATGGCAGTGGTGGCAGGATTGTGGTGCTTATCATGACAGGAATGTAGAAATGAACTGGCATGATGAACAATTTGATCAAAATCTATCTCAGTTTTGGTGATCACTTCAACTCAAATGGTAATACACTGTACACAAGGTAACATAAGGAGCAATATTCAGTAGAAAATGAGATAAATGAAAATGCCAAATGAAAATAATCCTATTCCTGTTTCCTCTGAGTTCCACGGTGCTACTTTCTGACAAATAGCACATCAAATATTCTAAGATAATCTTACCAAGGCATCAATTTCTCCAGCTTGGGCACATTTATTCAGGATATATGTGATGAGGGGCTCCTGAGGGACTGGCTCTATGTTCTCCCACGTGCATCTGAGGACGTGTTCCTCTTTCTCTACTCCTAAAGCCACCATGATTACTCCTGTGGCCTCGCCTGCCTGGAGAGAAAGATGGATTGCTTACAATTTTTTTTAGCTATAATTATTATAAAAATACACATGGTTACAGTGGGTCTTAGTCAGCCTGCTACAACCCAGTTAAGCATGTCATGTCAGAAAGCCAAATCACCAGGAAGAATTTAAGTCATAAGGAATGGCAGAAAGGATATCCCCAATACTTAACATTAATGAAATTATGCCTATGAATTAGAAAAATAAAAATAAATAAATAAATAAACAAAAATATTGGTATTCATGTATTGCCAGCTGGGACACACACACACACACACACACACACACACACACAGATAGACAGATTGATAGATAATATACTGACCATGTTACAAAAAAAAAATAAAAAATATTGCATACACACACACACACACATTTCCATGAATGCTCCACTGGAATTATTATTATTATTATTTTTCTTTATGCAAGATTTCACTCTTTGAATGATACGCAAAACTGGATCAATCTATAGCAGCACATGCACTCAACACAGGGCATTACAAATTGATAATGTTGTAGCTGTTGTGTTCTTACTGGTGTGTGCGTTCCTAAAGTGGAGTGAAAGAGAAAAAAATGATAATAAAATTGGAAATGAAAGAAAACAACAAAAACTAATGAGAAAGAAATGAATGGCAAAGAAAGAGAACACAAGAAAGGAAACTGAGAAAAAAAGAAAGGTAAGCAAGAAACACTGAAAAGAAAGATAAGTAAAGAAAAATTACGGTCTCTCTCTCTCTCTCTCTCTCTGTGTGTGTGTGTGTGTGTGTGTGTGTGTGTGTGTGTGTTTGCCTGTTCATCTGTTTGACTAAGCACTTCCCTTCCCCCATCTCTGTATTTGCCTGCTTACCTGTCTCTCTATCTGCCTGTCTGTCTGCTTGATTTCCCTCCCCCCCCCTCACACACACCACTCTGCTATTCCATCCCATCAAATAATCACTTGACACCAATACTGTTTTACATCATGATGGATCAGACATGCGGGTATTTCATTCACTTGTAGGCAGCCTGGGAAACTTTAGCCTGGGAACTCCTGCTGGCTCCACTGTGACTGCTGCATCGCCATCGCATCTTTAACTCTCTCCCTAGTGTGGTCGCCCTTTGTTAAAACTAGGGCACTGTAAAAAATAATGTAAGAGAGAGAGAGAGAGAGAGAGAGAGAGAGAGAGAGAGAGAGAGAGAGAGAGAGAGAGAGAGAGAGAGAGAGAGAGAGAGAGAGAGAAATATATATATATATATATATATATATATATATATATATATATATATATATATATATATATATATATATATATATATATATATATATATATATATATATATATATATATATATATATATATATATATATATATATATATATATATATATACTGTCCTTTCTCCAATACAAAACTATTCAAGAAACTTCATCATTAAAACAAGAGTCTAAAAGTTGTAGGCGATGATCGGAAAGCTTGTCCACCAGTGAAATCCAATAATAGGACTTGAAGGGGTGAGAAAAATAGGTTTAAGAAGAAATATGAAAAATAAAATAAACTAAAAAGACACACTATCAAGTGATATATATTTTTCATATCAATGTTCTTCTACTTTTCATGACTCAACATTCTGTAAAGGAAATTTTTTAATAGCAAAAATGTTTGAATAAAAAAAAAATCAATCTCAAAATTCTTGTCTGGTTATAGGGCTATGTTCCTTATTTAGGAACTATTATAAGTATGTAAAAAATTCTTTTTGAGTTTTTAGAAGTGGTGCGTAGATGATAATAATATTCACTTTTAAGGGCTTAAAAGACCACAGAATAATTTGGTTAGTGTCCTAGCCGGCGCCGCTTGACATAGAAGGGCGTGGTGTGGGGTGGGGACTCAGGGGTGTGGGCGGCGAGGGAGAGGGAGGGTGAAGGTTGAGGATGTGGGTCACGCGTCGGCCGAGGGAGGGAGGCATCACGAGGGAAGGATCAGCTGACTCACGCGCTGGGATGCCACGTTAATGTACTACCTCCACCTCCACCTCCAGCGCGAGGCCTGTATTCTGAAACGTTTTGCTCTCTTACCACGACTATTTTCCAAGACTCCAGAGGTGATTGACCGGGTTCTCAAGACTTTTCTCCTTTAATATTATAGAAATCGTGTTATTCGGTCGCTGGAACCATACAAATATCGTTTAACTTCAAATAGAGCCTTCTGAAGTTTGAAGTTTTGATGTGTTTTAGAATACGGGCCTGCCACACTGAAGAGTCCGATGCTGGTGTGTAGAGGCTAGGTTACAACTGTGTAGTTCTCTTTGTGTATGTAAATTTTACATATCTGGCTAGTCTTTCCTGAGTTTCTGCACGTATATTACACTCTTCGCTGTCGTCACTTCTTATAGTCAGTTACACACACACACACACACACACACACAAAGCGTATGCCATTACTACCATTACAGTTCTGAACAAAAGCCTATTCAAACTCGCTACATTCACATTCCAAATGTTCGCTCTTTATAGGAACGCCAATGCGGTAATTTCTCATTTTCATTCAGGATTTTTTTTTTTTTTAGTTATTTATATTATTTATCATTATTTTTTTTGTCATCACGTAATGCCGTAATGCTATCACAAATCCCAAGAAACATAATAAAAAAAAATCTATGAATTTATATATTTCTTTGAGGGAGATACGGGGTACAATGGCTAGAAAATGATCGTACAATAATGTAACCCCGAGTGTTGTGCTGCAGGTAAGATGGCTCCCGGCGTAAAGGAGAACAACCGCAAAGTAGCAGCCTTATACTGCCTGCACCTGCACAGGGAACGTTTGTTAGCTCGCAGGACCATCAGTTGGTCATTCAACCCGTGAGTACTAGAGCCCTACACACGGTGCGGCCTGGGGCGGCACACATTCCTCAGCCCCGAGGCCCTGCACACTGAACCACTGTTGCCACTCTACTGGTATGCCTGTTCAAACACCCGTATTCTGAAACGCTTTGCTCTCCACTATTTTCAAAGGTTACAAAAATTATTAGCAGGGTTCTCAAGAGTGTTTATCCTGTTATTAATGTAAAAATCTTGTTAATCTGTAACTAGAATCATAAAAGACACCTTTAAAGATCAGTACAACTTCAACTAAAGCCTTTTAAATGTAGTGGAGATGCGGCGCAGAAGTGTCTCAGGATACGCTTCAGTCCCCCGCCTGTATCTCATCACCAACAGCTCATTACCAGGTATAATGTGCGTGATGCAGGTAAAGACTCCACAGCACCTTGTCAACACCACCAATGCCACCACCATCGCTACCACTATCAAGCAGCACGGTTCAGGGCAGGTAGACAGTGACATCACCGTCTCCTACACTGTCCTGCAACTCTATCCAAAGTGGTAGTGTCTGGTGTGTGTGTGTGTGATGCAGGTCCGTCTTCAAAGGAGTTTCAATAGACCTAATACAATCTGTCATCCCAATCCATAAATCTATTGAACCTTTCAAAGCCTTTTATCCTATTGCCACATTACCAGCAAGCTCTGAACGTGAGCTTATTTCTATCTATTTAGTTGTGTGTGTGTGTGTGAGTGTCGCAAAAATTATGATACGTAAAGCTCCTAGTTAGTCTATGTTCCACCACCTTCCCACACACTCTTAGTAGTAATCTCTCGGTGTGAAATCATGCGAGTGAGTCAGACAGTGCTAGTTACGCCGCTTGCATCTCGATATACGCTACCACGAAGGCTTCCAACCGCTCACTGTCGCCACAAGAGCACACAGAGTACTGGAGAAGAACAGATAATAGTGATATTGGTGTGTGAAGGTGTGTGCTGACCTACGCATTACTAATAAAGTACATGTGGGAGAAGGGGACATAACAGAGGAAGGGAAGGTGGATGAAGACGAGAAATAAAGGCGAGGACGAGGACGAGACGACGACATAAGAACATAAGGGAAGTTGCAAGAAAACATTAGTCCTACACGTTGCAGTTCTTTCATAAAGCATACCTACCTATCTGTATTCGCCTGTTATCCTTATCAATAAATTTACCTTAACTTTTTTTAAAGATTCATAACCTTTAAAAGTTCCCTATCTTCTTTTAGATGATGAAAGCAACGAAAATGGAGGAAGAGGAGGAGATCGATGAAAACGGACGAAGACGGTGACGAAAATGAAGAAGGAAAGGACGAGAACATAAGAACGAGGAATGAGAAGGACGACGACGAGGAAGACGAGCAGAATTAGAATAAAAGAGAAAAATAATGTGAATATAATGAGTAAGAACAAAGGAAGGAGCAAAGAGTAATGGCCGAGAAATGTGCTGCTGCTATTATAGCCTCTGAGGAGGAGAGAAGAAGGGAAAGGAGGCGAGGGTAGAGAGAGAAGGGGGTCATTTCACACCATTAAGAGCGACACACATTCTCGTATAGCTTACAGACGTGAGCTGGAGAGTGCTGAGGCAAGTTGGCAGCATTTGATATTCTCTAAAGAGTTATCATTAAACACTATACTAAGAAAACATGTATCTGCCCACGCGCTGTGAATCATCCGGCACCGCGCCACTTCGTCAACACTTTTCACCATAAGGATAATTCAGAAGTCATTTCATATTTTATGCCTAGAGCAGAAACGAACTTAATGATTTCCCGGATGTTCTATTGGAAATCATGGCTGGAAAGTGAAAACACGTAATTTCATAGATCACGTCGTATTTATTCATGAAAGAAAATTCAAATATGTTACAGTTCGAAATTGTCAAGAAGGGAAGCTTTATCACACCTGGTTTTAATTAATTTATTTATCTATCAGTTTTATTTTATTCACTAAGTTTTTTTTTTTTGTGGTTGTGACTATTAAGAATCAGGAGGAGGAGGAGGAGGTGAAGGCGGAGGAGGAGGAAAAGAAGAAGAAGAAGAAGAAGAAGAAGAAGAAGAAGAAGAAGAAGAAGAAGAAGAAGAAGAAGAAGAAGCAGAGCAACAACAACAACAACAACAACAACAACAACAACAACAAAAAAGAACAATGGTCAAGCGGGAGAACAGAAGAAAGTATCAATCCGTCTTTTTTTTTTTTTCTCTCTCCTGAATAAAGCTAAGAATGCATGACGAGACGAAAGCGTGAACCTAGAACGTGATGTTGCGCGCTTGTCTACGGATGTACTTAGTGGCTGAGGCTCGCTGGCTGGCTGGCAGTGGTGGTGGTGGAAGGTACTGCAACGCTCGTAATGAAAGTGATGAGCAGGATGTGTGTGTGTGTGTGTGTGTGTGTGTGTGTGTGTGTGTGTGTGTGTGTGTGTGTGTGTGTGTGTGTGTGTGGTTTTAGGGATTTATTGGGTACGTTTGGATTTAGTTATGAAAATAAGGAGTTTGATGAAACGAACTTGTATATTTTTTTATCAATGCGTTCCAAGATTTGTGAATTTTATGGAGTTGTTAGTTGAATATTTGAAGATTTTGATTTATTGATTTATTGATTCAAATGGTAAAGTCCTTGAAGTGAAAAGAGACAAGACGAGGGATATGCAAAATTTAAATGAACAAGGTGTATTTATATGTAATATGTATTTTGTAATCTTATATTTTGTCGATAAACTAACTAAACTGTGTGTGTGTGTGTGTGTGTGTGTGTGTGTGTGTGTGTGTGTGTGTGTGTGTGTGTGTGTGTGTGTGTGTGTGTGTGTGTGTGTGGGCGCGCGCGTGAACGAACAAACGACTTATCAATCACACTTTCATGAATAATTCCGAACTCATATCAATGAAAAAAAGAGAAAGGAACAAATATATAATATAAGTGCACTTTATCATACCAAACCAAACGCAATGAACAGAGAAAACAAAATAATTAGCGTGTTTCTTTACTTCATCACGCTTTCTACGCTGAGTTTTTTACTTTTAATCTTTCAAGGTGCTAGGTGATAGTTTTCCGCTACTCTCTCTCTCTCTCTCTCTCTCTCTCTCTCTCTCTCTCTCTCACCTATATATATATACATTATACTTGCTAGACAAAAAAAAAATCTAATGTTTTAATCCCTTTCCTTTCTCATAGTTTCTAATAGTGATTTTGAACAACGATTCTTTAGTGCTGTGAATTTTTTTATATATATCGCAGTGAAAGAAAACGAATAACGTATTGTTTTGAGTAAGCCAGCGAGTTTGTAAGATACCGACGCCCTCTGTGTGTGTGTGTGTGTGTGTGTGTGTGTGTGTGTGTGTGTGTGTGTGTGTGTGTGTGTGTGTGTGTGTGTGTGTGTGTGTGTGTGTGTGTGTGTGTGTGTGTGTGTGTTTTTTGTGCATGAGTGTAGATTACTAACAGAATAATTCATTAGTTGATGTTTCACTACACTAAATAGGATGCCTCACGTACTCGTATGTATGTTTATGCATGTGCGTGTCTGTGCATGATGGGAGGTGGTAAGGAGGGGACAGGGAGAAGACAGGAAGGGGAAGGAGAGGTGAGTGGATGGAATAGGTTAGGGAGGGAGGGAGGGAGGGAGGGAGGGAGGGAGGGAGGGAGGGAAGAGTTTATGGAATTACAGGGAAGGGAAGGCAAGGGATGGAGGGGGGAAGGTGGAGTTTATGAAGTCCTAAAGGGAAAGGGGAGGGAAAAGGGAACTGAAAGGAAAAGGAGGAAGTATGGAAGGGAGGAGTAAGTGGAGTAACATGGAGAAGGGAGGAAGAGGAAAGGGATTACACAAGAGGATTTCCCGGGTGAGCACTCAGGGATTTACTGGGATTTACTCTCCGCGCCCTCCCGAGACGCGTCTGATATGTTGGCGTGACTGTCGCCTACGCGCCAGCACAAGAGAGTGAGAGGGGAGTATTGGGCCGAGGAGACACGTTGAACTTGTCCCCTCAGCTATTTTTCTCGCCGAAAGGTTGGTTGTTGTGACGTGAGTGGAGTGACGGAGTAACATAGGAAAGGAAAGAAATTATGGAGGGGGAGGGAAATGAAGAAAGGGAGAAGGAAGAGTAGATGAGGAAAGGTAAAGGAAGAGTGGGAAAAGAAAGGGCGGGAGAGAAAGAGAGGAGACAAAAGGGAAGAAGGAAATTGAGAGAAGGGGAAGGGAAGGAAGAGTGAGTGAGGAAGGGGAAAGGAAGCGTAGATGGAGAAGGGGGGGACAGAAAGAGGGAAGGCAAAAGGGAGGTGGGGAATGGAAAGGAAAAGAGAAAGGAGAGAAAGGAAAAGTGGATAAGGGAGGCGGAAAGGAAGAGTGGATGGAGAAGGGGAAGAGAGAGGAGGAGGGGATCTACTCACACATAAACGTTACACAGGATGGAGGGGAAGGAAGGCAACACTTTTCCTGTACCTTAGCATACTCTCTCTCTCTCTCTCTCTCTCTCTCTCTCTCTCTCTCTCTCTCTCTCTCTCTCTCTGGCGCAGTATTACATCACATCCTGTCCCCAAACACGTAGACATCCATTGATAACACCTCAAATTTTGTCGAAGGTCTCTCTCTCTCTCTCTCTCTCTCTCTCTCTCTCTCTCTCTCTCTCTCTCTCTCTCTCTCTCTGATAATACACTTTCTAAACTAATTTTTCTTAATGTAGTAAAAAGCAACGAACGTGGTTTACATGCAATGCGTTGTAGTATATTTCCTATCCTACTTTTTTCTCTATTTTTATTCATTTATTTTTTCAAGCATAAAGGAAGCGAAGCAGCAGCACACACGAGAGAAAAAAAAGGCCACTGTTTTGCACTCTTGAGGAAAGATAGCCAGCAAATATGGAGAGCGAGTTAATCTGTACACGTAAAGCAAGTTATTAAAGCAAGTTATTATACCTAACACCTCCAATCTCTCAATGTCAGTCTAATTTCGTCCCGGATATTATTACATGACTAAGGTAAGCAAGATAAAGATATTTGTTGTAAACATTTACCTCAATTAAACCTTTCACTACTGGACTCTCTTTTCCCATAACCCCTCGTACGTTTTACAGCCGCTTGCTTTTGTACTGATGTATAGTGAATAGTTATGTCGCCTAAACAATACAAAAATCTTTTATTCTCTCTTAACTTTCTCCATGCAAACTTTATTTTTTAGACTCACAACTATTATCTCTCCGTTTAATCCTTTCTGCCTAATAACATAATAACCAACCAATTTTGCCAACCATGGGAACTGCCTCTAGTGGTGAAATGGTTAACAACGAACAAAATGCTTCACAGCTTTAATTTGCCTCACTGCATATCCTGTGAGTGTGTGTGTATGTAGTGTGTGGTGCTCCTACAGCAATAGAGGCAATCTGTACTGTTCTTTTTCCATGATCTCCTCTGTTCTTACTACACCCTTCACTGCTTAATAATTTCTCCCATCACCTATAAGTTATCAGACTTTTATTTACATACATACGGCAGTCTCTTAATGGTGTATGCGTGTTTATGGTTTGGTGTCCCTACTAGTCGCGTATTGAATAAGTAAACACCATTCCTTCTGGTTAAGTGTGAGAGAGAGAGAGAGAGAGAGAGAGAGAGAGAGAGAGAGAGAGAGAGAGAGAGAGAGAGAGAGAGAGAGAGAAACTAATAGAGGAAGACAAGTACGACAAAATTTAAAGGGAAATTCTCTCTCTCTCTCTCTCTCTCTCTCTCTCTCTCTCTCTCTCTCTCTCTCTCCTCTCTCTCTCTCCTCTCTCTCTCTCCTCTCTCTCTCTCTCGGGCTATGAAGACAGGCAGCAGTACAATTAATAATAGATGGACAATTAGAGAAAGGGAATGACAGCCTTGGGGAATGACAGCCTTGGGGCGGCCCACGGAGAAAGCGTGAGCCTGCTGCACTAATCCGTCACGGGCGCTGCCATGGGATACAGGCCGGGAGTGCCACGCAACGCTGCCACGTGACACTATTGGTTTTCGTTCTTCTCTTTCTCTTTTTACGTGTGAAGGAAACTGATGCAAGAGCATAAAATAGTATAAAAAAAGATACGCTTCATTATATGTTAGTACTTCCGAGATACGTATATGAGAGAAAGTTCTAAAAAATGTTAGTCTCTTTAGTTTAAAAGGTGTGTTGATGTTTATCTCTCGAAACAATACAAAAACAGGCAAACGATTCCAGAATTTACCATTGAAAGGGATGAGAAAGAGCAAAGGTAGCCGCTAAACCCTTGCATTAGTAAGGTGGACAGAATACAGAATAAGAATTAGACTAAGTATAGAGCATTCCCAAGTTTAGTTTAAAAGGTGTGTTGATGTGTATCTCTTGAAACAAAGCAAAAACAGGCAAGAAATTCGAGACCAGTGAAAAAGATGAGAGAGTGAAAGAAGTGGCTAATTCTTGCATTAATGAGATGGACAAAGATGAGAGAGTGAAAGTAGTGGCTATTTCTTGCATTAATGAGATGGACAGAAGTGTGAGAATAAGTGGAAAGCCTTGTGCACGATGGCTGTAGAGGAGGAAAGGGGAGGCCATATGGTTAGCAAGTTCAGAGGAGTAGTAACCATGGAAATAACGATAAACTTTTGCTCTCTCCCACTGTTTTCAAAGGCCACATATGATCAGTTAGGTTCTCGTGAGCTCGTGAGTGTTTTTCCCCACTGATGATACAGAATCCTTGTAAAACTGTAACTAGAATCATGAAAACATTCTTGAAACTCCCCGATAACTTCCACTACAGCCTGCTAAGTGTAGTCGAGATAAAACACCGAACTTTTGGAGAATGCGACCTTTTTTTCTTGTCCCTGTTGTTAAAGTATTAAGAGGATACGCCATAAAGGGCACCATTAACACAACTTAGTGGTGAAGCTAAAATTATTTCAAGCATAGAAACATTCGTCTATTCGTGTTTACAGTAACCTCTCTCTCTCTCTCTCTCTCTCTCTCTCTCTCTCTCTCTCTCTCTCTCTCTCTCTCTCTCTCTCTCTCTCTCTCTTTGCAATGGACAAAAAAGCAAAAACCCATCACGGCACAGGGAAAGTTATCATTCAGTACAAAGTGTGGAGGAGATCAATGTATCGGCTCGCTCGTCTGTCTTCATGAGGGAGGGAATAAAGAATAAAAAAGAACACAGCTCTCTCTCTCTGCTCACGAACCTTCTGCACTACCTCGAGGTCGATCAGGGGAACTTGGGAGTATAAAAGAAAGCAGATAAAGGATCGACATATTGATGGATAGGTGCATATTATATTAATGGGTAATTAGGTAGATACATAAGGAGACAAATCCATATGCGAATGGTATTCCTAGTCATTTCCTCGTTTTGTCTCTACGTGGAACTCAATTTAAGAAAACCATCTTTCATGGGAGTGATAGGGAGTTCTCAAGAGTGTTTTCCTGATTCTAGCGAAAGTTTAAAGAGAATTTCGCATCATCAATGAAAGAAAACACCCCAAACTCCATGAAAATATTACTGATCGCCTCTGTGACCTTGGGAAATAATCCTTAGAACCCAGAGCGTTTAAGTTTATGAATGTGTGCCTTGGATACAGTCACATGGACAGGGAGGGAGGGAGGGAGGGAGGGAGGGAGGGAGGATTGTGTATGTAGTGTAGGAAGATAGGAGGGAGGGAGAGAGAAGGGAGGAAAGTAAGTGGGTAGAAAGTACTTATATGGGTCGATGGACTGATGGATGGAGGAATGAATGAATAAATGGATGACAGATAGATAAATGAATAGATGGATGGATGAATGAAAGTACAATCATTGAAGCAATCTATAAGCCTTTAAGAGCGAAGAGCAAACATCATAAGACCGCTAACAATGCAAGATAAACTAAAAAAGAAATAAATAGATAAATGAATAATCTACATTCTACAGACACTCCATTCTGCGTAACCAAACTTAACCTTACATGCTCTTTACTCCGTCGTTTGTTTATCGACCACAGGCACTTATGTCACTCTAGTGGAACAAATGTGCGAAGAATACGATAAGGAGTAAAGAGAAGTAGTGGATGAATTTAAAAGGAAGTAAACAAATAAATAAATGTTTGGATAGTGCGAGGAGGAGGAGGAGGAGGAGGAGGAGGAGGAGGAGAAGTGGAAGGCTGAAAAAAAAAGGTAAGGTGAAAAGAATGGAGGTGAAAATGAAAATTGGAAAGAAGTAAAGACGGAAAATAAATGAAAGATTTTTTTAACAGCCGGAAAAAAAAATACATGCAAAAGTGGCAAAAGACTGCAAATAATAAAAAAAAAAAAAAGAGGGTACAAATGGAAAAGAGAGAAAAAACAAAAAGAAAATTGTGGAAATAAAAGAAAAGGGAATACAAGACGACGGTGAGAAAAAGAAAAAAAAAAAAAAAAAATGTGTGGGTATGTGGCAGTGAAAAGTAAGTTGGTGGAAAAACTCCCCCTAAAATAGAAAATAAAAAATAAAGATGAAAAATAATAAGTTATCGGAAACGAAAAAAAAAAAAAAAGTGCGAAAAGTACGAGCCAGCAAAAGCGAATAAAAAAACACAATAATAATAATAATAATAATAATAATAATAATAATAATAATAATAATAATCTATCAACTCCCTACCACACACATAACAATTCACCCAAACACCACTAACAACACTTTAACAGTACAATCCTAACAATCCTTTAATCCCCGACGTAATGTTCCTGCTTCCTTAACACACCGCACATTACTCTTCTCTTATAACCCACTGTTTCCTTTACAAAACATTGGGGGGGGGGGGTTTCAACGTGCGTACATTACCATCCCTCTCTCAGTACGGCGGCTTTACTGAACCTGGGCAGTTTAGGGAAGGTATTTTTGGCTAAACACGTGTCTGAGAGGGTAGTTCGTATTTGTTGACAAGGAAAGGGAAGTGGAGTGGGAGGAGGGGGGATGAGGGGAGAAGTGTGGGTGGGAGCCATGCGTCTTTTGTGGCTAAAGAAGGAAACAGAAGGGAATGAAGGAGAGGGAAGAAAAGGAAGATAAGAGAAGGGAAAGGAGTGTCTGTGTATATTGCTAAAGAGGGAAGGGAAAGAGAAAATAAGGGAACAGAAGAGACGGGAAAAGGAGAAAGAAGAAGGGAATAAAAATGAAAGATAGATAAGGAAGAAAAGAAAAGGGAATGCAAGAAGGGAAAGGAAAAGAAGAAAAGAGAAGCTGAAAGAGAGAGGAGAAAAGAACGCAAATTGAGATGAGGTAAAAAAAAATAAAAAGAAAAAAATGAACGAGGGAGAGGAAATTAAGTACGAAAGAGAAGAGAGAGAGAGAGAGAGAGAGAGAGAGAGAGAGAGAGAGAGAGAGAGAGAGAGAGAGAGAGAGAGAACGGAAGGGGAAAGAGGTCAGGAATAGGGATGACAGATAAGTGTGTGGGTGCCAGGATGATATGGCCTCTACTGAAGCGTGGGAGGGAGGGAGGATCGAAGCGGAGGTGGATGGACTGTATAAAAGATCAGGAAGAGAAACAACCCCAGAACTGAATAGAAAGGAGCTGTCAGAAACATCGACCGTGTATGGCGGGGGAGGGGGAGACGATGTATGGAGAAAGAATAGCGAAAGGAGGGCAGGAGAGATGGGAAGGGAATGGAAAGAAGGAAGGAAAGAGAAGGGAAGTTAATGGGGAAGGGAAAGGAAGGAATAAAGTGCGGGGAAGAAGAAAAACAAGAAAGTGGGCAAAGGGGAAATGAAGAGAAAAGGAAGAGAAAGAAAGGAAGCGGGAAGATGAAGAGAATGAAATGGGTAGAGAAGGGAAGGAAAATTAAAGGGAAGAGATGGTAAGAGAAGAAAAAGGAAGAGAAGGGAAATGAAGTTGATGGGAATAGGAAAAGGAATGGAAGGTGAAAAATATGGGAGGGAAAGGAAGAGAGAAAAAATGGAGTTGGAAAAGAAGAAAAAAGGGAAGGCGTGGATGAAAGGAAAAAAAAAAAAGAGTAAAAGAGGAATGAAGGGGGAGGAAATGAAGGGAAGGGTGGAGTGATATTAGGGTGATCCGTTCAATAGTGTGTGAGGGAGAGCTGTTAGGGTTAAGTGTATGCGCGCGCGCGTACGTGTGTGTGTGTGTGCGTATGTGTATGTGTGTGTGTGTGTGTGTCACCAAAGCCATCACCCACCTTGCTATCAGTATAGTCACGGTGATTTTTCTTTTTCTTTTTTTTTTTTTTTTTCTACCTCAAATGGGGCATAAACATTTAGTAATTCCTGTCATCAAAATGTTCAGACCTGTAAGGCTCTGAAAACGTAAACAACAAATGGACGCTCATCATACAGACTCCTAGACCTGAGATGACTCGTATATAGTATGTTCAATGACACCAGATTTTGAAACGTTGTGAAAAATAACGTCATCATGCATATTCCTAAGATTTAAACTGACACATGCTGAACGTCGGCAGTGACACTAAATTGTCAGTGTTATAATATTTTGAGACGTTGTGAACATTCCTGCCTTGCTATAAACGGAGACTCAACACAAAGATCTTGAAAGGCTGATAATGACCCACAGTTCGCGATCTCCGATGATGTCAAACTTTCAAAGCCCCTAAAAGTGTTCCGAAACGTGACGAACATTGGTGTCAGTCAACAGACGTCCATCACACAGATCGCCAAAGGATGGTAATGACACATTCAATATTTTTTAATGATACCAATTTTCAAGGTGTTCTGAAAAGTTGCGAGCAATAGTGGCTATCGTTCATCATAATTAATTTCAGACTGGAAATAATTCACAGCAGCGTTTATTATTTCTGATAGCAAATTTTCAAAGATCCCGAAGGCAATCTGAAGCACTGTAAAAATTAAAGCTTTTACCATCGAAGGCCCCTCTTCATATAAATTTTCTAACTCGAAAATACTTTAATAATTTTGAGTATCTCCACCGACACCAAATTTCCAATGTTTTAATATTCCGAATAGTGGTAAACATTGGTGTTTATCAAAGAACATCCATCGAATATATATATTTTAGAGACTTGCTTGGGATGAGTCACAGGCGTGTTCAATATTTGCTGCTCCCAAACACGCTGGTCCTTTAAAGGGGAAGTCACAGGCACCACCAAGGAAGATAGAGCACCGCGGAGGTTTGCTCTCCTACACACCAGGTCATATTTTGAAACGATTCACACTTCCAAAAGGGAATATTGTCAGAGACCACAAAGATCATTGGTGGGATTTTCATTGGCTTTTTTTTTTTCTCATTAATAATAAAGAACATTAAACTAACATTAGAATCATATAATCATTTGAAAATCCCAATACCTTCAACTACAGCCAGTTAAGAAGGATATTCACAGACATTTACTTGTTCTCGCTGGCCTAATATAACCTCGCACAAGCCAATACATCTGCTACTGTTTGTTCATAAAAGTAGTTGAGATAAGACACCAAATGCAGTCCCTTATACATGAACTGGACTCGATGTATTAGCCGTCACACGCATAGCACGAGATCAACTCAACACCTGATGAAATGTTAACAAGTATACATCATCTCTAACATGAAGCAAGGTACTAAATCAATACTCAGTTAAATATTAGGAATTATACATTTTAAATCAGACACCACCAAGACTGGGACAAAGTTGTATTAATACTTATGATACAGCAGCTATAAAGCGCTTTCTCTCTCTCTCTCTCTCTCTCTCTCTCTCTCTCTCTCTCTCTCTCTCTCTCTCTCTCTCTCTCTCTCTCTCTCTCTTTCTTTTTCGTCTTCCTTTATTTGCTTTGGCTCTTAACCAGTGCCCTTACATGAAGAATAAAGCAAACGAGGATTCTGACAGCAAGGAAATGTGACACGATACTTTCTGCGTTACATTACAAAACTCGCATTTTAAAACGCTTCCGTCTCTAATCACAACTATTTCAAAGGCTGTATAAATAATTAGTCACTTATCATTAAGTCATGGGTGTTTTTTCCCACTGACGATGCAAAATAATTATATTACTAGAATTATAAACAACCCCTCTCAGAAAACCACAATTACTTCAACTAGAGATTGCGAAACAGTCGAGATGAGACGAAGAAATGTTTGAGAATGTGGTCCTCAGAGTGGATCTTCCACATGTCTCAAACAGCAAGCCATTCCGTGACAACCATCAGGACCGCTAAGACACGATACTTTACTTCCAACAATAATTTATTTGCTCTTTCCTGTGGAGAAGGAAAAAAAAAAGAAAAAAACGAATGTTACACGTGCCAGTTATTCGAGCTGACCATGGAAGACAATGACTTCATATTGCCAGGCCAATTGTGACACGATAATGTATAGCATTCTGGCTCCCTCTTTTTCAATTCACAAAAGACACAGCGTTACAGACGATGATAACGATGATACGATTTTTATAACGTAACGATGGTTCATCACGAAACTGGCTGGCTCTGACACGCTTTTTTCACAGTATTACACATAATGATGATGGTGATGATGATGATAAGGGTGACAATACAATATATGACGTACTTTAAACATGCCAATGCTGTATAGTGTGCCGGTATTACCCATGATGACACCTAACAAGCGTAAAAATGTGACACAGTTATCGTAACTTCCACGGATAATAACCATGTTGAAGCTTCTTCCCCTAAATTGGTCCAGCCCCGCAGCGTGTGAGAATCATGGGCGTTATCATTAAATATTTCGGCGCCTCAACCTGCCTATACTTTTACGAGGCTTTGGTGGAAGTTACTCGGGTTTTCGGTTGTTTTCACGACTGGTCAGACGAGAATTTTGTATATGGTGAATGGGGAAAATATCCATTAAAATCAGATTAATCATCTATATGGCCTTTGAAAATAATCCTTTAAGGTAGTGGTTCCCCATTTTTTTTTTTTTTTTGTTTTTCTGGTTTCTACCCACTTTTCATACATAATCCTTGCCCATGGCCCCGCGGATGGCCATGGCCCCGGTTTTGGAACCACTCCTTTCGAGAATCCAAAGACTCTAGGAATATCAGTCAATATACCAAAGTGTGACACGTTTTTCATTTCGTTAGTGGCAGCGAGGAGGCAGCACAAGAGAGCCTCACAGCCACAGCCACACCCATGGGTAACTTTGAGCCCCGCTTACACTTTCCAAGGTCCCATGAACATTCCTAGTGAAGTGGCAACTCTTCCACATGCAGTTGCCTATTCGTGGGTGCTTTTTCACTGCTCGCTTCCTATAGGGGGCGTAGCGTCATCTCTAATCATAAGTGTGGGGCTGAGAAAGAAGCGTATGGGAAGTCACGGGGATATTAAGATAGGTTGCTTAGGAGGCACCACACCAACGCCACACACACACACACACATTTATTGTCACACATGATCAATAATCATGCAGTTGTTTCATGTCAAGCTAATATTCAGCTCTTTCCATTTTTCGTTTACATCCATCCACATTTCACTGGTTTGATTTCCTTACAGAACTATCACTGCTGGTCTCTCTCTCTCTCTCTCTCTCTCTCTCTCTCTCTCTCTCTCTCTCTCTCTCATGTTATCAAACAACAATGGTCGAAATTCAATATTCTGTCCGGTTACCGATCGATCAATGTCAACAGAATTTTCCTTTACTTAATAGCTATAGTGTGCGTGTGTGTGTGTGTGTGTGTGTGAAAAGAATCAATTGTAAACTGGTGACCTACAAATACAACCAAGGATTCGTTACTTAATGAGCTACATGTCTGACAACACTACACCTCCCACCTTTTGCACCCTCATGACCTTAGCTAGGTTGATACACGTGCTGTCTCACCATGAACCACCTGTAACCGCAAGTGTTTCGTGAAATGTGTGTACTGAAGCTGCCGGCCGGCGAAAATTCTCCCCCCTAGTGTTGGAACCTTCTCTACCAACCCTCCCGCCCTTCACGCAGCCTTCCCACACACTCAGAACCATGTCTTACAACACTAGGGTCACTGGAAACACGATTAACAGATGGTCATGAATAAGACCGCACCACTACTTAGGTGTGATGGAAATGTTACAACGAATAATGAAAAAAATAAATAAATAAATAACACGCAGGCACCGTCGCTGCCTATTAACGAACAGTGATTCCCTAACACAGCATCCACTAGATCCCGGGCGGTCAGCTAAAACGTTGCAAAAGCTACATAGCCTTCACTAAACATAAACCTAAGGGAGAAAAAAAACCGGTACACTCACCCAGACGTTGTAAGACCTTGCGTATACTGCGAGAGGTAAGCAAGACAAGTATGGTAATCACTTTAGGGCACCTTCGCTCACCAGACGTGCTAGACCCTCCTCTGGCTGGCTAACAGTGACACTGACACAGGGAAAGGGCTGGCGCCACCACTACCAAGCCGAGGTATCAAGTGAGTGAGGCGAGAAGAGCAGACAGGAGGCGTGGTGTGGGGCGGGAGAGACGGGGAGGGAGGCAGGGGAGAAAGGAGGGAATAGATGGCGGGAGGAGGCCAGAGGGGTAGAGGAAGGGAAGGGGCGGAAGACATGAGGTGCTGGGGCTCGGAGGGAGGTCGTGGTCGGATGAGAGATGGGGGAGGGGAGAGGGGTGGAGAGGAGCAGGGTGGAGGCATGAGGTGTTGGGGGAGGGAGGAAGGAACAGGTGGCAGGGGAGGGGAGGCGAGGAGCAGGGTGGAGCGGCTAAAGCGAGAGAGGATGCACGCCAGGGAGGGTCTTGCCGGCCGTAGTGTTCCCGCTTACTAAAACTGTATTACTATTTTCCTAACGTCCCCCATGTTTGTAAACCTCAACATGCATGACAAAGGCTCGTCCGTTCTGTGAGCCTCGGTTATTATTGTCAATTGATTTCATTTTGGTTGAGTTACACAAGGCTTTCAAAACTACCACGGACAGGTGGAGTTGACAGATTTTCCAGAGAATTTATTTATACTGTAAGGAGCAGTAAGCTAAAAGGCCATTGTACCTCATATCCCAATGTTATTTATCGTTGCCAATATGTTACGATTCGTCATACTTTCTAGTAAATGTAAATGAATTACTGGTTACATTAGTGAACCTACTAACATACTTATCAAATGTTCGATACTTATTTATTTTCTATTTTATCTATTTACTTTTCAGGCTGGACGCGGCGGTATCTAAATTATTGACATAAACCATACCTCAGACTAGACAGAGAAGAAACAGCTCTTTCCTCAGGGGGAACGGCTGGCTGAGTGAGCAGCAGCAGACGACCGAAGGCGAATGACACATTTACCGCGTCACACATTTAAAATAGCACATAATAGACAAGATTTCCAACACTTGCAATCCTCACACCCCTTCGCAACGTCATGAATTTATGTAACTGCAGTTGGCGGAACACCTCTCTCTCTCTTTCTCTCTCTCTCTCTCTCTGCAGTTCACTACAGGACGCTGTCGTATTGCCTTACCTTGCTTGGCGACCTACAAGTCACAACTCATCAGGAATGCATTAAGTTTATTGACAGCCTGTGTGTGTGTGTGTGTGTGTGTGTGTGTGTGTGTGTGTAGAAGTCAGACGGCATTATCTTTGCATCGAGTACACACACACACACACACACACACACACACACACACACACATTTATGTCTATTTTCTTTCTTGCTTGTTTCTTCTTGCACTTCCGCTTCCTCTTCCTTTTCTTTTCATTTTCGTTTCCTTTTTCTTTCTTTCTTTCTTCTTCTTCTTCTTCTTCTTCTTCTTCTTCTTCTTCTTCTTCTTGTCCTTCTTCTTCTTCTTCTTCTTCCACTTCTTCTCGTTCTTCTTATTCTTTGGTTTCCTACTCCTGTTCTTTCATTTTTCTTTCTTTCTTTTTTCTTCTTCGGCTTCCTTCGTCTCCTCTTCCTTTTTTCATTTTCTTTATTTTCTTTCTTGTTCTTGTTCTTATTCTTGTTCTTTTCCCTTTCTTCTTCTTCTTCTTCTTCTTCTTCTTCTTCTCCTTCTTCTTCTTCTTCTTCTTCTTCTTCTTCTTCTTCTTCTTCTTTTTCTTCTTCTTCACTTTTTTTTTACCTTTTCTACCTTTACAACAACAACAACAACAACTACTACTACTACTACTACTACTACTACTACTACTACTACTATTACTACTACTACTACTTAGACATACTACTACTAGCACTACTACTACTACTACTACTACTACTACTACTACTGCTACTACTGCTACTACTACTACTACTACTACTAGTAGTAGTAGTAGTAGTAGTAGTAGTAGTAGTAGTAGTAATAATAGTAGTAGTAGTAGTAGTAGTAGCAGTAGTAGTAGTAGTACAAATTTTCTCTTCTCTTCTTCAACAACTTCCTTTCCTCTGCCGTATAATCTGTCCTTGAGATCCTGGCAAGCGCGAGTCTTGTGTTCTCAATGCAGTGATCAGAATAGTTTCTTGAATATATCACAGTAAAATATGGCTACTTCAACCATCCCCATTCTTGGCATCCTACTTTCCTCATAATTTTGTTGCGTTATCTACTCATATGTGTGTGGGGTGAGGGCGTAGCCACGGTAGCAGTTCAGTATACAAAAACTAAAGGTATGTACTCGTATATTTCATGTGTAAGAAATATCTGAGTATTTATCTGAATGGTTTTGATTTTCCTATTGTTTTTTCTAGGATATTTTGAGTTCTTTTCTTTTCTATTTTTTTCTTCTTTTCTTCTTCTTATTCTGGATCGTTTTGAGTACTTTTTTTTTTCTTTCCTTAGTCATCTCAAATAAACACCTCTTTATTTGAGTCATTCTCCTTTCTTTTTCTGAGTCATTCTGAGTCTTTTTTTTTTCCTGGAGCATTAAAAAACACCTCTTTTCTGAATAATTTTTATTTTTCTTCTGGGTCATTCGGAATAAAGTAATTGTTTATCTTTTTATCTCTCTTTCAGTTATTTTGAATACATTTTTCTTTCTCTTGGCAATTATGAGATTTTCATTTTCTGCAAGTCATTTTCAGTTATTTTTTTTGTTTCCTCTTTGTTTTGAATCATTTCAGTTCATGAAAACCGTGAACATTTTGAGAGTGCAAGAAACACCATTGCACGTATGTTATCTTCTGTAATGGACAGATTCATGGCCTGCAAAAAGCCACACTTGTGCGCGAGGGAGTCACGGACGCAATACGACGGAAGACTGTAAAACCGCAAGGGGACCGCAAAAGGCTGTAGTCGACATACACTAAAAAAGGCAGGTAAGTATAAACATACCACTGACTGACGGCACTGCAACAACAGGGTCATAAAACGCCACATGTCAAAATGTATTACACTTCAAAAGGTCGTAAAAGTTAACTAAAAAAATTATGCTGAAATATTATAAAAGCAACTTGATGATGAAACCAAACTTATATTAAAATTACGAGTCAAAGCAGAGAAAGAGAGAGAGAGAGAGAGAGAGAGAGAGAGAGAGAGAGAGAGAGAGAGAGAGAGAGAGAGAGAGAGAGAGAGAGAGTGCTTCGTTTGTTATCCTATACAAGTGTCCTGACATTGCGTTCGTTAATGGCACGTTGAGTTAAAAGTTTAAATGGACAAAAGGAACTGAACTGAATCCTAAGACAATAACTGAACTAAGGAGTAAGTACCTCGAGTCACCTTATTGTGTGAGTTTCGTAATATTGTTTTGCATTAATGGTGCCTTGAGTTTACAGGGACAAGAAAACTGAGATGCATAATGGGTTTGTGGTATTGTTTGTATTCACAGCACGATAAGGAGAAAAACACATTATAGGAACCAGAAGAGTCGAAATGTAAATTGCTGAAACACTTCTGTTCGCATCTTGGTTACTTTCAAAAGCCTTTAGTTGAAATTGCACGGGTTTTAAGGGTGTTTTTTTTTTATGGATTTAGTGTCAGATTAAGAGAATTTCTATATTATTAACAGGAGAAACACTAATTATCTCTGTGGCAAAGCGTTTCTGAATCCGGGCCTTATAACGATCATTGTCCATAAAAATTGTATGAGATTATTTTCGAATCGCAAATATAATTTTTTTTTCTAACATATCTTTAGTTTTCAGTATTCAAATGTCACGAGGTGGTTATTAATTTTTCTGTAAGTTTTGAATAGTTAAGAATTACTGTTATTCCTTCGTGAATTGACACCTGAAATGTTAGCCAAGTAGAGACTCATAGGCCAGCAGCTCGAGTCAAGAATGTAATTTTTTATCACCATCCCCAGTCTCTATGATTCCATTACAAGGCCAAGGCTTCCCCAGCCTTCTCCATTCATCTCCCTCAGCTGCCCGTCTATTCCAGGCCATCCGTGCTAAATATTTTACAGAATATACGACAAGTTCTTCAAGATATGCACACCTTCTATTATAATTTATAGTAATAAATTGAAGCCAGACTTACGTTCGATTAATTTAGTTCCTCCTTCTTCCCTGGTGAGGATTCACAGTCAACAGGAAGGCAGCACACAGCTTCCAGGATGGACTCAAAACTAGGGAGCTCTAAAAGAAAACAAGAGAGCAAGGTGAAAGTGTGTGTGTGTGTGTGTGTGTGTGTGTGTGTGTGTGTGTGTGTGTGTATCCTCAGAAACCTTGAGTTGCACATGTCACGTTTTTATTCATGACCTTATTACATTACAGCGCTGACGAGACTTTTGCTTGTGTGGCGCAGTGATTCATCCCGGTACAGATTAAAAAACTGCTGAAAATAAAGAATAATTTCCTCGCCATAAACCCTCCCGAGCGATCTTGTAAATTCAACTTGTCATATTTCCCTTATATTCTTGTTTAGAGAAGCAAATATGTGTTGCGCATTTACTACTGAATCCAGCCTTCCTAACTAGAATGGTCTGAATTGAGCAAGGGAGGAGTTATGACGAAGAACATACAAACATAATAGTCAAGCTGGAGTGACTGGAAAATTGGGTGAGAGAAGGAAAGGTGCGAGCAATTAGGAGAACCATTACTCTGTCTAGACGCGGCATAAACAGCCTCCTTGAATAGAGTGTAGTAGTAAAAAGTGACACAAAAGGCTCTTCAAAGGCACAAAATAGTGTTCCATAAACCGAATGTCCCTCAAGGTAGTGAGTAGCCACGACATTCACGAGTATGTAGGGCATGGATGCATATTTCAGTACATTTTTGGGAAAACTCGTATAATCTTGATATTTCCTCAGAATAATACCAAGCTTCCCCGAACACTGGTAGGAAGTAATTGTATTCGTCTGCATGTATCTGGCTCGTAAAGCGTAGTTATGAGGTTCTACAGCACGTCTAAGAATGGTTTACATGTTTACTCAGTTTGACACAACTTATGAAGAAAGGTATTAAGTATTGTTTTGTTTGTGTGCAGTTACTGGAATTTAGATCAATTGTAGCTTATGAAGAGCCGTCGAGGTTTCATGACTGAGCCGCGTTCTCGCGTGGCAAAAAAAAAAAAAAAAAAAAAAAAAAAAAAAAAAAAGAAAGATCAAGACAAATCGAGCTATCTTGCAAGACCAAAACTCTTCAACGCGTGCAGTAAAAATCGCGTTAAAACAACTAGTTTTTTTCCCTTCAAGCTAAAATTACTGCAAGGAGTTTCTAACTTAACCTAATACCCAGCACAGCGTAAAACATCAAGGACACACACCACTCAGGAACCCTCTGCCTGATTTTTTTTATTTCCTATTGCCTTTGACTTAAACTCCTTTGAGAGGGAGGTTTCAGGATACTACTTATAATTCTGGATACTCTTTTTCAAACAATTATTTTGGAGGACTGGTATCTTCAGTAGACCTTATTCTCATTTTATTTCATTATTCTTCACAGTCCGCACCTTTATAAAACATCCGCCACCAACACATCCAGTAAATAAAACCAGCAGTCTTTTAAAGAGCATCTGTAATAACATCCCAGCAACACACTAAACATCTGTACAGAGGTGGTTGTAAGCTGTGTAACTCTGTACTTCCCTCTAGATTTTTTATTTATTTATTTTTTCAATCGTAAGTCCTTTAATCTGCTGACGATCTCATAAAACATGACAACAGGATTATAAGTAGATCAGAGGAGTTATAATTAAGAAAAGAATGTTAAACACAGTGGAAGTGAATGTTGCTGCTATTACATGTGTTACTCGACCATTAACTACAGCAATTAAGGTCTACTATTAACTCAACACCCAGTGAAACGTAGTCCTTCACGAGTACGGCGTAAGAAACGTACAACTTAATCAACGCAACTATTGTCTTTTTCTCAGCACACAACAGGGAGAGAAAGACTCATAATAAATAAATAAGCGTGAAGACCCACCAACACCGCATTAACCAACGAGACCAGTGGCCCTTTGTGCTTGCCACTCTTGTCCACTTTTCATCCCTCGACTCTTCTCTTTCTCACACACGGAGCAGAAACACACTAGTTACTCACTCAACAGATCAATAGGCGGAACTCACCCCCACCTTGCCTCAATACCAACACTACTACAACTACTCCTATATCGCCCCTGTTCTCGGTGACCTGCTGGTTTCTCGATAGAGGCATCCGCGTAGGAGAGGTCCCCACGATACTCACAAACAAGACATTTGGAGCCGCGTGTCTTGAGGAAAGGGATATGATACAGGTTGCTGCGGGGGTCCAGTGTTTGCATCGTTGGTCTTTCTAATAGGTCATGAGTAGGCTTAGGTTGTGTTTATTTTTCAGAGGGTAGAGAGAGAGAGAGAGAGAGAGAGAGAGAGAGAGAGAGAGAGAGAGAGAGAGAGAGAGAGAGAGTTAATGTCACCTTCACTTAATAATTCAACAGTACAGGTCTTCCTTTCTCCCTTCCTTTCTCCCTCCGTTCCTTCCTTCCTGCCTTCCTTCCTCTAAAACATTATTGCGCCAGGAGCTTTTCTTTTCTTTTTTTTTCTTTTATACATCAGGATTCTATAAAGCAATGGTTGGTCAATAGCTTTTCAGACTAAATCACTGCCAAACAAAGGATATCAATTATTTAAAAGTATTGTTATGGAACTGAAAGACTGAATGGAGCCAATAAGAAAATAACTTCTTTTTTTTTATCGTAAATCTTAAATATTGACTGATGATGTGGTTTATAGTCTGGTTCGTGTTGTAAAGTCGACATAATGAAAGGCTTTCGTGAGTGTGTGAAGTAACCCGCCCAACCTTTCCTTATTGGATCGATACAAATAATTGGTTAGTCATGATATGGGAGGGGTGAGCACCTGTGAGAGGCACACGTTACCTAATACACTTCACCTTTGTCATGCTGCCACATACGCGCTATGCTTTGTCGTGTACTGAGACGATTTCCTGCTTTAAGCGTACTTTCTCACGCGTTTTCTTTTTGTGGAATGAAGAGGTTTTGATATCCAGGCACATTTTGTCACGCGTTTCTTTTTGTTGAACGATGAGAAATTTAATTCCATATATATTGTCACGCGTGCTCTTTTTATGCACGGAATAAGTTTTCAGTTTCAAGTATATTTTGTCACGCGTGTTCTTTTCGGGTGCTAAGTTTCATGTTTTATTTACTTTTTTTTTTCATGTACTGAGTAAGTTTTCGGTTCCAAATCAAATTCTGTCGCGCGATTCTTCTCTTGGATTCAACGTAAATTTTCTTTTTAGTTAAAACCGTAGTCTACGCTGGCACACGTTTGTTTTCGATTATCCAAAAGTTTTCAGTTCTGAGCACATGCTACACAACTTCTTTTTTTTTTTTTTCGTGTGTTTGTGTGTGTATATGGATTGGATCTTTCTTTCCTTTTCAATGGAATGTACAACAATCGCCTCACAATTCCGTATTCTGCACTTTTTTTTTTCGTGAACTGAATGAGTTTTCAGTTCTAAGTATATATTCTAACCCCATGGAGAACTCATAATAATTGCCCCACTAATGGCGTTTTTGAGATTCCAGTGATAGATCAATAAGGATTCTGCATCATCGACAGGAAAACCACCCATGAAAACCCGACTGATCCTCGTTGTGGCCTTTAAAAACAATCGTAATGAGAGAACAAAACGTTTGAGAATACAAGGCTTGCTATTGTGATGGTACTATTTGCATCGTGGTTACTGCAGCTGAGAACCATTAGGAATATGGTCGCTCATCCCACACCGCCAGGCTGAACACAACTACTCAATCCTGACCTTTATGAAAGTCTCGCTCTACCTTGAACTTCATGGCACCACACTGTTTATGCACCTCATCGCAGCAAAGGGGCGAGAGTTTGTTGCTGTCTAATCCTTATTCCTTTCACTGCTGGGAAGTTCTTTTCATTATCATCTACTTTAACAAACACTTTTTTTATATAATTAATTACTTTTTCAGACACTTTTTCAAAATCAACTACTTTTCAGACACCTTTTTTTCTTAATTAACTACTTTCAGACACTTTTTTCATAATCAACTACTTTTCAGACACTTTTTTTAATCAACTACTTTTCAGACATTTTTTTTTAATCAACTACTTTTCAGGCACTTTTTTTCATAATTAACTATTTTCAGACATTTTCATAATCAACTACTTTTTCAGACACTTTCAAAATCAACTTTTTCATTTTTTTTTTTCAAAACCAACTACTTTTACGGACACTTTTTTTTTCATAATTTACTACTTTTCAGAAATTTTGTTTCATTGTACAGCGTCTCTTTAACAGTTCTGTAGCCTTGAGAGGAAGAAAAGAAGAGTTCCCTTTCCCTCTTATTATTTGTGCCCATGCAAACTCTGAATGTCAACAAAAGGTGAAATTCATACAAAATAAAAGTGACTGGTTTCATTTGTATTACACTACCGTTATCGCCTTGTCCTGAGTTCCCTCCTATTACACAATGTAACTAAATTTCACTTTTGTCTTGTCCTTGGCCCCAAACCATAATTTTCCTGTTATTTCTATATAAACAAGAAAAAAAAAGTTATTTTGTTTCTAAAACTTTGCTTTTGTGGTTAGAACAATGAATTTACATTTTTGCCTTATTTCATTATAGTATGAGTTACTATTGGTTTTCATGTCAGGTAAAGACCTTTGCAAAATCTCAATTGTTTATCTAATTGCTTTTGAAATGTTGCAAATAAGTTAAAAATAAGTTCTAAAGATTTTTAATTTTAATAAGATCATTCTTGAACTGACCAGATCTAGCAAGAAATTTATCATATTTAGAAGAATCTTCTCAAATCTTCCAGAATGTTCTATCAGACACTTTTAGAAGTGTCTAGAACATTTTAGAATATTCTATTCTAAAAATTTCCAGAATATTCTAGAACTTTCTAGAATACAGCAGAAATATGTAGAAGTATCAAGAATTTTTTAGATGCAAGAATTTTCTAGAATGATTCAGAATATTCTAAAGTTGGTTCAAGAATATTACAGAAAGATTGAGAACATTCTGGAACACATTCTAGAAAGACAGAATATTCCAGAGTAGGAGCTTGCAGACCACCAATCCGTTCTGATTTGGCTGCCTGAGAAGACACATCACAAGAGATGAGATGGCATCAAGAGGCTGCAGTCATTCTCCAGATGCATTCTGCTACATATGTAATCAATTCATCAAGACAAGAACAAAGAAGTTCTCTGTGATAGTATCTGAAAAAATGGTGAAATTTTGCTATTTTGGGGTAAAAAAATCATTCTAAAAGCATCAAAAGCAAAGTTTGACAGAAATAATGGACATTTTCTATTGTTTTGCAATTAATACAGTTGGAAAATAACACTTGCTTGTCAAAGACAAAAATCGTGTTACATTGTGTTATTTCCTTCATCAACACATAATGGGTTATGTTTGCTCCTCGTCGTTGATAATCTGCTGACACGAGATCGAAAATCCTTTAAACACCTGCACTTCAGTCTATCTTGACTGCTCTTGGCTTTCTGGGGGCAACATATTCAGCTCTCTCTCTCTCTCTCTCTCTCTCTCTCTCTCTCTCTCTCTCTCTCTCTCTCTCTCCGTCTTTTTTGTGGTCTCTATACCATATAAAAGAAAAGTCAATCACCCAGTCATTCAGTCAACAAACGCTCTCACGTAATCAACTCCAGAGTCAGAAAAGAATGACAGGTATGTTTACAGTAACTTCACCAAACTGTTTCTTTCCTGCACAGTGTCTGACATTCACCTGATGTCAGTAACGTAACGATGTTGTGAAAATCAAGATAATGAGCTTGGATTCCAGCAGTGTTTCGTCTATACGCCTGTCACGTATTGCCATGCTAGGTGTCGTGTTAGTGTGATAAATAATCCCAAACAGTCCCTGGAGAAGGACGAAGCTCCGTGACTGCTGGTTCGGGTATTACGGCTCATGTTTTGAAACGCTTCGGGATCTCACTACGACAGTTATCAAAGGCCACAGAGATGATTTTTCAAGTTCTCAAAGGTATTTTTGTTCTCTAGTGAATGCGTTGTTTATTAATATGCCCTTGTGTCTTTTGTTCTGATTGACTTATTGGACTAATTACTTTGATGCTGAATGATACGAAAAGGAGTAACTGATGCTTGCTTTACAATTGGTTTGTAGACTTAAAGACATGTAAAAAAGGGGAAAAGAAGTGAAGGTAAGATGCTTTATACCCCGAATAAACAACAATATACGAGCAGAGTGAAAGCCTGAGAATGGTAAAAAAAAAAAAAAGCAGAATAGATACAAAACTACTAGTAGATGGGGAAACAAGATTAAGGGAAAAAAAAAAAAAACTCAGGACACGAAAAGGATCGGCTGTATGTGTGTGTGTGTGTGTGTGTGTGTGTGTGTGCTTGAAGGGTGAGACACTGACCTTTATTCGGGTGGCGGCGGCGGTGCTGGTGCCACTGACGGCGAGATTCCCGAAGGATGGTTATCTGGATCTCCTCCTCTGACATGTTCAAATCCTCGTCGTGTTCCTCGTCCACCTCTCCTCCTCCTCCTCCTCCTCCTCCTCCTCCTCCTCCTCCTCCTCCTTCACCGACATAGCCCACTGCAACGAAGGTGAATGGGTGAGAGAGAGAGAGAGAGAGAGAGAGAGAGAGAGAGAGAGAGAGAGAGAGAGAGAGAGAGAGAGAGAGAGAGAGAGAATGACAAACACGAAGAGATTTTGTTAATCTACTACAACTACAATAACAACAACAACAACAACTGCTACTACTACTACTACTACTACTACTACTACTACTACTACTACTACTACTACTAATAATAATAATAATAATAATAATACGAGAACAGGATAGAAGCAGAACCTGAGGGAGACTGGCTGGTTGGCTTATCGGTGACGTCACAAATGAAAGAAAACTGGAGGATTTTGCTCTTACATGTGTCTTCATTTGTGTTCCGCCAGTGACTGCGGGCTATCTGGGCGTTAATGGTGCGGTTGCCCATTGTGTTTCCGCTAAGTTCCCTCACGGCACTGCGTGCTGTCTCTAGATCAGCGAACCTCACAAATCTACAAGGATGAGAGGAAAGAAGATAATTATGCAGTTCACGGGATGGTTATACATAATTCATGCATTCTCATCGCTCTTAATACCATATTTATGAACGGTTTTGCATTCTATTGTGGTTATCGTTATTATCATCATTATCACCAACACCATTATCTTTATCATCACTGTTGTCAACCTTATTGACATTGTTATTATAGTAATCTAACCGCCGGAAGGGATGGATCTCTCTCTCTCTCTCTCTCTCTCTCTCTCTCTCTCTCTCTCTCTCTCTCTCTCTCTCTCTCTCTCTCTCTCTCACCCACTAACACACCCACACAACAACAGCAACAACAACAACAACAACAACAACAACAGCAACAACAACAACGGCAAAATATTTCCTCACCCGTAAATAAACCTGTCGAAGCGAGCAGTCCTGGCGGGAATGTCCACCTCCACCACCTCTCCTAGACCTTCGCACATGGCCCTCAGCTGGCCCTCCCTGGTGCCCGCTGGTAAGTTGCGAACCACCACTGTCACTGCCTGGCTCTGGGAAATGAGAGGGACGGGTTAGACGGACGGAGAGACAGATAGATTGATTGGTTAAGTGATTTATCTTTTATTTTTTTATGTAAGAGGGGCTAAGGGCAACAAAAAGAACGAAAAAGATCCATTAAACGAAGGCACACTTGATTGATTGATTGACTGGAGGAATGATTGATTGACTTACTGAATGAATTGTTAATCGAATAACTAATTGACTGACTGACTGGCTGGTTAATTAATTGATTGATTGAATGAAATATCGATTGACTGATTAGATTAATTATTTCTGGTTGACTGATTGGTTGATTAAACACCTAGCAACAAGGACAAATGGCGTCACGAGAGAGAGAGAGAGAGAGAGAGAGAGAGAGAGAGAGAGAGAGAGAGAGAGAGAGAGAGAGAGAGAGAGAGAATTATTCATACATAGACTCGATAACATCATTGAACCAGACATAAATAATACTAATATTTTCAGAGGCTGTTCATACATTCACTGATATCCCTCCATTCGTATAACAGATAAACAGATAAATAATACGTAAAACAACTCACCTTCGGCACCTTCGCCATGCCTCAAAAACAACTGACAAGTATACTGAACAATAATACTTCGGAACCGGCCCACAATACTTGCAGTTACTCCAGTAGTCCACCTTATTTCCCTCTTCAGTAGCAGACACGTAGATAAAGCGGTAGAGTAAAAAAAAAAAAGATCCCTTCCACCCTTCTAGTCGAGCTTGGGTTAGTTGGCTAAATGCATGATGCTTATAACGGGATGGCAAGAACACTTATGTATTCTCCACGCAACACAGAGTAGGAGTCTCCTCAGGGTCATAATACTAACTAGTGTAGCAGTCGACAAGGGTACAGAGATAAGGTGCAGAGAGGCTGGATAAGATTTGCTTGTGTGTTGTGTGCTCGTACTCTGAAACGCTTTGTTCTCTCATCAGAAATATTTACAAAAGCCACAGAGATAATTAGTTGGATCCTCGTGTTTTTTTTTTCTTTTCTTTTCTTTTTGATGATGCAGAATCCTTGCTGAAAGTGTCGCCGTTTGATAAAAGTAAAAGAGTGTGTGGCAACCGCGATTAGATAAATGAGATATTCGTTTCTATTGTATTAATTCTTCTTAATATTTATTTCCAAGACTTGCAAAATTACTGTAGTCATCTCATGAACGCATATACCAGTTACCATCGACCTACGGGAGGGGAGTAGGTCAGTGAGGGTGACTTGGAGCTGAAAGGAAACGATTTATGACACTTGTCTGATCGCATGCACCATGCTTCATTGAAAAATAAGGATGTAAATGAAATTGTGCCTTAAGATCCTGGCTACATGAAAAACAACTAAATGCTGTCTGGCAACCCTACAAGTGGACCGATGCATTCCGTTAGACTACCTTCCCCCCATTGTGACCGCGAAGGAACAAAGCCGAGCGTCCCGCAGGAACCTGCAGGAACCTGCAAGAACCTCTGCTGCACTGATGTTGTTAGCTCTGTGTGCCGTCCCCACTGGGATATTGAGGACATTGTGACCGTCTGCTATGTTTTGTTTTTAGGGTGTTAGCTTGTGTGTGCATCTACTGGAACAAGAATGGTGATATGGAACTCCACCTCAAGCAGATGACATGTGAAAGTCAAGTCTCAGTTATGTTCGCATATACTGATATATTTACCGTCAATATTGTGTTTTTCTTCATCATTAATATGCGATATAAATACGTATATTAAAAGAAATATATAACATAAACAACAGGTGAGATATTATTCTATTCCTCGTGCTGCGTGTTTCCTATGCAGGTAAGAAAATCACAGTTTTTACTTATTGATTTATTAATCTGTTATTATTATCACTATTATTATTATTATTATTATTATTATTATTATTATTATTATTATTATTATTATTATTATTATTACTATTATTATTATCATTATTCTATGTGATTTTTTTTTTTTTTAATCAGCAGTGAAAAGTCAGCTATGAATGAAAGTCGCGTTTATATAATAATGAATGGTTTGTCATCACTTCTGCCTCGTCTTTGTGCTTCTTGTGCCCCAGAAGTGAACTGCTGGGTGACCGCTTCTCACCGCGCGTACCTTCACTGTCACACACTCCGTGCTCCTGACAGGGTACACATAGCAATGCTGCCACTGAATCCGGGTTGTAGCATACACTAAAGCTGTTGAATAATGTTTAAGCACATGCTGCTCCTACTGAAGCACCGCCGAACGCTGTGCTCCTTGGTGGTGGTGCTGCTATGTGGCACTTTGTTGATGGACGGCCAGCTGCTCCTACTGACAAGGTGAGCACCGGTCATCTTTCTCAGGATTGTCACTTTCTTTACTTCACCAAGTCTCTATCTGAGAGAGTAATTTTGAACTTGCTTTTTTTTTTTTGTTTGATATAAGAACACAAGAACGTAAAGTAGGATGGAAGAAGCTTCCTTGTTAGTCCCTGAATGAACTATCCACCTGTTATCCTTATCCATTTATTTATCTAACCTTCTCCTTAAGTTTCCTAATGACTCGGCGCTAACAACCTGATTACCAAATCACTTACATTTCTAACTGTGAAATAAATTTCTTCTAAGATCTTTTAAATCTAATTTTATCATGCTTAAACCAGTTACTTTTAATCCTTTTTAATCCTAAGGACTGTTTACACCACCCTTGTTATTTGCCATATGCCACTTAACTTACCCCTCTTTTACATATATAAATTTAAAAGGCTTAATTTCCTCTATACATCAATTTCTATGATAGAGATCTGAGTCAACTGTGATTTAAATCTTGTCGCCTGATCTTATCTGAGCCTAGTTCTTTAATGTGCATCTATTGTGAAGGTTCCCTCCAGCTACGCTAAGTACTTTGCATTTGCTGATATTCGATTACTCTTGCAATCTATCATTCCATTTATTTATCTTATCTTAGTCTGACTGCAGGACGGATGCATCGGAATCTGGTCTAAATATAATTAACTTATCCATATTCGTATCGTCTACTTGTGGCACCAGGTCTCCAAACAGCAGGTTATTCCAGAACAGCTCACACAAGTACAGCTGGTCCACGGTGTCAGTAACATGCTCGCCGCGGACCAATATCGCTTTTCTCAAGAATCATAAGTGTGCCTCTACTGCCATACAGGTAATGTAACATACCTATCTACCTACCAACACACACACACACACACACACACACACACACACACACACACACACACACAGGGTAGAATCAAAAGCTTTTCGTCTCATCAACTCCTCTCCTCTAACTGTCTTCAGCCTCTCTCTCATCGTCGCAATGTTGTATCTCTAGCTGTCTTCTACCGCTATTTTCATGCTAACTGCTCTTCTGATCTTGCTAACTACATCCCTCCCCTTCTCCCGCAGCCTCGCTGCACAAGACTTTCTTCTTTCTCTCACCCCTACTCTGTCCACCTCTCTAATGCAAGAGTTAAGCAGTATTCTCAATCATTCATCCCTTTCTCTGGTAAACTCTCGAACTCCCTGCCTGCTTCTGTATTTCCACCTTCCTATGACTTGAATTCCTTCAAGAGGGAAGATTCAAGACACTTATCCTTCAATTTTTGACTACCGCTTTGGACCCTTTTATGGGACTGGCATCTCAGTGGGCTTTTTTTTTTTTATTGTATTTTTGTTGCCCTTGGCCAGTGTCCCTCCTACATAAAACACACACACACACACACAAACACACACACACACACACACACACATACACAGACACACACACAAATCAAACTGGGACGAAAAGAAGAAGAAGAAATGTTAGATGTAGAGGACCTGTGTTGTCCGGGAAATCCAACACCAAGAAAATACTTCAATAAACTTAAAAACGGATAAAAGGAGAATGATGTGCAGAATTACAGTTTTCCGAATAGGACAACACATTAGAATATTACCAAAGGAAGTGTGTGCAAACAGTAAACATCGAGAAAATATGGTATTTTAGTTTTAAAGAAAGGAACATAAATCACAAAACAAGCCTGACTCAATACTGCAAGAAATCAAACAGACAGCCTCTCTCCCTCATCAGAACATTCTCTTCCGTTATGGTTACAAGCACAACCTCAAATTCGCTCTGCCAGAGAAGAGAAATTTCTTCGGTACGGGACTCGAGAATTTCCGAGCCGAAATGGTGCTCTCCTCCACCCTGAACAAACTCCAGCCCAACATCTTTGCCATCCACACCAAATGGAACCATACTGAGGTAAGTGACGTCGCTGCGCTATGGAAGTTCGGTGCCACAAAGATATCGAGCCTCCTCTCTCTCTCTCTCTCTCTCTCTCTCTCTCTCTCTCTCTCTCTCTCTTGTGTTCCACCTTTTCCCCTGTTATTCTTAAATTATCTTCTCAGTCAAACTTCTTAACCTCTCCAGTCTTATAATGATGAGGAACTGCCAGTTTACCACATTTACCGGGGACTGCCACGTGTAGGCCCGACGGCTTCTTGCAGCTTCCTTTGTTTTCTTATGTTATAATGACTCTACGCCGTCTTTTTCATTGCAGGAAATTGAGATCACACAGAGAAGCCATAAAACGCCTTTATTTATTTATTTATTTTATTTTATTTATTTATTTATTTTTTTTCCGAACGGGGCAGGGCAAGAGGAGGCAGTAGGCACCTGCCGAAACGATAGTTACTCCCAGTGAGGTCTAAACCACTGGATCAGGTGGTGCTGTAAACTTATCATTAAACCCAGCTGTGACCTCACTGAACGTTTCCCTTTGTGTATCACAACACAAGGGGGCAGTCACAGCCTGCCCTCTAAAGACAACTCTCTTCCTCCACACAAAACAACAAGCACCTGATAACACACACACCCTTCAACCAAAATTTCAAAATTATCATGGCGATTCCTACACCAGCCTCGGAGTCCCCATCTGGGGAGGACAGATCTGTCTGTCCTTCTGACAGACATAAGTCCTTCTGACACATAAGTGTTTTGACACCCCCCCTCAACTTTTCATTAACTTCTGCAACATTCGCGGTCCAAGATCTAATTTTCAGTCTGTAGAACACCACCTCTCCTCTTCTAAATTTCATCTTCTCTTCCTCACTGAAACTCAGGTGTCTGAGGCAACTGACAGTAGCCCCTTTTCTGCTCCCTCCTACTTTCTCTATCCTCATTTTCGATCCAAAGCTGGATGTTGCGTTTATGTGAGCAACGACTTAACCTGCTCTCGTGCCCACGCTCTTGAATCTTCTGAGTTTTCCACTATATGGCTACGACTACAGAGTCACTCTCAAACTAAATTTATCTGTGCTGTATGCCTCTCACCTAACTCCTCTGACTATAAGAAATTCTTGACTACTTAACTTCCAAAGTGGAGCACATTCTGACTCTCTTCCCTTTTGCAGAGATCTCCATTCTTGGAGACGTTCACCACCAGCTTTGGCTTCCCTCTCCCTTCACTGACCATCCTGGTGAACTAGCCTTCAACTTTGCTATCTTCCATAACCTAGAGTCCTAGAGCAATTGGTGCAGCACTCTACTCGTATTCCTGACCGTCTTGTAGATACGCCCAACATTCTTGACCTTTTCCTGACCTCTAATCCTTCTGCTTGTGCTGTTACCCTCTCTTCTCCGCTGGGCTCCTCCGATCACAATCTCATATCTGTATCTTGTCCTATCGCTCCAATCCCTCCTCAGGATCCCCTAAGCGAAGGTGCCTCTGGCGTTTTGCCTCTGCTAGTTGGGGGGAACCTGAGGAGATACTTTGCTGATTTTCCCTGGAATGACTACTGCTTCCGTGTCAGAGACCCGTCTTTGTATGCCGAGCGCATAGCAGAGGTGATAGTGTCTGGCATGGAGGCGTACATTCCTCACTCTTTTTCTCGACCTAAACCTTCCTAACCTTGGTTTAACACAGCTTGTTCTCGTGCTATACATGATAGAGAGGTGGCCCACAAAAGGTACTTAAGCCTTCCATCACCAGAATCTCATGCACTTTATATTTCTGCCCGGAATCATGCCAAGTCTATCCTCCAACTAGCCAAAAACTCCTTCATTAACACAGTGTCAAAATCTTTCAAGATCTAACTCCCCGTGTGACTTCTGGCATCTAGCCAAAAATATCTCCAATAACTTTGCTTCTTCTTCTTTCCCGCCTTTATTTCAACCATATGGCACCACTGCTATCACATCTATTTCTAAAGCTGAACTCTTTGCTCTGGGTTTGTTCCTCCCTCTCCTCCACCCTTTGACTACTTCATGCTACCTACTAAAATTCTTCGCAACGATATTTTCCATGTCCTCGCTGGCCTAAACCCTCGGAAGGCTTATGGACCTGATGGGGTCCCTCCTATTGTTCTCCGAAACTGTGCCTCCGTGCTTGCACCTTGCCTAGTCAAACTCTTTCAGCTCTGTCTGTCAACATCTACCTTTCCTTCTTGCTGGAAGTTTGCCTACATTCAGCCTGTTCCTAAAAAGGGTGACCGTTCTAATCCCTCAAACTACCGTCCTATTGCTTTAATTTCCTGCCTATCTAAAGTTTTTTTAATCTATCCTCAACAGGAAGATTCTTAAACATCTATCACTTCACAACCTTCTATCTGATCGCCAGTATGGGTTCCGTCAAGGCCGCTCTACTGGTGATCTGGTTTTCCTTACTAAGTCATGGTCATCGTCTTTTAGAGATTTTGGTGAAACTTTTGCTGTTGTCTTGGACATATCAAAAGCTTTTGATAGAGTCTGGCAAAAAGCTTTGATTTCCAAACTTCCCTCCTACGGCTTCTATCCTTCTCTTTGTAACTTCATCTCAAGTTTCCTTTCTGACCGTTTTATTGCTGCTGTGATAGACGGTCACTGTTCTTCTAAATCTATTAACAGTGGTGTTCCTCAGGGTTCTGTCCTGTCACCCACTCCCTTCTTATTATTCATCAATAACCTTCCAAACCAAACTTCTTGTCCTATCCACTCCTACGCTGATGATACCACCGTGCACTTTTCCACGTCTTTTCATAAACGTCCAACCCTTCAGGAGGTAAACATTTCACGCAAGGAAGCCACAGAACGCTTGACTTCTGATCTTTCTAAAATTTTTGATTGGGCCAGAGCAAACTTGGTATTGTTCAATGCCTCAAAAACTCAATTCCTCCATCTATCAACTCGACACAACCTTCCAGACAACTATCCCCTCTTCTTCAATGACACTCAACTGTCCCCCTCTTCTACACTGAACATCCTCGGTCTGTCCTTTACTTATAATCTGAAATGGAAACTTCAGATCTCATCTCTAGCTAAAACAGCTTCTATGAAGTTAGGTGTTCTGAGACGTCTCCGCCAGTTTTTCTCACCCCACCCCCCACCTTCTAACTCTGCACAAGGGCCTAATCCATCCATGTACGGAGTATGCTTCACATGTCTGGGGGGGTTCCACTCATACTGCTCTTCTAGACAGGGTATAATCAAAATATTTTCGTCTCATCAACTCCTCTCCTCTAACTGACTGTCTTCAGCTTCTCTCTCATCGCCACAATGTTGCATCTCTAGCTGTCTTCTACCGCTATTTTCACATTAACTGCTCTTCTGATCTTGCCTCCCCTATGCGGCCTCGCTGCACAAGACTTTCTTCTTTCTCTCACCCCTATTCTGTCCACCTCTTTAATGCAAGAGTTAACCAGCATTCTCAATCATACATCCCTTTCTCTGGTAAACTCTGGAACTACCTGCCTGCTTCTGTATTTCCACCTTCCTATGACTTGAATTCCTTCAAGAGGTTTCAAGACACTTATCCTTCAATTTTTGACTACCGCTTTGGACCCTTTTATAGGGACTGGCATTTCAGTGGGCTTTTTTGGGGGGGATGGATTTTTGTTGCCCTTAGCCAGTGTCCCTCCTACATAAAAAAAAAAAAAAAAAAAAAAAAAAAAAAAAAAAAAACTCGTTTTGTTGTCTCAAAAAGTCGATTCTTTCATCTACTCACTTAACGCAATCTTTCAGGCAACTGTTACCTCTTCTTCAATGACACTGCTAGGGAGTGCCTGCACTAGGGCTGGGCAGGAACCGGTTCCGGAACCGGTTCTGCTTTAACGGTTCCAAACGAGTACTGATGGCAGATGCGCATGAGGTACAACATTTATGTAGTGTTTAAGATATGTATGCAATCATTGCTATTATTTAGGAAGTCTTGCAAATGGTATCTACCAATGAACAAAGTAGTGTAATATCAAATATGAATAAGTGTCCATGTGTCTAGTATTCAAAGAAATTGATGAATAATATGAAAATATTTCGTTAATATTAGCCAATATGAGGCATCTATTTAGTGTTGCCATAAGTGTAATATTTTTTGTACTTTGATTGGTAGGTACTCTATGACGTCATAACATAGTGTGTGTGTGTGTATGTGTGTGTGTAATAATAATAATAAACGGTTTATTATTTAGGCAGTTAACAAACTGAAAATGTACAGTGTGTGTGTGTATATATATATATATATATATATATATATATATATATATATATATATATATATATATATATATATATATATATATATATATATATATATATATATATATATATATATATTTATTTATTTTTATTTTTTTATTTATTTATTTATTTTTTCCTCGCCTGAACTGGTAACACTACAAGGAAAATACACAACTGGCAACTCAGACCTGCCGGACGCGGCCCAGCCATCCAAGGACCTCACTTCGACACTAGTGCCAATATATATATATATATATATATATATATATATATATATATATATATATATATATATATATATATATATATATATATATATATATATATATATATATATATATATATATATATATATATATATATATATATATATATATCAACTGGGGGACCATCCCCCGGCCACCATTAGTAAATCCACATTACAGTTATTATTGGGGTGATATTTGTGATGTTTTATTACCTGTGTGTGTGTGTGTGTGTGTGTGTGTGTGTGTGTGTAATCAGCCCTTTTCCATTACAGGTGAAGAAAGTTATGCCAGCCAATACTGTGTTCTTCACCATTGTCAGGGAGCCCATCGCTCTCTTTGAAGCCTTCTTTGCCTTCTCCAGGGCTAAAAAGGTACTATTAGTAATAGTATTAGTAGCAACAATTGTTCTCATTGATGATGATTATGATGATAAGAATATAAGAGGGAACATAAGAGAACATAGAAAACTGCAAAGAAGCCATTAGGCCTATACATGGCAGTTCCTGCATAAAACATGCCTACCTATTTCCACCTATCAGTCCTAATTCATAAATTTGTAAATCTTTTAACACTTCCAAATGACACGGCACTGGCAACCTAACTACTGAGTAAATTCCATTCATCAACCATTATTTGAGAACCAGTTTCTATTTCTTTTTTGAAGTCTAACTTTATCAAGCTTGAACCCATTACTTTTTTGTCCTGTCCTGATAATGACAACAATAATACTGCTCTCAGAGGACTGGCCTGACCCTGGAGCAGTACATCAGAGAGGTGCCTGTGGATGAGAAGAGGACAGGCCTCTTCCACTACAATACAATGGCGTGGGACTTCGGGATGCCAGAGGAGAAACTCAACAATCTTACTGACATCTGGGATATGGTAGTGTGTGTGTGTGTGTGTCAAAAATATGAATGACTGTCTTTTCTTTTGTCCTTTTGCAGATATGTTTTAATTGTCGTTTCATTATTATGCTAACCAAGTAATTTGTTCTTATATCAGTAATTGAACAAACAAATTTTCCAAATTTAAGGGTATTTTTGAGCTCATGAATTTGTGCTGCAGCATCAGATACTATAATTATGAATCAGTATGTAATATGTAATATGTAATAGTGTTTTCAATTTTTCATGAAAAATTAATTTATGTTCATATAAACTCTTGGAAAAACTGTCAATAAACAATCTGAATCTGTGTGTGTGACAGAGAAAGAGGAGGGCAATCTAATTCATGAATGGACAGGTAATGCAGGCAGATGAGCAGTTTGGGTTAGTGATGGTTGTGGAGAGGATGGAAGAGTCACTGGTGCTGATGGCTGACTACTTGTGCTGGGAGCTGAGTGATGTGCTTGTGCTAGATCTCAACTCTCTCAGGAGTAAGGTGAGGGAAAGCAACAAGAAATGTGAGACATTTCTCAGGGTTTTAATCTCAAACTCAACATAAACTGCTTTCCTGACTTGCACCTCTGGAGCAGCATTCTTAGACTTAGACTTAATTTTGACTGCATTCAGCAGCTTCTACTGAAGTTTTAAAGATTCTCAAGGGTGTCTTCATGATCATAATGTTGGTTTGACAAGAATTCTGCATCATCAATGAGAAAACATGCATGAGAACCTGACCAATCAACTGAGACTGGCCTTTTTTATTGTAATACAAAAATGCATTTCAATATATGCCGTTTAGCCTAGTATCCTTTGACATAATCCTCCTCCTCTTTTCCAACACTCTTGGACCATGCTGTTATAGCACACCAATATCAGTCCATTTTTCCTCTTCCTCCTTGCCCACAGTTCAAAAAACCTCTACAGCAGGAATTAAAGAATATCCTGCAGAAAAAGCTTGCCCCAGATTATCTTATATATAGGCATTTCCTGAAGAAGTTTGACCAACAAGTCGAAGCCTATGGAAGAGGCAGAATGGCAGCAGCAGTGTCCAGGCTACGGGAAATGATGGCACTGCTCATGGATCTCTGCAGTTTCGTCAGAAAAAATGCTTCACAGCTTGCCGGGAAGTATAGGCCCACATCAAATAAGGTGACTGTTCAGATTTCAACTTGTTACAAAGGTATGCAGTTATATGGAGGTGGCAGAATGTGCTGAAAACAGTCTAAACAAGACTCCAAACCAGCAGATTCTGTGTACTCTAATACCCAAAGTAATGTCTCATACTCCTGCCACAACCATCTGCTTACCAATGTTGTACTACATGTGTGCTTTAGAATGTGAATAAGGAAACTTTTTTTCTTTCACAAATTATTGAAATCAATGAATGTCACCACCACTGCCACCTGATGGCCCTACTCACAGGTGTAGACCATTCATTGCATGTCTGGACTTTGCAGGTGGAAGGCTTCAAGACAAAAGGTGACATGTGTAGTCTCTACACATTACCAGAGCTTTCATTCCTAAGTTTACTGAGGCAGAAGCAACGTAAAGACATCATCATTAGCAAGGTGAGTCACTCTTTCTGTTCTTAGTAAAATACTATAGTGTGACAGATTGATGGATGGACATATATATATATATATATATATATATATATATATATATATATATATATATATATATATATATATATATATATATATATATATATATATATATATATATATATATATATATATGAACATACATAGACCAGGGATTGAGTGGACACAAGAATTATGTATTACAAATATTTAAAGCTGCTACAAATATGCTGATATACTGTTTGATGCTTCATAAAAGTATTCACAAAAAATTTTGTGGAAAAATAACTTCATGATATAACTCAGCAAAGCACTGTAACAAGTTTATGCAGTGGCAAAATGAATTCATAAACAATGACTTATAACTGCTGATGTAATGTCATCAAAGCCTATACTGGAAAAGATACCTGACAGACACCCCGCAGAACACCACACTATATACACGAGACAGCACGCACAGTTCTACTGGTGTGCCCTTGACCCTGAAGTCATCAGATTCAGAATAGGGAACAGTCACCTAAATGTGTACCAGCAAAAGCTAAGTCTGTTCAACAACCCTTGCTGCCCATGGTGCCCCCACACAAACAGACACCCTGAGGACACCTCTCACATTCTCCTCGCCACCACTTCCACTGCACTGAATTCCTCTACTCACTCTCCTCACTCTCCACAGACCAATACAAAGCCAACCTCCAAGGTACCTCCCAAGACAACAGCCTGGCCTTCAAAGTCCTCAGAACTTACCTCCAGAGGATATAACAACTCACCAGAATCTAATCAGCTGACACATCTGTTATCACCATCTCTGGGGTACTAAGACTGTTGCATCATACCCTATACAGCCCCATTACACCACTAAGACCAGGAACAAGAAACAAGCAAATAACAAGGTTCTTCATCAGAATCATCCTACAAATCCCAACACAGTATTAAGACAGAAGATAGAGTTGTAGGAAGGAAAATTCTTATGACTGGTAATCGGAATGACTATAAGTTCCGGGTTCAAGCTTGGTAAAAGTTTGAATTAAAAAGAGATAAGACATTGGAGTGGTAGATGACTGTTATGGACTAAAGTAATCAGGTTACTGGTGCTGAGTCAATAGCAAGCTTTAAAAGATTAGAAGTGAAGGACAGATGATAGGTGGATACAGGTAGGCAGGTTTTATGCAGGGACTGCCATGTATAGGTCTACTAGCTTCCTACAGCTTTCCTTAGTTTCTTATGTTCTTGCATTCTCTATTGACCTGAACACAGTAAATATTTCCTGTAGATGTAAACCTCTAGGAAATCTGCTGAGCTTAGATATATATATATATATATATATATATATATATATATATATATATATATATATATATATATATATATATATATATATATATATATATATATATATAAAGAGAGAGAGAGAGAGAGAGAGAGAGAGAGAGAGAGAGAGAGAGAGAGAGAGAGAGAGAGAGAGAGAGAGAGAGAGAGAGAGAGAGAGAGAGAGAGAGAGGATGAATAAAAATCAGATTTTCTCTTACTATGACTATTATTGTGTTCATGACAGTGCAAACATACCTGACAACATGATTCAGGTTTCCAAGGGATCAAGCCCAACACTTGCAACTCGTCTATCCAGTGCTGATATGGTGCTTGGTCGTCCTCTCTCTTATTTAAGAACACTGAAGACATCATTCTTTCTAGGGCAAGGGTTCTTAACCAGGGAAGAATTTCAGGGTTTCTTGAGAAGATTAATTAAAACCAAAGATTGGCTTACTCAAGGCTGTCAAAATATTAATATGTATTGTCCTCTCACAAAAAGGTGTATGCAACTGTTATTTAAGGCAAACAGACATAACAGATAATCTTCAAAAGGGAAATGATATTCTAACTTGATGAAAAGGTACATGAAAAGAAAAAGAAAGAAAAAAGCTAAGAACCACTGCTCTAGAGGGCATTACTTCAACTGGCACTGATGCTAGTAAAAATATAAAACAAATTACATGGGCTCCTACTCTTCTCTGATGATGATAGTGATAATAATAATAATAATAATAATAATAATAATAATAATAATAATAATAATAATAATAATAATAATAATTATAATAACAATAACAACAACTTGCCCTTTCTCACACTTGCTAAGTATCTGAGAAGGAAACATAAAGAAATATAATCACATCATCTGCACGATTATATAATACATAAAACTGGAGAACATTTCTAAAAGTCTATCCTGAAAGCCAGAATAGAGAAAAATATAATTCATAAAAAAACTGCAGCTACACCTGACAGCATAACAATGAGAACCTTTTACACATTCAGCTCTCCATTCTACAACTCTTCAAACTTAAATCTAGGAGCACCTTAAATGCCCTTGGCCTCAACTCAAAGCCAAATGAAAGAATATTTACACCAACAGTAAGCGGTAACAATAATACTATAGTAGTAGTGGTGCTGGTAGTAGTAGTAGTAGTAGTAGTAGTAGTAGTAGTAGTAGTAGTAGTAGTAGTAGTAGCAGCAGTATAGTGGTAAAGTCAATAGAGAAGTGGAAGTTTTAATATTAAGGGAGGGAGGAAGGGAACAACACAAGGTGATCCGGACTATGCATGTCCAAGGCTTTTCCCCGAGTGATAAAGTGAGAAAAGAAAATCCATATGCCATAAATCCTGGCTGACTGACTCCAATTTTTGAAGACCTCTCTTAATAGTGCATCACAAAAAATATGCAAGGGATGAAGTTGATATTTAAGGAAATAAGTACTGTAGTGGTCACTGAAGGATAGAAGTAACAGCAGTATTGGTGGTGGTAGTAGTAGTAGTAGTAGTAGTAGTAGTAGAAACACTAGCAGCAACTGCTGCAGTAGTAATAGACCCGTCTCATGAATTGAGCATGATTTTAATGGCAAGAAACTTGGAAGTGATTGACAATTCTTACAAGAACAGCTAAAAATTATTTTAGGAATTCCTAACAAAGGTTTACGCCAAAGCTGGTCAGCAAGCAGATTGTGCTACACAACAGTTGGCTGGATAGGAGTGGTCATTATTCCAGGGCCAACATTTCACACCAGTTTTTGTTTCAAATGGGTGTTGTGATCCAGGTCCACCCTCACAATTATGGCATATACATATACTGAAGCTTTTCTTTAAGAGCAGTAATACTGATGCATGATCATAATTTCCTACACACTTCCCTTCACTGATTACAGCACAAAACTAAATGAATTAAACTTCTATTACTAATGTAAAACCAAAGGCATAATGTGTAATAGTTGTGAATCTAAATGACATATGGTCAGCAAAAGTACTCCATAATGTTCACATCACAAAATATAAGGAACAAAAATAAATACATTCATAGTGAAATTAATACTTTGAATTGTATGATTTTATTGTCGCAGACATTTTAAAGTTAAGAGGTATGGGCAGTGGGATGGAGCAAAGGGAAGAGTTAAGGAGGGAGGAATAAGTATAGAGTTGATGTGTTTGCTTCCTGCTTCTGCCACAAGTAACTTTCACAAGTGCACTCATTGAAGCTGCAGCTCAGAAGTGTGCACATCACACTTAAGAACAACTCAAAGGACTTACAGACTTCAATTTAATACATTATATGCATTCAGAATTTAGGAGTACTTAATTTTCATGTAACAAGAGAAAAGGAACTTAACTGGTACTCAATTTTTTTATATAAGTAACTACATAGCAATATTTTTCTTGAGCCAAAATGAACCTGATATGCATAAAATGACAATGCAATGGGATTTGTTTACAGAAAATGACAAAATTAAAGATCATAAATTATACAAACAAAAAAAACTGCCATTTAAGTTTTCATAGTTTCAGATAACTTTATGGCTGAGAAGGCTTCAAAACCATGCTATGAATAACACTTTAGAGAGAGAGAGAGAGAGAGAGAGAGAGAGAGAGAGAGAGAGATAACTCAATGTAAGATGAAACTGCACCACTGCTTCCAAACTCCCACTATAACTCACCCTAGTAATGGTTTGAGGCGAAGATGCTACACCATCCAAGCTCTTAAAGCCACACACTGTTCACACCATTTCTAAACAGATCTGATAAAGGCTGCCTCATAAATCGAACAATTTCAACGGCCACATGATTCTCAATGAGCAAAATCATTAAACAATTACCAAAACTTTACTGTGGTTTGCACTAAAAAAAGCAGACATCTCTTGTATCATCATCATCATGCTAATGCTAGGATGAAGTTCACCTGTGGTAAATATGGGTGTATCAAACACAAGATCCAATGAGGTAGGAAATTTAAACAAACAATAATTACAAAAAGAAAAGAAAAGGAATAACAAGTGGTGAACTGAATACTCCACCAGTATGGTCATTTCAATGACATGGCTTCACACTCCTTCAGACACCAATTTTTCATACAGCAAAGTGCTGCATTTAAGATCCACAGCTACCTATCATGTAGGAGTACAGTGGATAACAAAGGTCTCAAGCATCACTACCAATGTAATATCCCTCTATATCAGCTTATATTGAACTGATAATTATGTCCTGATGAAAAGCTAATCCACATTTTTTAATACAAGTGCATATCAATACCTATGAGCAATGTTCTCTGGCACATCTGATCACTGATGCATACCTGATTATCTATTCTATCTGCAATTGCAAACTTTATCCATTAGATCTTCATATTCTCTGACAGCAGTCAATGGTGGATGAAAACACCATAATGCAAAAAACCCACAGCAAGCAGCAAGCTGGCTGGCTGTACAATAATCCTCTGTTATCCTCCTCATGGTGCTAAGCTTCCCACACCATTAATACATGAGCCATACAGGATTCCCAACCCTCCCCTCCCACATTCATACATCTGCTAGACATAGCAGCATAGTACCTTCCCACACTGGTCCAAGATGAAGAACTGAGAATACAGCATAATCTATGAGCAGATCCACGTATCTTCAACATGAAGAACATTTGTATTATTCAACATTCACTGCAGAGACTCATATCTGATGCAGTGAACCTCAAAAGTGAGTGAATGAAATGTAATGGAAATGCTACTTTTCTGTGTCTGTCAAACTGTACACTCCTTTTTCCTTCATAGAGAAGTTTCAACATACATGTTTTCTTTGCGCAGTTAATTTCTGGTTCCTTACTTAACAAACTGCAGCTGAAAATACACTCCAGGAATGCAGTAATAGGATAAGAATAACAGCACACACTGTAGGGAAAGGGAGGCTTTCAGCCACAGTTTGTGTCAATTTCAACACAACAATAATAAAAAAGCAGAGAGGTATTTAACAGACCTCTCATGTGTCATAGGAATTTCTTTGTCTTCTCTCCTCTATCTTCTTGTCAAGACTTTCTCTTCTACTGTTCCTCCTGTTTTGTACATTGGTGTCTGAGCTAGTAACACTACAGCTGTCATAGTAGATCCTACATATTGTCTGCTATCATATCCTGGGCATGGATCCTGCAGGAGTTGGTTGAGTGAAAGTATCTATGCCCTTCTTGGCTACACAAGAGATATCATCAATGGACTTCTTGGCAGCATCAGAGAGGCCATCAACAGATTTCTTGGCAGCCAGGGAAATGTCATCAACAGAGCGGAGGGCTGATTCAGTGATCTCTCCCAGGGAGCGCTTGGTGTGGTCCAAGATCTCAGAAGTGCTGCGCTTGTAAGTGGACACCAGATCCTCTACCTCACGATTGATCTTGGAGATGACAAACTCCATTGCATCACGACCCTGCAAAACCACAAAGTGACACCCACTGTAACCCTTCCTAAGTCCTACAGATGTCCAACAACCAGGACACAATGGTCTTCAGGATAAGCTTTCATACACAAGACCTAATTTACAGTATGGAATATTAATGGTTTAGAACAAATTTACTAAGAACCATAAAGATGATTTATGCATTGCCAATCAGAGAGGACCAAGGAATGCTTCTCCATTAAGGAGACAAATTACTTCAATACATAACTATTGTTCTAAACTGACAAATAAAAATTTTCAGAATGGTTTTCCTTTCTGTGCAAAGATAAGCTTAAGAACATAAGGAAATAAGGGAAGCAGCAGGAAGCCATCTGAACTACACATGGCAGTATCTGTATGAAACATACCTATTTTCACCAATCATCCTCATCCATGAAAATTGCCAATATCTAAATATGAAGCACCAAGCACATGCATGTTAGAAGAAACCATAAGAAAATACTAATATATGCAACTAATTACCTAAATTAAGGCAATGGATATTCTTCCTTACCCTGATTGTGAAATTAAGGATTGTAATATGAAAACTTATTTTTAAGAGTGAAAGAAAGGAAGAAATATAGTTATTTATTTTTTTTTACTGTAAAATAATAAATGATAACATTGATTAAAACAACATCAAATTGGATAAGCATCCATACAACACTCAAGCAGTGACAGATTATGAGAAAGAAGCTAAGATAACTAATGGGAACTAAATAAGGCACAAGCTTCAAGCCATCTACATGCATTCAGTGTTCACTGGATGAACCATATAACAAATAAATGGTGTAAGTTACTTCAAAGCCATAAAAAAATGAAGATGTGGCACACCAAGACACAGGACTAAACACGAGAGATACGAAGCATAAGACACTATCAAAGCACGGAAACACTAATACAGACTAAGTACACTCATATCCATGACCCATTAGCAGAGCCTATACTCTCCAAGACTAAAGCTGGAGTCATATATGCAGAGCACATCTACTGCCACTCCCCCCACAAAAAGCAGACACAATACATAGCCTTTAAGTTCAGCAAAATTAGTCACACAAAGCACCATTTGCACATTCTTTTGTAATTTTTTTTCTGAAATGTTCCGGCTTCCAAAAATTCTGACACCATTACCATTTCCTCAAAGGATTCAATTTTTGTAGTATTTTATTTACTTAATACTAATAAGTCATCATTTACAAATTCTCTAGGTTATTAGTAGAATAAGGTTTCCTTCCTCTGAATCATGAATGCAAATAAAAATAAGAATATAATAAAAATCCATCATTGAATCCAATGTGAGCATGTTCAGTTTACAATGATAATTAAGAAGCATATCATTTGTAAATAGTAATCCACATATAAATTTTCCATCACCACATACACGAAGATGAAAAAAGTTAATTTGTTATATTTAATGCATTACTAACATGCATGATTTAAGACCACCACCACCACCACCTACCTTGAAGGAATTGTTGGAGATGCTATTGAGGAGGTAGTTCTCCATGTAGGAAGTGAGAGGGACACCCTTGACGGTGATGATGGTTTCCTGCCGCAATACTGTGTTTTCGCTGTTGTTGGGGTCTGGAGAGTAAACCAACCGCTCATCCATGCTTACCGTGTTTGCAAAGGTCAGCTGCTCATCAGAAAAGAAAAGAAACCACCATCAAATATACATACATACATATATAAGAATTACTGTATATAACTATCTTGGGACTCACTGGTGACAGGATATTAAAAGTCTCAGGAAGCAAGCTGATAGTACAGAGTCCACAAGCTCAAAAATAAATACAAGCAAAACAAAAATAATGAAAATGGGCAATGTTGCTGTACACAGATCTGGTGTTTGGTCATGTAGAGTAAGCAAGATGGGTGCAATACTCACATTTCTAGTGCGCATGGTCATTGTTCTCTCCTCTGGGTTCACCTCAGAGTGTTCATACCCATAGCAAACTCGGTCAGCTCCAAGGATCTGTGGCACAAGTGATTACAGGTCAAGGAAAGGAAACAGTAGATGGCAGAGATGAGTGAAAGGTGGACCATTCTCTTCTCATACCATGAAGCATTACATATTAAACAGCTGGACAAATCATATGAAAGATTTAGTATTACAGGGGCAGCAAGATTGGATCCTTGATACAGACCAAAAACAGGTAGTAATGGTAAACATGTGAATAACTCACCGTTTCTGCCCAGTTTGGCAGGCCCCATCTGGAGCTGATGAGGCGGTGAGTGTGCAGCACACCATTCACCACACGGCGCTCTATCACGTCTGTCCCCACCACCGCCGGGTTGTGGGGGTTGGGGTACTTGCGCCACACAGCCTGAGTCACCGTTTCCCAGGGGTGGCTGTGGCAGGGGGGAAAGTAAGGTTAATATTAAGTCAGAACATTTCATTATATGTGAACTGGAATTTATTCATATACAATCTACAAATTAAAAAAAATAAATGAATAAATAATTTTGTCCTTAATTTTGATTTACAAACTGGAAATACACATTTACAGATAAATTTTCAATACACTTTAAGTTATATGGTATCTGAAAAGTTAGAAAATGCATTCCCTGTAAAAATAAAAAATCTGCAATTAATCCTTATCTACAAATAAACCAAAAGGAAAAAAATTAATACATAAACTGTGATTCACTTATGTTTTAGTACTTTCATTATTAGGTCACAATATTATAACATCTTTACATATGTAGTGAGCCTTTTCCATCCTGGCAAAGTGGCTGCAACGCGAGGCAGCAGCAAGTATATTAAAATTTTTTCAAGACGTCATTGTTTCAAGTGCACTCTTGAATGCTGGTGTTACCCAATAGTTGGCCTTGAAGTAAGCTTTTGTTGTCAGCTAAGACTGGTAAGCTTATCAGTATCTGATTTTTTTTTTTTTTGTGAGAATTTTTAATACTATCAGTTATCAGTTATCAGGCCTTGTGTTATTCCCACCATACTCAGAGAAAGAAATATATAAAAGGTTATACAATTTTTTAAAAATTATCTTATGAAAATTCATAATTATCATGAGCAGTACAGAGAACTTCAGTACCTCAATCTAATTTTGAAATAACACCAAAGCAAAAAATGTAGTACAGTAAAATCCCTCTTATCCGGCATCAACGGGACCGCCGACATGCCGGATACTTGAATATTGCCGGATACTTGAATAGAAGTGAAATTATGTCCACAATCACCACCCTACACTCACGCATCTTACCATAACAAAGATCAGCTGATCTTAATCAGCAGCTGATCTGATCAGCTGCTTAAGTGTAAGCACAACACGTTTCCTCTTTTCTACAACTTTAGGCATGATGAAGGCGTCAGGCGATAAACAGTGCACACGCGGGACTGAGTCACTGAGTAAACACAGTGCAGTGGGCCGCGGGTGGCGTGAAGCAGTGCGCTCTGGTGGCGAGGGGACAAAGTATGCCTCGCACGGGAATTTTAATCGATTTTATGAGTACACACTGATTTTTTATTGATTTTAACGCTCGGGGAAAAATGTGCCAGATACTTGAAGCTGCCGGATACTCGAATAAGAGGGATTTTACTGTACAGCATTACATGGCATAATTTGGTAATATAATATGTAAGTAGTTTCCTTCTGATCTGACTCCATAATTTCTCTACTCACACAAAATCAACCTCATTTACTGAAAATCAAGCCAAGCTTTACCTCTTCAACCCTACGTTAGTAAGAACTATGACCCCTTAACCCCTCTGATGCTATGAGCTTCCTTATTTCAGTAAAACATAACTTCCAAGTTAGGGAACTTGATCATGAAAATTAAAAATGTAGCATTAACGCGCATCATTGGAACTGTTGCATTTTACTGACACTGGGGACTCTCCAAGAGGAAATTGTATGTGGCAAATGTAAGGAATGTAATGTTGCATGCCAGTGAATCATGGAAAAAGAAGGAAGATGGATGGAAGTTGAATGGATCAGGCTAATGATGTCAAGGCTGAAATGTTTGGACTTGTTGAGAAGAAAGCGACAGGATAAAGTGAAAAAAATTCATAAACCTGAAAACAATCAGCAAAGATTTTTTTTCTAAGTGAAGAAAACTTAGAAATAATTCATATTGGACACCATGTCTGGACTATTGAGAGGCTGTCTAGAATCATGCAGTCTGGCTAGATGCCACTGGGTGAACAAGACCAATAAATGCAAATATTAAAGATACTACAGAATATTTTTCAGAATTATAATATTGAACATAACTAAAACTTCATCACCTAATAGCATGTGGCTTCTATAGAAAAGGAATCATGATAAGAGACTAAAGGGAAATGCTTTGTGTAGCACATGGTATTATCTTTGCAACCTAAATATCAGATTACCAGTGGCAAGGAACAGGTGTCCCCATTAGGTAGGTCACATAATGGAGTGACACACATACCTGTCACGCCACGTTTTGCATTTCTTTACTCATCAATCACATGTAGAAGAGGTTGACTAAGGGTTACAAACAATAGGAAAAGGGCACGCAAACAACAGTCCATTGTTGCTTCCCAAGTGCAGGCTTTCAGTCAGGTAAACCTGGAATATGATTGAGTTGATCCCACAGTGCAGTGATTCTTCTCTACATCACAAAGGTATCTGGGTCAGGAAGCAAGGTATCCAAGCCCCACGGGAAGGACGAAGCCGTGACCTCATACCCACCACAGCAGCCTTCACATGACCTCGCCTTGAAACCTAACAACATTCTTAGCCTACCTCAGTTCCTTAATGGTCATGCAATTTTCCTTTGTATCGTCTCCTACTTGCTATTATTCATATTATATATATATATATATATATATATATATATATATATATATATATATATATATATATATATATATATATATATATATATATATATAACATTATTTCAGTGTCAAAAAGAGGAACACGAACCATAAACAAACAAGAAAATAACAACTGCACTCAAACGTCATAATTCCTCCATAAGAGAGTAAATACTAGACTCAAATTTATACGTAATATACACATTCTTGTGGTGCCTAACGCACTGTGTAGAGCTGTAGCACACAAAACATTTCTGGAGGTTTCTCTACCACAGTATACTTTCACGATCTCTTACTCTGTTCATTATCCCTTTTAACATTCTTTGTCGTGTGTGTGTGTGTGAAAGCCCAGGGAGTACAGCAAGGCCAAGAATACTGAGGTTCACGTGCGTCAGTGATGATGTAACCTTGAGTCGCCAGCCCCCACCCACCCCATACTCCCCTCTCCCCCCAACCTACCCCTCCCTCCCCGTCCTTCACACTAACTACACACCACTACAATAACAGTTATTCCCTGCACTTCCCATTCTTCTTCATCCATTCCCCCGCATTGCTTGCGATTTTCCTTCTGTAGTCTCCGATCAGCTGAGGTGGTGGTGGTTTTACAGTAGGTTTATAAGTTTAAGATCTATTTTTACGGTAACTCACCTGAATATGTGTTCTGATGTCCAGATCTTCATGTTGGATGAGTTATATAGGTCGTGTGGGTGAGTCAGGCAGCGAAATGATGGAAGTGAAAGAGGTAACAAAATAGCCTCTCCCCCCGGCGACGCTCAGCAGCTGACTAACTCACAAGCCGGCGAGGTGTTGACGCAATCTCTTGAAAGTTGCCAGATTCTTCAAATATTTATTTTATCATTATTCATTATCTTCATTCGATTTCATCTATCGTATTTCTAGATATCTTATATTTTTGTTACCCATCCCTTATTATATGATCTTATTTAAACAACTCTACTTCTCGTATGTTTGTTTGTTTGCATGCATCTTTATATAACATTTTTTTTACCTAGTTCAATAGCAATGTTTGACTATGAAATGGTTCAATGAGTAGATAAGCTAAAGTTGTTTTGCTGTTTATTCGTATTGATAGGACTTAGCAAGGATATAGATAAGTAAATAAATAAATAAATAAATAAATATATATATATATATATATATATATATATATATATATATATATATATATATATATATATATATATATATATATATATATATATATATATATATATATATATATATATATCCTCTTCCGTATCTTTCATTACTTCTATAACGCATACCATGACAAATAACATGACACATGAATGATTTTTATGGAACAACCAGTATTTCAGAGTAGATCAATGTCACCACTGATTGGTGTGCGGTTCATGCTCCTACATTAGTTGAAATAACGTTTAAAGACTGCTAGAATGTGGCAGTATTTTCCTTCATCTTCTTTGAGGGAGTTTTCAAGTACCACATTTCCACTTAATTTTATCTGGATGGACCACTTGATTTGTTGCTTAAGGTAATGAGCTATAACATCTAAAAGTTGAAATTAAGTATGCAAAAATAATTACATTCAAAGCAAACTGTATTTTCCGTCCAATCTTTTACCATGACATGTGGAAAATTTTCCCCGACAGCTTTTGATTCTTGCGTCACAGTGACGTCACGGAGGACGGAGGGAGAGAGAGAGAGAGAGAGAGAGAGAGAGAGAGAGAGAGAGAGAGAGAGAGAGAGAGAGAGAGAGAGAGAGAGAATCTTACCTATAACTTTTGCTTTCTATTCTTACTAGAGCTGTGCATCATTTAACTCCGTTTCTCGAAACTAAACCTTTTAAGAATAAAAGCGAGCAGTATCTCTACCAAGTGATGATAAAAATCATTAAATTATTATGATAAAATAGCAGCCTGGGAATATTAAAAAAAAAAAATAATAATAATAATAAAAATAAATAAATAAATAAAAATAATAATAATAATAATAATAATAATAATAATAATAATAATAAAGCAGCGAGACGGAAAGAGAACTCAAGGAATGGAAATGAAGTAGATTTTGCCAGTGCTTACTACATAGCCTGGAACAGACTGGGGCCGACGACAATGTGTAGACGAGAGACCATTGTCCTGCAGTGGAATGTTGGACTGCGGTACGTGATGATAGTAATGGTGGTGGTGGTAGTGGTAGTAGTAATAGTGGTGATGCTGATGATGATGTTGATGATGATAGATCATGATAATAATCAAGAGTTGCTATGCGGTTACTAAAATACTGACTATTCTAGCTAAAGGAAGCTGCTCAAGGGTACACGTACACACACGGAGAGAGAGAGAGAGAGAGACTCTCTTCTCCAAAATGTCAAACAGCTGAACAATATAATGCGGCTATTTTTAACAATTTTGACAAGATAACATGAAGAATTCCCCTTGAGCACCATTATCGAACATTACGCAACCTTTCTTCGCTGTGATATCCCATCCGGGAGTCTGGTAGTCTGCTCTTTGGTAAGCAGGTAAATGAGTAGACCCTCAGACCAAAGACGCAATGACGGTCGAGACAAAGCAATATGTTCAAAGGTCCTTCTTTGTACTTGCAATTATAGCAAATCCATTTTTTTCTATCTAATTCTTCCAATCTGTTTTGTTCATAAATTCTTTGATTTCATTTTAGTTTCTTCACACGTTTCTTTTTCTTACAAGAGGAGTTAGCAAATATGGAGTCATGTAGCATAACGCGGAAGTAAAAATACATTGGGATCAGCTACATACTGAAGAAGCGAGGACAAAGGTTAGCCATGCATTGCACCGCGCTGCAATCATAATGAAGAGCCTTCCTGTACACCACTCACTACATTCTATAGCTCCTCGCTTACACCCCACTTGCTATGATCTGTCTACCACAACCTCATGATTCCTTCCCTGCACATCTTACAATAACCTTTTACAGTCATGACCGGTCCCCCCCTACTGAATATCTCGTGACTGGCTTCCTTGTATATACTTCCATTACTATGAAACGTTTACGAAGATTGTGAACCCTATAACATTAATTTTAGTGGCTTTCTTTCTCTTAAGTACTTTAGTTTTCTCAGATGCATAATAATAGAATTGTACGGTGCTCACCATAAGGTTGGTTCACGTAATCAGTTAGTCTGCCAGCATATTTTAACCCCCTTAGTGCTGCCGTGTTCCCCCTCACCAGTACAGACTAGTTATGTATGTTTAATATTACGAAAGAGAGAGAGAGAGAGAGAGAGAGAGAGAGAGAGAGAGAGAGAGAGAGAGAGAGAGAGAGAGAGAGAGAGAGAGAGAGAGAGAGAGATTACATTTGGAGTGACAAACTAGTACTTCACTGCATTGAAAACTTATTAGAATATTCGAAAAAAAATATAAATAAATGAAGGAAAGCTCCAAGGAGCCTACAGCTAGACCTACACTTGACACTTCATGTAGTATATGCGGTACTAGCAAGATAATTGACTAAAAGCGAAACGTGTCTCCTGAGTAGCAGTAGTAGAACACAAGACCATAAGAAATAAGGGAAGCTGCAAGACTTACACGTGGTAGTCCCTGTATGAAATATACTTACCTATTTCCACCTATCACCACCATCCATAGTACAGTAACACCCTCTGAACTTTGCTTGCTTTATTCGTGGGGCTTGATTCCCCACGGACTTTAAGTGGCCCGTCTGACACCCTCCGAATCTTGAAACGAGCTGCTGCCATCTGGGAGTCTCGTGAGGGAGCGGTGACGTCAGCCACACCTACCGTCTACATCACGTGGACGCAGAAGGTGAAGGCCGGCAAGTGCACCTTCCTCCCCCGCCAAGCTTACGCAACACTTACTCTATTATCTTATCAGCTTCCTAGTGCTAGCAGGATGAGAAGACAAGGCGATGGATGCTTAAAGGTGTTATATGATAAATGATATCTAGATCGTGTACTTATACATGTGTGCTGTTCATGAAAGTGCATGAGATCGCGATCGGTCTTAGCTACACATGGCTGCGAGTATATCCACTGTTTATACAGCAAATTATATAGATAAAAAAAAAAAAAAAAAAGGATTGATGGGTAAGTGAAGATTTTGATGAAGTAACAACTGTCACGAGAGAGAGAGAGAGAGAGAGAGAGAGAGAGAGAGAGAGAGAGAGAGATTTCCCTATCACTACCATGCACTACATGTCTAATTGGCAGACTTTTCCTGGACATGGCATAGGGTAGTGCCCCTGGCGCATGTTCTGCTCCACCGTCAGTCTTATATAATAGGGCGGCAGGTGCCAACTGTCTGCCTGGTTGTGACCTTGAATGTTCTAAATTTAGCAACTTTTGAGGAGCCTGTGAATGGCAGACTTTCACTTCGATACATAGCCGCTATTGTTAGTTATTAACATTATTATTATGATGCACATATATTACAATATTAAAGTATACTGTTACTTTTACGTTCATGATTATTATTATTATTATTATTATTATTATTATTATTATTACTATTATTGCTTTCTTTTTTACCATAGCTACTGCTACTACCACCGCTACATTTACTATTATCATTACTACTGCTAATAAATGAACACAGCTATACTACTACCACTAATTCTACTATTGTTACATACTACTATATACTTCTACTACTACTTCTACTATCAGAGACGGTTTTATCCCGTGTGGGATATCACTACCATGGCTCAAAAAATCCATCCTACATCACCCTAATATTTAGGACTGCCCTGTGACTGTAAAATGTGTCAGGGAAAGCCACCACTCCAAGCTGAAACTCATCGGAGAATCTGAGATACTTTCAGTAGGAATGGCTAGTCCTGGTTTACTCTTTGGAGTGTAGAACATGAGGATGATGTTACTGCAAACAGTTTTTATCCCATTGCAGTGTTGGCCTCAGTGTACAATGAATGACCATTGAGTCAGACTTCATTCAGGCCTTGCATTTCCACCAATCAAGGGTCCTGCACACCATAAAAGAATCTTGTCGCTGTCATCCTCTCTCTTTGCCCTGGCAGCACTGTTAGTCAGATTAGTGGCTCCTGGCACAGGCGGAGAGGTGAGGAAAATGGGCATGGCGGTCTCCCAGCTGGCCCACAGACAGATCTAAACCTGAAGTGCTATCTAGTTTTATTTCTATGGGAAGGGAGAAAGGGAGAGACTGGAGCTATTTACATGATTACACATATTATCCTTATTTCATTGAGTAAAATTAGTTCTCTTGAGTTTTTGGGAATAAGAAATGTTTAAGTGTATAATTTTGAGTCAAGTACTGCATATAACTTTGCTCTTTTGATTTAATACTTTTCCTACTAGAATATTTTCTTTCTTGTCTTTTCCTTTACTTCCAACTGGTGCAGGAAATAGCTATTTGTACTGAATGAAACTGCTTCAGTCACTGAAAAAAAGTGAAATTACCATAAAGACAGTACAAATTACATCATCAAGTCTTTATGTCATTAAGTTACTATGTGGTCTTGTAAGTGATAAAACTACACTGGCATTTAGTCTGGATTTCATACACATTATTTGGATCCTGCGGCTCAACATATAGTATTACATCTATCCTAGTCAAAGGTATACATAAGGAAACACGACTCATTGTATCAATACATTATTGATTAAAACATACAAAAATAATATCAGTCTTGTAATAATAAACTACTTGAACACTAAGTAAGGTGATAAATTAGTATCACAGTATCTGCATAAAAAAAAACACTGAACAACTTTAAGAGTCGTGGAATGTTGACAGGGCAGTGCAGGGCAGGGCAGGGAGGGGTGTAATTACTCTCTCCACTCCCTGCAATGGGCACCACACAAGGTCTGATAAAGGGCACATCTGCACAAGACTTGGTGTCCAGAATACTTAGGTACAAATTTCTTCCTTGACCAAATTATATATTTTTTTATTTGATATTTTCTTTCATATCTGCAGTGCCATTCCAACCTCTTTTACACACACACACACACACACACACACACACACACACACACACACACACACACACACACACACACACACACACACACACACACACACACACACACACTCTCTCTCTCTCTCTCAAATAAATAAATAACTAAATAAAGCTATATCATATACCAATAGTGCCTTGATTTTGAGGTAATATGGTTGGTGAAAAAAGTAGTAACTGGTTTTGGAAATAGCAGAGTCCTGAGGTACAATGCTTACACATCATCAAGGCTGTGCTGTTATAATTATGTGGTATGAGGGCCCAGTGCTAACCTGCTGTTATTTAGAGCTTACAGCTCACATGACTTTATCTCTGAAGGCCCACCCTCCCATGCCTCCCACCTACCCACACCCCAACTTAATGCTACAATGACAGGATGGTCTTTGGTTTAATGAGCTTGTTGGCAGTCTTGATGGGCCCTGTTGGACCATGCAAAAGCTGACTGCTGCGCCACACATCTTCCTCTGAGTAATAGTACACCAAATTGCTTGAGTTTGGGCTGATCAGACTGAACACATCCTTGGCTGAAAGTACAGTCTCTGGACCCCATGAGTTGACTGTGTCACAGATGAGCTGTGTCACACTATTTCCCACTGCCTCAGCCACACCTGCACCATGACCTGGCTCAGAGAACACCCAGCGCACCTCCAGGTCACTACGCCGGGTGTACTCCAGAACAGCACTTAAGTCTGTCTTAGGGTCCACTAACAGGGTGAGGCAACGCACTCCTTGTTGGATTAGGCGAGCCAACAGTGGCTCCAGGCTTGCACATACTGCTGCTGCACGCTGATCACGGCAACCCGACACAGCAATGAAACCAAGGGAATCTGCATGAGACCAAAGATAACCACACTGCAGACTGACAACCTGCTGCAGGGCTGGTGTTCCATCAGCCCCTAAGGCATGGAGGATGATAAGGGGTGACCACTCTGCCTGCAGCACAGCATGCTGTGGTGACTGTTCTGCCTCACACTTGGCTGTAAAAGTGGCATCATACTGATGTGAAGCTCGTTTCAGGTGAAGACGCAGCAAGTCTAGCTCTCCTTCTAATTGGGTTACTACCTCCCTCAGTGGACGCGTCAGGGTCCTCTTCTGGGGTTGTGGGACATGGCTGCCTCCACCCATTCCTATGAACCACTCACTGTACATGAGCTGGGAGGAGGACCGTGTTTTGAGTGCCTGTACACTGGCCAGGAACTCCTTGAAGGTGTCTTCAGAGCTGAAGGCCACCTCCTCCAAGTGAGTGTTGAGGGGCAGCAGCCGTCGTCGCACCAGACTCTCAACTTTTAACTCTGGGTTCTGACAGGTGAGGCACACACAGATCTCCAGCTCCTCACCAATCCGTTGTGCCATTTGGGGTGGAAGGTGCTGCTGGAAGGTCTCCAAAGAGCATGGCTGACAGCAATATGCCATGAACCGCTTGTGCAGCAGCGGAAGGTAGTGAAGGAAGTGCCTTGTGCCGTGTCTGGTGGTTCGTGAAACATCATCCCGCATCATGAACTCCCGCACCAAGGTCTGAAGTTCTGTCTTGCCAGCAGTGGGTGTGGGGATGCAGATGGCCTGGACATGAGGGCCATCCTCTCCTAGTCTATAGTCATCATTACGATCTAATGTGACTACTTTTTTCAAGGTGTTAGTAGGTTTGTCCTCATGTTTCCTCTTCAGCCTAGCAGAGGAAAGTGTGGCAGCAACAATTTGCTTTGGTCTGGTCCTGCTCCTGGTGACAGGGGGAGATGGATGTGGCTGTGTTACTTTCTCCTTCTTTACTTCCCCACTTCCCTTAGGAAACAGCTCACCTTCACCGCTGACCTTAGATGCCATGCTGCGTCTCAGTGCTTCCCACAGTGCCTTGCTTCGTCTCTGCTCACACTGAAGCTTGTTCCTTAACATCTGAATGGTCCTCCTCTGTGCCCTTACCAGTGCCCTCATGGTTCTATGCTGCTGCTGGTGCCTTCTGCATGTCTTCCTCTGACTCTCAGGTGGAGCCTGACACTCAATGCGACATGTTTCTTGCTCTACCAACATGCAGTCTGGTGGACATTTTGGCTGTGAGAAGTGACAGCTTGCTGACACTAGAGAGGGTGATGGATCCACTTCTTCCTGTTTGGGAGAAAACAAATTTAAGAAATGCAACTTTCACTGTCAAATACAAGAGCAAAATTGTCTTTAGATGCATGAACTGATTTGGTTACCTGAGATGGAGGATTTGAAGACTCCTGCTTTGCTTCAGCCTCCATGTATATGTGGGTGGTGGCATGCTGGGAGGTAGTAGTGGTAGTAGAGACAGCTGTGGCTGTAGTAGTAATGGTGACAGTGGTGGTTGTGGCAGTGATGACTCTAAAGTCTTCCCTGAGCTGTCCAGCTGGGTTAAATGTAGAGGTGTCAGTAGCACTGGGGTCTTGTGTTTTAGAGGGAGAGCAATCAGCACTGTCCTGAGGCATCAAGCCTTCAGGGGAAATGAATCCATCTGGCCTTGTCATCATGATGTCAGTAAGTGAAGTACAGCTGGGTAGAGGTGTTCCAGAGTCAATGGGAGAGGACACATGCTCTGTAGTATGCAGTGCCTCCTCCTTTGCTTCTTTATGAGTTCCATGAGGTACAAGTGATTTGAGGGAAGACTTAGGTGAGGCAGAGAGTCTTTGACATATGGTAGAGGAAATGGAGGTACAGGCTGAGGTTGTGGTGGATGAGCTGTTGGTGCTCGGGGATCCCTCAAAGGTATTTGGCAGAGATGTTGGAGGTACCCATCTGTTGTTTTGACAGAGGCAGGATACTGGGAGACTAAGGTGATCTTGAATGTTTTGCCCTTGTGTTGTGAGTACTGCAGTGGCTTCTGGAAGGGTAGAAAACCTTGTTGCTGGCAATCTGGATTGAGAAGGGCAGGAAGAGGAAAGAGATAAGAATGGAGAGCAAATATCTTCATCCTGCACAGAGATGGAGGACTGGGGAGTAGAATTACAGGTAGGCAAGGTGTTGTCCTCAAAAACTGAGCCCTGAGACAACAAACCATCATTCTCTTCTCTGAGATTTTCTTCTCCCTGACTGGCTGGAACAATCAAGGGTGGCACCAATTCAGAGGGTGTAGAAGATTGCCATGAGATGGACTGATCTACAGTGTTGTCCCCTTGGGTGTCCTGTGAACTAGGATGATCTAAAACAGGGTCAACTGGATCATTCTGTGAAGTGGGTGGACAAGTGTCCTCCTCTTGGTTATCATAAAGGATAGGCTGACTGTGACTACTGTCCTCTTGGATACCTTGTGAGATGGACTGATCATGGATGCTGTATCCTGATGTATTCTGTGAAGCAGACTGATTCTGTGTGCTGTCCCCTGAGGGAGTCTGCAAAGTATGCTGATCTTGAAAATCATCCTTTAGGTTATCCTGTGAGGTGGCTTGAGCCTGGATGCTACTTCCTATGGTATCCTGTGAAGTAGCTTGACTCTCATTCTTGTTCTCTGTGGCATCCTGTAGAGTAGCCTGATCTTGATAGCCATCCTCTGAAGTATCCTGTGACATGAGTTGATGATTAATGTGCTCAGGGGTAACCTGTGGGGTGGTGTGATCTACTGTATCTTCTCCTGAGGTATGCATATCATCCCTAAGAGTAACCATATGCTCCTCTACTTGATTCCATGCAGCTTTGTTATCCAAATCAGGAAGCTGTCCAGCTGGGTAATCAGCATCTGCTTTTGAAATGGAGCCACAGTCTGTACACTCAAGATTAGATTGGTCTGAGCTGTCAGTCTTTGTTCCACTGTGTCTTGATTCCACTTCTTGTGATGTACCACTACTGCTCTTTTCAGGGGTGGCAGTGATTTCCTTATCATGTGGAACAAAACTGCAAGCAGCAACAACTTTGGCAGGCGAGACAGGCTGCAAGAAGTTTTCTGTTATATTGCTTTTACTTATGTCTCCTTGATCAGTGGCTGCTAGAACACCTGAAGAGCCAAGAGGCTGGGCCTTGTGTGACAAGCCAAGGGCAACCAACTGAGTTTCAGATGATGATGTAGTAGTGTGGGTTAATGTTTCCACTGAGGAACTGTCAAGGGAAGTAACCACAGTGCCACATCCCTCATGTTGCTCCACTTGTGGCATAAGCCATCCTGATGCACTGTGAGTAGTGACTGGATGCACTTGCTCCAGCTGTGAACCAACCAAGGAGGCAGGGCACGGACGGGGCAGGATCTTACGGCCCTGCATGGCAGCAGTGGAAGTGGGGGTATATAGATCTTTTTCATGCACATTAAATGGCCAAGAGTAGGTGGAAACAGAAGCCATTTTTAATACAGGCATGCTCTTCTTTTTATTGGCTTTCAGTTCCCGTGGATTCCTGCGCAGGTATTTTCTTTTACCCCTGGGGAAGGAAGCAGATGGCCTCAAAGGCTGTATTGGCACCTTAAGCACTGCTCCATTGGGTGTGGCTCCAACAGGCATGCCTTGTCTGGATGCTATATGGAGACTCATTACATCATGACCTTTGGCAGAATGGTTTGTGTCAGGGCAGGGTGTGCTACCTTCCTTGAGAATTTGATTGGCTGAGCTTAGCTCATGGAAAGTAAGCTCACTATTCTGAAGCTCAGCCTGAGTTGGAACAGTTGATTGACTAGTGCAAAATGAAGTTGAACACATCTGGGGTAAAGGAGACCTTTTGCCCGCTGGAGACACTTGGGGAACTGCCTGTGTGTCTCCTGGAGCATGGCTAGAGTAATGGGGGACAGGAACTGCTTTATGGGAATCTGGAGCCAGAGTTGACAGGGCCTGATGAGATGACCCTCGAGAGCCCTGGGTATGACCAGCAGATGACTGCAGTGTGTGAACCTGACAGAGAGTAGTGGCCTGCTGCTGTGGGGTGGGTGGTGTTCGAGCTGGTAGAGAATGGATGGCTACACCTTGGGATACACTGATGGAGGGACCCTGCTGGACTTGCTGAAAAGCTAGCCTCTGGGGGGATGTGCTGGAAGCTACAGTGTGGAGGTGGTGAGGAGACTGTAAAGATGGTTCAGAAAGCTTCACTTTCTGGGATGGCTGGGGAGGAAGCACAGCCATGGCCCGGACATGTTGCACAGACACCACCTGGGAGGACCCAGAGAGAGGTGGTGGTTGGCCACTCACATTTAAGGACTGGAGGGCAAGGCTGGTGGTCTGAGAGGTTGATGGGTTAAGGCTCTCAAACTGCTGTAAGGAGACTGTTTGTTGTGTGCTGACAGGAGGAACAGGATGGAGTTGTTGCAAAGCAGGCAGAGCACCCTGGTGCTGGTGCTGCTGAAACACTGTACTGGCAGGTGGCCTCACAGCAGCTTTAAGAGGCCGTGGCAGCAGTTTTCGGACATGGCTGGCAGTGGTTGCCTGCATGGATGGAGATGGGCTGCTCTTTTTGACACCTGCTTCTGACAGTGGCAGTAGTGGAACCCTGGTACAGGGTGTAGGAGGTCCAGCTGCCAGTTGGGGCAGTGTGGTAACTGTCTTTCTTGAACCTTTTGGAGGTACTGGCATCTTCTGAGGTGACAAGGGTACACCCAACTGACTAATGCAGCTAGATGGAGGAGGAGACCTGAGCTGGGTTAAAGAAAGAGGCTGCAGGGGCATAAGCCCACTGTTTGTCCCAGGATTAATGGGCTGGAGGTGGCTCAGAGGCAGAGTCTGTGCAGCAGGAGGACAGGTTGTGAGGCTGGGATTGAGCGGCTGCAGTTTCTGCTGTTGTGAGACTGGGGCCAGACTAGCTGGACTCAGCTGATGTGGCCATGGGAGGATCTTACGGCCAGAATTGGTGGCAGTTGGGGGCTGCAGTGTTGGCCTAACCATCACTTGTGCTTGAGGTGGTTTGCTCCTGGGTGGAAGAGGAAGAGAAAGAGGTGGTGGAGGGGGCTGGAGATGGGAAATGGTGAGGGGCACCTGCATGGGAGAGGGGCGAGGCAGAATCTTCCTGGCAGTGATGGTGCAAGAGTGCATGTTGCCTCGGCTGCTCCGAAGAATTCTGGGTTTTCTGCCACGGCGGGCAGGCTGTCTCTGTGGTGGTGGTGGCACAGTCTGGCCCTCCAGGACAAGGAGAGCACTTTCTGGCTCCAGCATCATGTCATCCTTTGGCTGTAAGGGAAAAAAAATGAGAGGACACACAGCAAGAGGAAAGGGAAACGTGCAAGGAACATGTGAACAGCAAAAAAAAAAAAAAAAAAAAAGAGAACTATATTATATGTGTACAAGAAAGTAATGGCATGCAATGTAAAAGAACATTCCAAAGATATTCCTCCCATGGCTGTTTTTAAAACATGGAGATCTGGAGCATCAAAGATTAAATTAACTACATTCTTTTTAAGAACAGATTTTATGTTCAGTTAAGCAGTGAGTCACATGGCTGTCAGAAACAGGATCACTTGTTCCTTCTGAATGAGTTCAAGTACAATGTGTTCCATTACAGTCACTGCAAGCCACTTGTTCCAATTTTCAGGAATATCCTTGACACAACAAATGCTTGGTGCAATCACACTAATAATAATCATAATGAATGTAACACTATCTGTATACTGTTTCATGATGTCACCTTAATATAGAAAGCTTCTAAGATATCTTAGAGACACTATAAATTTATAAATTAAGGAGACTCAGTTGCTGGTCTTCCAGGATTTGTGATATTGTCACTTCCATGGAAGTAATTATATAGGGCCAATTCTTTGCTTTTTCTGAACAAGGCAGATGAATGGGCATTACTTATGTTTAATGGTTGCTAAATCTAAATATAAGACAAACAGGTTTAAGGCATCTTATGTCAAAAAAATGCTTACCATTGGCCAATAATGACTTAAAAAATTTACAGTACATTGCTTTCTCAGAAATGTCATATTTCATCACTTGTGCAAATAAAGTCCATTCTAGTGAGTATTTTAGCCAGCATTCCTTGTATCTTTCATGACCTCACACTGCATTATGCCATTTTACCAGAATATAATGATGTATTGGGAGTTATGGCCCAAGCAATGGGGGGGGCCACTCAGACACCTTATGCCTAACCCACTGAAATGCTGCATGGCACTGGAAGGATTGACTGTTCTACACTTACTACATGCAAATGTTGCAACTCACTTCTTCTGAAACAACGGACACTACATAGTTTTAATAATTTTTCCAGCCATAAGCAACTTGCATGCAGACAATTCTGTATCCTTGAGATAATAATGAAAGTAATGCATGCACATTGACCTGCTTTCACCAAGACAATGCTTACCAAGATCACCTCCTCATCACCCTCCTCCAGCTTCACCCGGCACACCTGAAACAAGCAACATCTTACTTTACAATCTTTACATGATGTGCACAGGTTAACAAGAGTCTCTTAATCTAAAGCTTTGCAATTTGCAGTCCTCCAATCCAAATTTTTGAAAGTGGGTGGCAAAAAAATTAATTAATTAAAAAAAAAATTAGAGTAGACAGCCTAATGCATTTCCTGTTTTTTAAACTTATTTGCAAGCATTACTAATGGCAATAATAAATATCACTATTGCTATTTATAAGTATTATTATTATTACAAATAACATCAACCAGGGAGAAACAGTGAGTGTAATGATACTAACACAAAAGATTATACACAAACATGTCATCAGTTGCATAAAAAAATGAACACGAGAGTAAAATATGACGCATTATATAGGTAGCAATGATACAAGTGTGCAACACCAACCGTCTCATCCACATAGATGAACTCTGGCTCCTCCTTCACCTCCTTCTTGATTTTGAGGGCTGGAGGTCCAGGCCCAACAGTTGCTGGTGGGTCCATGCTGCCCAGTCTGAGGGATGACAGCTATGTATTTCACACAATTATTCCCATGTGGGTGGTGGTCATAGTAAGGGTGATCAACAATACCTTACTGAGGCAAAATTACATGTGATCTTATGAAATACAAATATCATAAGGTCTGTTTGATTTCACCCTTAAACTTGGTTTTGAAAAGTCTGTCAAAATATACAAACTTATGTAAGGTGAACTAAGGTGGATTTCATTCAAGGCTGGATGGGTATTTCCAAAACAAACGAGCCAAACCTTCCACTACCAGGCTGAGTGCTCCTTTTAACTTACATTGATATATTTTTGTTACTCTGAAATTTGCTGCCTTAGCTGGACGGTCAAAATACTTGGGAGGACAAGACCCACACTTCTGCACTTGACTTACTTGATTAGCACAATGAAACAGAGAACTGTTTAGTATCTATAGGATGTAGCTTGCCCAAATAATACCTGTCCCCCGTGACCTTAACCCAGACCAGGGCGTACTTTATAAAATATACTAAAAAAGGAGCACAAGGCATACAAGAAACGGCGATTAATGGACTTGCCTTTAGTTAAATGTGACCACACATCCTCTCCTCCATTACCACACGGCGTCCTCGCGTAGGGGACACTAGGGCACCGATGCCATGGTGCTGGAGTAGCTCAGGTCCTCTATGTGTACTCTGAGGCTCCCTAAAGGGGAAGAATTCGTTGGTAAATGCGTGAGGGAGAGAGGAAGGAGAGACGGCCCACACCCGCCGCTTGTTTACACTGCTCGCCTCGCCACTGACAGGTTCGGGCGTCGCTGTTTCGCCACTCTCTATTTGTGAATCTTGTGATGCAATGTAATGTATTCTATGTGTTGTACGTTTAATTCAGTGTCTTTTTATTATATCTGTAGTGCATCTGTAGCAAAACGTTTGCTCTCCACAGTAACAGGTTCGGGTCGCAGTGCTAACCAGTTTGTAGGGTTTGTACAATTCTACGGCAATAATGCAGTCTTTTTCACCAGAACATTGTCATCTATCCTTGCCTGTCTATTCCTATGTATTCCCCAGGCCACAACAGAAAAGTCTCTTGTATGATGTACTTTCATGCGTCTCGTCCTCGTCACTCTTTTTCATTTATTTCAACTCTGTCTTCCCATTTCACTAGAGATCAGCCTCTTGTACACGAAGCATATTATACTTACACATATATACTTACATATTCAATTTTTGTCAATCTGTTTTCATACCGTCTTAGTGTGCTGCTTTTGATCCCGCTTCGGTAATCAAAATTTAATTCTTTCAGTTTTATACTTGGGGTACTAGAGTCTAATTCGCATACAACAGACGCTCATCAATAAATAAATAAGTAGATAAAAATAATAATAATAATTTCATCTGCTCGGGTAGGCCTTTGTTTCTAACATCACACTCTAACCTCACTTCAGTTACCTCATAATTTGTTATCCCACTGCGGAGAGAGAGAGAGAGAGAGAGAGAGAGAGAGTTTTGTGGGGTATGACTGTTTGATGTTGGGTTTCTGTGTGGTTCTTGTGCCGCAAGTGATATGTGGTGTGGCTGGGATGGATGGGAGTGACTGGATGTGTGGTTTATCGACTGATGTGTGGTTTATTTTTTTGTCTGGTGCGGCTACATTATTGAGGGGTCTCGAGACCATAGCCAAGTGCATGATTGCTCCTCGAAATAAATTGTTTGGGATCCTTGCAATAAAGTGAAAAGATCATGTAAAGGTATCATGGTATACTTTACAACACGTCCTAGTGGAGGCATCAAATCAAAAGAAATCTGGGGAGATACCTATATTATGCCACAGCTGATCTTTCGGTGAAGACTAGGCAAAAAGTTAAAGTTCAGTCGCTATTCTACTGTTTTTATTTGAGGAAAATTTCACGAATAGGAAAACAGGATTACATATCGACTTGCACTGATTATTAAAAAAAGAAAATATATAATAGGTTAATATAATTTTTCGATGTGACCAGCATCTTGAATCAGTACCTATTTCTTTTGCACTGCTACTTTTTGTACTGTTCTCACTAAAGTACTGTGACGTGTACCCACGAGTGCAGAAGTCAATCTGCTCAACATGGATAGAGCCATGCAAGAAGGAAAACCATGAACTGTTATAGTTATGGGTAAGATGGGATCGAGGGGTGGTGCAATGTTTGGGTTGCCATATATGAACTATCAAAATTCCGGACACCTTCACTAACACCTGATTGTGGTCCTGATATGATACTGGAAAACATGTAAATTAATTAAAAGAAACTCAACTTATTTACCTTTGCATATGGCTGATAATAAAATAATGTGTCATCTTCATTGATGAACCCTCTTCTTGCACTGCTCTCTTATGTTTCTCAGAGCTCACGTGACTGTAAGTCATTAATGCCTTTATGTTCCAGTGAGACAAATGTTCCTGGTTTACACACCAAACACTCGGCTTCCCACTCATCCCTGCCTTTTTTGAAGCACGGGAGTTTGTTCTGCATCTCTGCAGTGAATTTACACTTTCGTTTGGGCATCTTGACAAGAACAAGTAATAGTTGTAATGACGAGGTCACAAGGCCGCAAACAGTAATCCAAACTGACCCCTATCAGAGCTGGTGAAAGACGGGCGCGAGCGCGACGTCAAGCGAGGCGGCGTTGGGAAGGCTGCGAGCACCGACTTCGTACAGGACCCATACACGTCAGAGTCCGAAACCAAACTAAAGCAGCTGCCACTCGGTGAACCCCCCTTTCTCTCTCTCTCTCTCTCTCTCTCTCTCTCTCTCTCATCATTTCAACCCAAAGAAATTTAATAAATGTGATTTTTTAAGCTAGTAATGATGGAAGGTGAAATTCCGGACATTTGAGGGATTTTTGAAAATCCCCCCGGACGCAGATTTCGTTATCTGATTTCCGGATATCTCCGGGAAAATCCGGACGTATGGCAACCCTATGCAATGTTAACTTTACAATTTAAATCCAAGATGTGGATACTGCCTCTTAAATGCAGGTTGACATACTAAACAGATTATCATGTTGCATACTGAAGCATGTAATCAGCAGAATGGAAATAATATTTTGACATGAATACTGTGTGCGTAATGTTATGACATGACTGAATTACATTTACTGTGATGTTTTCACATCGCATCTAGCTCATCTTACAGATGAGCTAGCATGAAATCAGTTAAGAAATTATTATTTTGATTTTTAATTCCAGAGAGAGAGAGAGAGAGAGAGAGAGAGAGAGAGAGAGAGAGAGAGAGAGAGAGAGAGAGAATACACTGTAATATGAGTAACAGTCACCATACTACAATTTGAAATAAATGCAATAACACAAGAAAATAAGAAAGAAAAGGAATGCATCACTATAATTCCTTCACTTACACGCATCTCACAATCTTCATTATTTTCTTTAATCACCATCAGTCCTGTCCTGTATGTTCTCTACCTGTTTACACTTACTTTCAGTCTTCTGCACTCGTCTGCATATGCCCAACAACATGTCTCTCTGCCATTACAACCCAACAGAAGACCTCACAGATCCCTAGATGTGTATGGTACTGATCCATTAGGTCTAAACAGCAATTCTCTCAGCAGCCTCAAGTATTTTAAATTACTAGTCTTACTTGGAATATCTTATTAAGCACAAGATAATAGATGCCTTGAGATGGCACTGAGTTTCTACGCCTTCCCTTCCCCTTCAAGTGTCAGGGTTAGCACTTCACTCACTGCTAATCTGTACACATAAATAATGGGACTTACTCCTAAAAATCCAATAAACAGCAATAAGTCTATTAAGTTCTGTCACATAAAGACACATGTGATTAACTGTTTAACTGCAACTGCTTCTCTTCAATCTTAATGAAAAGCTGTAATGCAAGTCTGGAGAATAATTTTGAAAGACAACACTAATAATAAAAAATGATGAGTCTAGTTCATACCTTTATGTACCTTTACTTTATTTTTTCTCAGTAAAACCACAGGAGATTGCTCAACAGTTTACCATCATTAGCTATCAGAGAGCTAACAGTTTATCAGAATGAACATTATTATATTATTATTCTAATATGTACTTCAATCAGTCAATCATTCAATACCCAAACACCATAATCCCAAATGGTGTGGCCATGATAGGGCACAGCATCAGCCAACCATCTTCCAAAAGGACAGTTGCAACATTTTGATATGATTGTGAGCACAAAAAATTTAGATGGCAGGGATCTATGCTGTGGTTATATTAGCATAAAATTTAATGCTTAGTGAAAGTGTTTTACTTACTTGATCTTGGGAGTTATCCAACTGAAAAAAAAATTGTTTAATGCATGCATCTTTTTTCAGTATAACAATGAATAGTTCAGGAATGGGTGTGTTCTTAGAGAAATCTTTAATTTGTGTTAGTAACTTAGTGAAATGAAAACCTGAAGTAAAGTGAGCTAAATGTAATGCTACTTACAAATGAGATAAGATAATTTTATTCAGAGTTACCTAACTCAAAACCTGAAAGAAATAAAATGATACAAGGCGGTGTTTCTGATATATATAATTTTACATCACATTACTGGACACATTATAAGCTAAACTCATAAAGAAATATAAATTAAAATAGAATGAGTGATCTAAGATAGTGTGGCACTGTGATGGGATAAACTTCATTAAATAATAATAATAGTAATAATGACAAAAAATAACAGTAATAATAATAATAATAATAATAATAATAATAATAATAATAATAATAATAATAATAATAATAATAATAATAATAATAATAACAATAATAATAATAACAACAACAAATCAATGAATTACTCGCAAGGCTTCTATAGGATCAGTTGAACTCACATTTTCAACTCACATGAGTGGCTATCTATCATTTCATAAATCTCTGTTCTACCCCTTCTGTGCACTAGATGAATTCATGTCTCCCACTGTTTTCACATAAGTGGCTGTTCATCACTTTCTAGACCTCTTCAAAACGTCTCACATTAACGAGACACTGATCATTTCAAGAATCCTACTAGAAAACCTCTTGGTGCCTCCACACCTGCCAATGTGTCATTATCATGGCCAAACACGGAAGGGAATTTGCAAGTGTCCTCTCATTAGTAACAAGCTTATTTTTCAAGTTTGGTTTATACACTAACCCATGATGATCTGTTTCAAATTTCACAATGTTTTGCTTGATTTATCTCTAAGTGTTTTGATTTTAGTTTGTAAGGCTAAGCAAGTTTGTTATCTATAAACTGAAAATCACAAAATGCTTTCATGGAAAGCAGACTAACATGCTGACAGATATCAGTGGGTTACATAAGATATTTAGTATCAGAAATGAGGTGGTGCTAGAAATACTATGTGTTTGGAAGCCACACTGATAGTGCAATTGTGAATAATGAAGAGAAGAATTTTTGTAAGTAAAATTGCTAGGGCAAGCAAGTAAAGATCAGTGGTGGACTATGTACTTCATCACTTCCAAATAATTGCATCATTAACTAAAGGAAAGTGGAAGTATAAATCATTACTAAATCTCTGGAAAAATTCCTATGTAAATGAGATTATTTTGAGTAACACTATGTACATTTCAGTACAAGTGTGCATATAGGCCAGTGGCAACACTTCCATTTGAAAGGCTTCACCCCAACTCTATAATCTCTCTCAGCACCATGTAAGCCTCCCATGCTTCATTCCTTTAAAGAAATGAAAGTCTTCATCACCTAGCACAGCATAATTACAACATTCACTGACCGCCATCCCTAAGCTTCCTCCCATGGACAACATCTGGTGCTGCCACTGTTATACTAAATAGGAAACACAAAGCAACAAATGCTGTGGAAAGTCAACAGAGGCTATGATATGATGTGACCTTACATCACTGGGGTCATTAGATCCAAGCAATTCTTGTTTCTGTCACAATGCCAGTGACTGAGAACATTTCACCAACCATCTGTCATACTAAGACTGCTTCCATCTAGGTGTCTTGCAATGAATTACACAAATGTTTCTTCAGCTGAATGTCATCCTTTCCCTCACTACCTGCCCCTCTTGTATATTTCTTTGGGAGAGTTATTTAACTGCCCCCCTCCCCCTTTTTTTCCCCTACACTTATCATCTGTATCTCTGAGGCAAATGTAAGCAAAAGTCCTTTTATAACTCTTTCATATACCAGACCTTTGTTTTTCCTTAAGGTTACATGATCAATTCCTCTGCTATTGTTTATTAACTTTCTTTTTCAACCTTATCCTCACCAAGTGGACCTGTGGATCACCTTGTGGTTGGCATAAGTAAGATATAACCAGTATCAGCCATTTCTGTCCATTCACTCAACAAGCAACGTGCAGGTTCACCCTTTCCTGTAGTCTATATCCTGGCATATTGCCTCAGCTGTGGCTTAACATGATCAATGAGAGACAAGGTCTTCTCCTCTCACATCAAACAATTCTTCCCAGTTCTCACTCCATGAACAGAAGGGAAACTCAAAGTGGAGGTGTGTGCACTGCAAGCTGTTATTCACAAACCATGGAGAGTGAAAGATAGCAATGAAATATAACTATCTATCTTCTATATACAGTCTTCTTGATAGATACACATGAGGCATTGCTTCCTGGCTTTATCACATTCATTTTTCGCAGCAAGCTGTTGGATGTTTTGAACGTAACTCAATAATAATAATAATAATAATAATAATAATAATAATAATAATAATAATAGTAATAATAATAATAATAATAATAATAATAATAATAATAATAATAATAATAATAATGAACATTTAAAGCGGGCTACCAGTCTTACTAAAACAATTGCTGACATAAATTTCTAAAACAAATTCCAAGTGGAAACAGTTCATAAGCTTGATTTTATATACATGTATACACATTTATGCATTAATCAACATCTAAACATAAAACATGTCTACCCACAACAAAATCATGGGATTTGTAACTATAATACATGGTTCACACAGGATTAATAGAATAATTTTGAAATAATATGTGAATACATAATGTCATGTCTCCTGATCAACTTAAGAAAAAAAAAAATGACGGTTTTCATGACGTATCTGTACATTAACAAAAGGTGGGCAAACAATGCATATCATATCTGACTCAGTAATAGTTTTGTTCATTATAATTTTGTGTTTATTCTTGTGCTTCCCAAGTCACTGCACCGCGCTAGAGCAGCAGTGAGATAATATAATGATAAATCTCTCTCTCTCTCTCTCTCTCTCTCTCTCTCTCTCTAGGCGCTACACGACACCGATACTGCGGCGTCTTAAATCTCTCTCTCTCTCTCTCTCTCTCTCTCTCTCTCTCTCTCTCTCTCTCTCTCTCTCTCTCTCTCTCTTAAAAACTGCTTATGCTTGGAAATGGCTTAGTTATAATATAAAATCTTTCTATAAGGCAGATATGAAAAGATATACACGAGGCTTCCTTCCCCTGCTCCTGGTGGCGATGATGGAAACGGGACGGACCAACGGAGAACCTTAACAAGCAAACGCACACCCGAGGCTGCTACGTCCGGAGTCTTCAAGTGGCATCTGCGTCGAGGCAACAACAGCGGGGTGAGTGCGGAGCCTCGACGTCACCCCGCAACCACTAGTTGGAAGAGGGAAGCCCAGGATCACGAGGCGGGGCGGGGCGTGGGAGCAGCGGGTGGCCTCTCATATTGACGGTCTAGCTTTCCGACTGTAATTCTTGGGGAAGTCGTCTTCAGGGATGGAGGGCGGCGACACCTACAGGATAAAAATTGGTTTTAAGTTTATCTCTACTTTATGGGCTATTTATTACTGTCTTATCCTTGATGGAAATGTGGTTAAATGAGAGAGAGAGAGAGAGAGAGAGAGAGAGAGAGAGAGAGAGAGAGAGAGAGAGAGAGAGAGAGAGAGAGAGAGAGAGAGAGAGATATGCATAATTATATCAATGACCCTAATGGCATCAACGTGACACTAGGGCCAGCATTATTATCACTATGAACATTAATCGTCTTAATGCTACCATCAATATCCTTGGCATTACGCGGAATCAGTTCAATAGGCCGGGATTCTTATTATTATCATTATTATCATTACTGTTATTATTATTACTATTATTACTATCATCATCGCATTCTATCTTTCTTTTTGAAATGCAGTAGCGCATCTTCAGAAATGACACTGGTTCGATCTCTGCTGCATTACATCACATACATTGTCAGGATTCGTGTACTTCGCAGGGCATGTCAGGATTTACAGAAATCATCTTCAACTCACAAATGCACTGGAGGGAATGGGAGCAGTGCAACCATGGAAACTGATCTGCTGCCGGAAAGAGGAGACACGTAGAGCGGATAAGATTACCCGTATTTTGACACGCTTGGATTCTTTCATAACAACTGTTTTCATAGGCTAC
>NC_087171.1:15668266-15680766 GCF_035594125.1 Scylla paramamosain | reverse complement strand
GGGTGATGGAGATGAAGGTGCAGGGCAGGAGACACAGGGGAAGACTGAAGCAGAGATGGACTGACTGCATAAAGAAAGATGCGAGAGATGTACAGCTGTCAGAGGAACGTGTGAACGACCCCGCTGGATGAAGGAGAGGTGTCAGAAGCAACGACCAATCATGAAGTGGGTAGTTAATGTGTAAAGATTACCTGTTATTATTTTGGATAATGATCTATTACATGTATTGCTGGCCACGATGTGCTTAATAGTCTGGTACTCGTAGTTCCCGTTTTTAAACTCAATACAGTGATGTGATGTTAAAAGTTAAATATTTTTTGCATGAAGACGCGGGTAAAAAAACAGCTTGAATTTTAATTATTCTACTAACTATGTAAATGCAACGAGAATCAATTTGCTTGTCTACAACCCGAAAATGACGTAATAACTTTAGTGTCCTAACAATGTCCTTCACATCGTTTGAAGTCGCAGATAAAAAGAACTTGGATTTTAATTACACCACTAACTTTATGTAAGCAACGAAAACCAATTTGCTTGTCTAGAACCCCTGAATGACCTAATCACCGCAGCAAAGGCCCTCACGCTGCCAACACGTCCTCCCCCTCGCTACCACGGGAAGGCGGCCCAGGTGTGATCGATCCCTGTAATACTCTTGATGCTTCACAAAGGCAGAAATAACTAATTAATAACTCAAAACTATTAAGACCATGACTAAGGCTCGTCTTCCTGAATGCTTTGGGTTTTCATAAGGAGTATTTTCAAAGGCCATTTAGATTTGCTGGTTTCTCACGATTTTTTTTTTTTTTTTTGTATTGAAAGCACATAGTCCTTATTCAGTTATCACTAGAATCACACAGAAAAAAAAGTCCAGCCTGTTAAAAATAGTCGAGATAAAACTCCCAAAGCAGTCAGGTTAAGGGAAAGAATAAAGACTCCGGTGGTGAAGAGAGACATAGATGACTGTTCATTCAGTGTACCGGAAGCGTGTTCTAAAACGTTTCAGCATCTTATCTCGGCAACTTTTGGAAAGCTCTAATGAAAGTTGATCGGGTTTCTAAGAGGCTTACTGGTTCTACTGATAGCTTAATAAATATTACGCATCATCAATGGGAAAATCATCCATAAGAACCCGGCTAATCACTTCTGTAGCCTTTGAAAATTGCACATAATGAAAATACAAAGTGTTTTAAAATACTGGCGGGGTATTCTGCAGGAAAATCGTTAATCTGGTAAACGTTCGAGATTCTTGAAGATCATGAGACAAGGAAAGGAGGAATCGTGAAAATGCTACAGATGGGAACAGAAAGGAGGGAAGAAGGGCTGCTGTTCAGTGTTTGATTTCCACGTGAAGGGAACACAGCGTTGACTCTTCCTTGGACCAGACAGACGTTCAGCACAAAAGGACTTGATTTCAGCACAACTCTGTCGCTCTCAAAGGAGGAAAATTATCTTTTGTCCGCAAAAGATTCTCAGACTTTTTTCCTTTTTTTTATTTTTTTTCTTGGTCTTGTCTGAATTTTCTTTATGATCCACGATGCGATGTACAAAAGGGCATGAATAAGGGTATCTATCTGTCTATCTATCTATCTATCTATCTATCTATCTATCTATCTATCTATCTGTCTGTTCATCTATCTATCTATCTATCTATTTATTCAACGAACTGCTTACCTATCTATCTATGGGCGTTTCGATGACACATGCTGACTCCAACACGATCTAGTAGAAGTTCCTGCTTATTCAAGAATGTTTTCAAAATTTTAGTGATACTTTAACAAGGATTGTACACCATCACTGGAAAAACACATCATGAGAATCCAACGAATCACTTCCATGGCCTCTTAAAAATACTCTGAAACACTTCTGCGCCGCACCTCTACAACATTCAAATGCCTCTAGCTGAAGTTACACGGATGTTTTTTTATGGTTCAAGTGACAGATTAACGAGAAACACTCTCGAGAACCCGGTTAATCATCTCTGTGGCCTTTGAAAACAGTCGTGGTGAGAGAGCAAAGCGTTTCAGTGAGATAAGCTAGACAGCGCAAAAGAGCATGCACCAAGCAGCCTCCTCTTTGCCTTTGTTTATGAGAGAGCCAGGTGGTGCTCCCACGTCAATGCCTCGGCCCAACCAAGGCGGCTGCGTGGGTGCGTGGGTGTGTGTGTGTACCCAGGCACCCGGGAACGAGCAAGGATGAGAAACAGTATATCCTCTCATCCCTAGGCACGACGGCACACGAGACATGCCAAGGCACTCACCTCACTATCGGCAGCTTGGTAGCACACGCGCACTGGTCACAAGGATACGTGTATTTAGAGCTTGCCTCACAGACACCCTATGAGAGAGAGAGAGAGAGAGAGAGAGAGAGAGAGAGAGAGAGAGAGAGAGAGAGAGAGAGAGAGAGAGAGACGAGAGAGAGAGAGAGAGAGAGAGAGAGAGAGAGAGATTTGTGTAGCAGCCAAGAATTTTCTTTTCTTCATCTCTCGCGTTGCTTCTTATTGATCATAACAGGCGCCACGATACGAGCCTACAAACACTGCCCGAAACACTTGTAGCTACAGAGTATAGACAGATAGGTAGATAGATGGATAGATAGTAGTATTTGCTGACCACAACTTTTAGGGTTTTTTTTTTTTTAGGGTTGACAGTGAAATAAGATGTCTTAACACAATGCTATGGAAACACAACTTTGAGAATAGTTATGGAAATAGAGCCGCAGTCCAACAATAAAAGTAGATAGATAATAAAGTACAAAAACATCTTCACTTCGCTCTAATTGTAAATCTTTAAAAACCACAGCAACCTGAAAGTGATTAGGTTCCCAAGCACACTAAACAAACTTATGAGAAAACTTTTAATCATCTGTCATACTGAAACGTGATATTGCCTTTTTATGTTTTATTAGTAACGCAAATAAATAAACTACTTATTTCAGGAAGCCAGTGTATTCTTGGATGTTTTATTTACTCATGAGTAAATCTAGTCTTACATTTATATCTCCTAATTCTGGTTGGCATCACTTTTTTTTGTTTGTGCTTTTCTTTTCTTTTTTTTCTTATACAACGTTGTAACTTCCACTTGAATTTTTTTTCTTCAGAGTTGACAGGCTTAAGTTTTCGCTCTAATAGAAATTTTGTAGTTTTCAAGGACGTTTTTCATTATTCTGTTGCTAATCTGACAAAGATTCTGCACTTTTAATTGAAAACTCATCTTGAGGACCAACTGATCATGTCTGTGGCTTTTAAAAACAGTTCATGTGAGATAATAAACCTTCAAAAAACGGTCTTGGATATCTTGACTACATAGAATGGCCGAGTGTACAGTGCAGACGTTTTGCTTACATGCTCGAGCGTCAGAACAACAGCTTTGCCCTGGCCTTAGCTCCCTCGCCGCCGCCACACGCTCCGCCACGCACTAAGCACGCACACTTCACCCCCAGCGGTCTTGCATCTTAACTTTAGGGTCATGAAACTGCCAGCGGAACGAGAAGGTGCGGTGCGCGGCTTCCCTCACTGCCTCTAAATGGTCCATCACGACGCCGGGGAGGCTGCGAACCGCTGTCCCTTAGCAACTCGCGAGATTAGTAATGGGCCACTTTTCAAATGACTCAGTGGTATAATGATAATGTGGGGATATCAATTACGGGTTCTTTATTTGATCTTCCGGTAGCGGATCACACCTTGTTATTGTTGTTGTTGCTATTGTTGTTGCAATCATTAGGTACGTGTTAATACATAATTATCAGTTATTATACATCTGTTTTTGCAAACCGAGACCAGTTTTCATCATTATGCAGTGACTAAGGCACAAATAAATTAATAACTGAAAAAATATACTACTACCACTGCTACTTCTCTTCCTCCTCTTCCTTCTCCTCCTCCTACTACTACTACTATACTACTACTACTACTACTAGTACTACCACCACCACCACCACGTACTCAAGAACATCACCAACGCACTAAATAAAGGGCAGCACTAGAATCTCGTCGTGTCCAGTGCCAGCAGAGTAGCGCGAAAAATAGGCCCATGAATACCTCCGTAAGTGCATTTTCGTCCGTTCGTGTCCAGAGAGAGAGAGAGAGAGAGAGAGAGAGAGATGAGAGAGAGAGAGAGAGAGAGAGAGAGAGAGGAGATGAGAGAGAGAGAGAGAGAGGAGAGAGAGAGAGAGAGAGAGTATAGCTTCGGTGGTCCTCATATTCCCAAGATTATGATGGCAGTAATGCAGGAGCGAAATGAGAGAGTACTGGTTGGTGCAGCAGGGCAGTGAAAATGGGAAATGGAAATATGTTGATGGTGGTCAGCGGAATGAGGCAGAGGAAATAGCAGTAGGTTCGTAATAGCAGTGAAGAGTAGAGAGTATAGGAGTCTTAAGATAAATTATATAATAGTGGTTAATGAAGCAAATAGTGTTAAGAGCATGATAAAGGAAACGGTCGTAATTTAGATAAAGATGACAGATATAAAAGTGAAAGTTACATGAATGATACCGTGTAAAATAGTCGTAGAGAGGAGTGAAATACAGCAAAAAATAGTAATGGCAAGAGACAAACATGACGGAAATTAGTGATGATTTAGATAAAGGTGGTAAAAATGATAATAGTTAGAGTAAGAGAGAGATAGTGGAGAGATAAAAGTCATAAAATACACGTAGAGGACACGGCATAGAGAGGTCAAAGCACAAGAAGAAGAAGAAGAAGAAGAAGGACAAGATAATAAGCTGAGCGATTAGATAATTAGAGGACTACACAAACGTTACGAAAGCGGGATATGTCAGTCACCCTTCGTGGTCACCAATTACTCGGTCTGCGGTGCACTACGGGTAATGGACAGAGAAGAGAGGATGAAGGAGGAGGAGGAGGAGGAGGAGGAGGAGGAGGAGGAGGAGGAGGGAGGAGGAGGAGGAGGAGGAGGAGGTTTAGAAGAAGAAGAAGAAGAATAAGAAGAAGAAGAGATAAGAATAAGAATAAGAAAGAGGAGGAGAAGAAGTAGATTAAGAAGACGAAGACGAAGATGATGATGATGATGATGATGATGATGATGAAATAAACAACAACAACAGCAAGGAAGAAGAAGAAGAAGAAGATGATGATAATAATGATGATGAAAGAAGTTACGTAATCATTGTCTGAACCCTGCACTAAACCACCACCACCACCATCACCACCACCACCACCACCACCACTACCGCCCTCCCTCCCGTCGTCCCTGGATTAGTAACAGTAAAGAGGATCAGGGAATTGTTCATCAGGTATTCCAGTCCCCTTCGCTCACGTGTTACTAATTTCTGGTGGTGCTGTGATCTTTTTTTTTCTCTCTCTTTTTTTTAGGGTTTCGTGGTGTGTAGAGTGGGTGGGGGTGGGTGGTGGTGGTGGTGGTGGTGGTGGTGGTGGTGGTGGTGATAATAATATTGATGATGATGATGATAATAATAATAATAATAATAATAATAATAATAATAATAATAATAATAATAATAATAATAACATAATAAGAAAGTCACAACAATCTAATTCAAACTATTAATACTACTTCTACTACTACTACTACTACTACTATTACCACCACTCTTGCCACAACAACAACAACAACAACAACAACAACAACAACACTAAGCCACAAAGCAATAACAACTACAACAATCATTATTATTGCAACAACAACAGCAGCAACGGCAGCAGGAACCACCGCCACCACTACTACAGCCACGCCACCACCACCAACCACCACCACCACCCCCCACCATTCTCTTAAGTTCACTGTAAATACATCAAAAAAACATCCCCCTGGTTCTACTTCTATTTTTATCACAACCCGTAACAGGATCACGAAATGGCGCCCTTATACAGACTCGGCTGGGTGCACTAACGTTAATCCAGAAGTGCTTCCTAAGAGGTTTCACAGACCGCCGCTTGGGTCTTCTAGTGGTCAGGGACGTGGAAAGGAAGGATTACAAAGGATAACACAGGAAGAGCAGATACCAGGTCTATGACAAGGGTTTCTGCTGAAGTACGTGTTTTTATCACTAACCTATATGTGGGGGAACAAAACAGTCAGACCTGAACACAATTTCTACTGAAGTTCACGATTTCTACCTGAAGTACGTGTTTTTGCTAGTAACTTACGTGATGGAGAACAGGAAAGAAATAGAGCAAGACTTTCTCCCCGTCTCCTTCCGCAAAACAGTTAGGCGGGAACACAATTTCTACTGAAGTGCGTGTTGTTATTACTAACTTATGTTTTGAGGAACAAGTTAGAATTAAAGCAAGGCTTCTCCCTGTCAACTTCTTCTGCAAAACAGTTAGACATGAACAAAATTGCCTTAAACACTGTTCTCTCACTCACTAAGATTATCTGTGATACTAGAGAGAGAGATTATCAGTCGTGTTCTCACAAGTGTTTTTGCAACTACTGGTGCAATGCTTGTTAAACTCTCTAGAATTATGAAAGCTCTACTACAGTTTTTCAAAAGTGTAAGAGATAAGACGACGAAATGTTTTGGAATATGGATTTACAGTATATACCTTGCAAAATGTTAGGTCATGGAAATTTAATAGTAAAGAGTGAAATTTGAGGAACGAATGAACGAGTGACTTATTTTAATGCAATAACGGAATCATAAAGTGAAATTAAATAAAGACATGAAACTTGATTACCACTGAACTCTGTGTCATCAGCTGGTGTAGTGACCTTGCCAACTAGCGACACACGAACATGGTAATTGTCACAGACTGATGCTCTCACTCACTGCTTGGTCTACTCGTACATTCCAGCCTTGTCTTGAAACATGTGGCAGATTTACTTCATTCTCATTAGAATCATTATCTAACTTGTATTTGGATGATCTAGTATGTTATAATTAAGTACAGTTCTTCTTAAACATGCTGCGTTAAAATGCTTAATTTTTCAAAAATAAGACCAGATACGGAAATCAATCAGCGAGTGACAGCATCAGTCAGTGGCAGTGTCACTATGCTCGGTGGCAAAATTACTGTGGCAGATTTGGTGAAGCACAACCTAGTGGTGGGCTGTTGGTGCCTCAAGTTAGGGTGAGGAATACCTGAAATAGTAATAATCAGGTGTTGTTGTTATACTTATCGCTAGAGAGATAAAAGGAGGCCAAGTTAATTACAGACATATAGTATATTTAACTCATACAACTCTCGGGTTCAAACATCATGGATGTTTCGACGCTCTTAGAAAAGGCCAAGGATTTCTTGGTCCTTTCAGTATCACGACATCAGCTTCATCACATTCTGGATAAGATACTACGTCTTAGATAACACTTTTCGTAATCAAGAGGATACAGAATAATTGCAAGTTAGTGACCAAATACAATTTTATTTGTTTACTTTATTCTGACTAATAACAGATTTTATATTTAGAAATTGTACAGTACTAAATATATTAAAGAAAACAGTTTTGTGCAAATTTTGATTATGATTTTTAAAACACAGCAAAGGAGGAGATTTAATATTTACGAATGCTTTATAATAGTACATGTTGTTTAATTCGTGCCGTTTAGAGTTTCGAAGATAAATTCATGAATAAGGATAACAGGTGAAAATAAGTAAGTACGTTATGTTTCATGCAGGGATTATCACGTGTAGGCCTGACAGCTTCTTTGAACTTCCCTTATGTTCTAATATTATAATCCTGCAATCATCACCATTACTAATATCAGCCCGGCCACCATCGCCTCACACCCCCGCAGCCAGTACCACGTGTCGCCTTGGTAGTATGTGTGGTGTGTAGTGTGCGGGGGAAGCAAAGTGGTGCAGTGATGCGGTCAATACTTCACATCGGTACCGGTCATCACACTGCTGCTCGTCACTGTGGCCAGCCATGTATAAGGCAATGCAAGGGAGTCTATCCACGTATTGATCACCACTGCCACCTATATGTTCGGATGAGACTTGCTGATCCTTGGTTTAGTCTCGATGGTAAAACTCTGACTTCTGTACAGCCGAGTTAGAGTTGTTACAGCCGTCTTTAACCTTTTTACTGCTCTGCTCGTCTTTTGCCAACATTTGGAGCAGTTTAAACATTTAATTTGCATGGACTAATAGGCTAAACTGTGGAATTCCGTGCTTGCTTCTGTATTTCTCCCTTCCTACGACTTGAATTGTTTCATTACGAAAGTTTCAAGAGAGTAGTACATGTATGAAAGGGATGAGAACGGAAAAATACTAATAACTCTTGCTCTAATAAGGTGGACAGGATAAGGGAGAGTCAATAAAAAGCTTGTGCAGCTTCATAATTATCGCTAAGGAAACACTAATAATTATTAAAGTAGAGGAGAAAATAAAAAGTCCTAATATCCACATTAACTCGGAGAAGAGGAAGCTAGCCAACAAAGAGAGACCATTTTATTTCCAAATATACGTAGGCGCTTCATAATTAATTACTAACATTTGAAACAGAGAGAGAGAGAGAGAGAGAGAGAGAGAGAGAGAGAGAGAGAGAGAGAGAGAGAGAGAGAGAGAGAGAGAGAGAGAGAGAGAGAGAGAGAGAGAGAGAGAGAGAGAGAGAGAGAGAGAGAGAGAGAGAGAGAGAGAGAGAGAGAGAGAGAGAATGGGCACAGACAGGAAAATCTAAAAATATGATATCCACAAAAGGAAGGGAAGAAATTTTAACCAAACACACAGAGGAAGGGGTTCCACAACGCTAGCCAGGTGTCGCCAGGTGAAGGTGAAGGTGAGGGAAGGGTCACCAGCTCCTGCCTCTCATCGAGTGTACAGATAACATCAATATCGACGTGGTCTTTCTCATGAAATTGTTTTTCAGTTCCTTTTTTTTTTTCTTGTCTTGTATTTCCCTTTCTTGGTTCTTTCCTCCTTTTTTTTCTTTTGGTACTTTTTTTCTTTTCCTCTCTCCTTTTCCTCTTTGTTTCTCTTTCTTGGTTTCTTCTTACATTTTTTTTCTCTTTCTTCGTCCCTTTTCTCTTTCAGTGTTCGTTCGTTTCCTTCCTCTTTTCCTTCCTACTGTTTTTTTTCTCTCTCTCTCTCTCTTTCGCTGTTCGTTTGCTTCTCTTTCTTCTTTTTTTCTTCGTTCCTCTCTTTTCTCTTCCAGTGTTCATTTCTCTTTCTTCTTTTTTTCCCTCCTTTTTTTCTCTTTCAGTGTTCATTTGTTTCTTTTTCTTGGTTCCTCCTCCTTTTTTTTTTCTTTTCTATCTTTTCTTTGCTTAGTCCTTTTTTTTCATCTCTGTACTTTACTGTTTTCTTCCTTTTTTGCCCTTCAAGATTCTCTATTTTGTTCGTTTGCTACTTTTTCTGCCTATTTCTTTCACTTCTTGTTTTATCTTTCATTTCCTTCCTTTATCTTTTTTTTTCTTTTTTCTTTCAATGTTTCGTTTCTCACTCACTTCATTTCAGTCTTTCTTTCAACACAACCTTCATAACTACAATTCCCCGAACTTCGTCTCCAGCGGCAAAAGTAGTCCATTGCAGATGTATTTTTTATGAGGCCAGACGGAAGAACCAGAAATATAATGGAAGGGATGCTCATGAAAATACACCAACACAAGACACGACTTTATGTATTCTTCCTTCATTTTGAGAGATGGAAATAGAGATCGAGTAGGGAAATAGAAACATACGCATCTTTTTTTTTTTTTTGGAGGGGGGTGAGGAGGTGGCGATAGAAATGGAGGTAGGCAGTTAGATATACGTTAGAAAAAAGTAAGAAAAAAAAAAAGTAACTATATTATATAATTCTACCGCTAACCTGACACTCTCCCCACTTCGGGTTAAGGAAGGAAGAAAAGAAAAAAAAAATTAACGAGAAGTTTACTAATTAAAGTTAAAAGCAGTACAGGTATCTTGTGTTAGAGGAGAGCATACGAGTCTTAAAACTCTCGTGTTATTATGAAGTGGACAAAAGAAATAGACCAGGTATATTACAACTGTTATAAAAGGGAGGAATGTATATACAAGAAATTACGTCCACGTTGGAACTATTACAATGAGAGATGGATAAAAGAGAAATGAGAATAAAAGGGGAAGATAATTTTACTGCTGATCTGATCTGCCATGGGAAGACTGCGAGGTAAGTAGAAGGGAGATATTTCTAAAGACCCGTGATTTAGATTGATAAGTAATGAATAAATAGAAAATATAGATTAAGAAAATACACTGTCATAAAAAAAAAAACTTCAGATTGATAAATGAAAGGAGGAACAGACAGAAAGGAATAACCATGTTACTGTTCGAAATCTTACGTCAGAGTGTTAACTGGGGCAGGAATAGAGGAGAATGATCACGTTATTAATAAAAGTCTTGTACTGTACGAAGATAGAGAGATGGACACAGGGAGAGAGAGAGAGAGAGAGAGAGAGAGAGAGAGAGAGAGAGAGAGAGAGAGAGAGAGAGAGAGAGAGAGAGAGAGAGGTCGTGTCAAGTGTTACAAGACCAGAAAGAGATTTTGTTAAGACTCAACCGTGTGTGTTCCGAGCGCCAAGGCCAGGAAAGGATCAAGAGTCATTCAAAATAAGAAGAAAAAAAAAAGATCAGATGACGAACGCGTTGAGTAATGAACAGGAAAAAAAAAAAAAAAGAAAAAAAAAAAGAAAAAAACTTGGTATTGTTAAAGGTTATATTTTTTATAAGTAAATGGCGCTATTCACATAAAGATGAAGAAAAGGAGGGTTAAAAATAAAGTAATAATAATAATAATAATGGCAACAGAAGTAAAGAGAAAGCAAACATGGGAAAGACAAGAAACAAAAGAAGAGCTGCGCGAGTACCAGTAATATTTATATACTTGCTCCTCCACTGTCTCCTCTTCTTCTTCTTCTTCTTCTTCTTTTTTCTCCTTTTCCTCCTCCTCCTCCCTCCTCCTCCTCCTCCTCCACCTCCTCCTCATCCTCCTGCTGCTGCGACTCCTTCAGACAACCGCAGGAATGTACTCAGTGTTACTGTTTTATTTTTTTTTTCTTTCACCTAAGCAGTGGAAGAACTGGCGACATTTCTACACACACACACACACACACACACACACACCAAGCATTATGAAATCAGTAATAATAATAATAATAATAATAATAATAATAATAATAATAATAATAATAATAATAATAATAATAATAATGATAATGAGGAGAGCTGGAGCAAGAAGGAAAAAAAAAAAAAAGAAGCAGAAAAAGAACAACAACAAATATGCAATTCTCAAACACTGTTATTAGGTATTCTTCTCACTCCTCCTTCCTCTTCTTCTTTCCCCTCCTTCTCCTCCTCCTCTTGTTATTATTATTATTATTATTATTATTATTATTATTATTATTATTATTATTATTACTATCATCTATTATTATCATCATCATTATCCATACCATTACCACCACCATGACAAAAACCATTGAGAAGATTAACAATACTGCAGAGAATTTCAGCACACACACACACACACACACACACACACACACACACACACACACACACACATGAGTATTAAGTAAGACCTTTTCAGAATGAGAACAAGAGAGAGAGAGAGAGAGAGAGAGAGAGAGAGAGAGAGAGAGAGAGAGAGGAGAGAGAGAGAGAGAGAGAGGAGAGAGAGAGGAGAGAGAGAGAGAGAGAGAGAGAGAGAGAGAGAGAGAGAGAGAGAGGAGAGAGAGAGAGAGAGAGAGAAACGAAAAAAGAAAAAAAAGAAAAAAAAAAAGAAAGAAAAACTTGATTGAGGCCACCACCGCAAGCCAGGGCAGAATGACAAGAGCGTTCCGACACAAGGACACACTTGAGAACACAACAGGTGACGTGCAGTGAGTGGCCAGACAGAGAGACGGTGAGACAGACAGGCAACCACCACAGACCCAACAGCCCCGTCACTCTTGCATCGGTTCACGTTACACTGTCCTGTGTCACTACCACAGACACAGTGGTAGATTATGCCCTGCGCTTGAAACCCCATCCATCTGCGTCACTGTCCTGTTTTTTATTTATTTTTTTTTATATGCTTTTATGTGTGTATTTATGTCAGTTAGGTTGTTTGTGTTTATTTGTGTTTGTTTATGTATTCTTGAGTCATTCCACTACTTTGTGTTTTCTTTCTCGTTTTGTGTTTATGTTAGGTTGTGTTTGTTTGTTTGTATTTGTTTATTTATTCTTAACTGTTTTCTATGATATTTTGTGTTTCTCGCTATTTTTTTTTTTCGGTAATGTTTTTTTTTGTTTCTCCACTTTTTTTTTCTATATTATTTTTGTTTTATTTAACATTTTCGCTCTATTAATTTTTTTCTGTATTTTTTTTATCTACTGGATTCTGTTTTCGATTCGATTAATTTTTCTCTTTCCTATTCTATTATTTTATTATTATCTAATTTATCTCCTGTCTCCAGCTCCACTTTTTTTTTTTTTATTCTTATTTGGATCCTGTTTTAATCTGCTTATCTCCATCACTCCACGATTCTCCTTTTATCAGTAGCCTCGTCCGCTTCATTTTTACTGCATTCCTTGTTTTCTTTTTTATTAATTAAGTCATACATGGTCACTTTTCCTTCCCCAC
>NC_087171.1:15648266-15663266 GCF_035594125.1 Scylla paramamosain | reverse complement strand
TTCATCCGTGCCTCTTGCAGTCGGTGTGAGTCTGTTTTTCTGTGTCTAATCTGTTCTTATGTTTTGTCTGCCTATCTTTCTGTCTGTTTGTTTATCTCGTTGATTCTGTATCTCAGTGTCTGCCTGCCTCCTTGTCTCTGTCTATTAATCAGGTCTGCCCTTCCGTCACCCTATCTGCTTATCTCATCCGTCACTGTCTCTCCCGTATAATTGAATGTAAGCCTGCTTGTTTGTCCCGATGTGTGTCAATGTCCCTTCCAGTAAATCATTCTGTCTAGGCTATTTGGTTTATCTCCTCTCTGTCTGCCTGTCTGTTTGCCTATCCGTCTAGCTGTCTTTCTACTTGTTCGTCTGTCCGTCTGCCTGCCTGTTTGTCTGTCTATCCGTCTCGTCTGTCTGTTTGTTTACCTGTTTATCTCTTAACTGCACTGCCATTGTCTCCCTTTCCGATTCTCCTTAATAGTCTGTCTACCTGCCTGTTTCTAAGTGTCTATCTCCTTGCCTACTATCCCAGTCTGTCCTGTCTTACTGCTTGTCTATATCTATCTGTCCGTTTTGTCTGTCTATCTGTCTCACTGCCTGTCTATACCTGTCTGTTTTGTCTGTCTATCTGTCTCACTGCCTGTCTATACCTGTCTGTCCGTGGTGTCTGTCTATCTGTCTCACTGCCTGTCTATACCTGTCTGTCCGTGTGTCTGTCTATCTGTCTCACTGCCTGTCTATACCTGTCTGTCTGTTTTGTCTGTATCTGTCTCACTGCCTCTCTGTACCTCCATGTACCTCCCTCTCTCTGGTATGCACGGTAGCAGGCATTCCTCGTATCCCTGTCGCTTAGCAGAGCCTGGCAAGGTCGGCCGCTCCAGAATTTCTGCTATTGATGGATTTTTATTACACCTGTGCCTTGACACCTCGCTTTGATTATGGCCGCTAGAGAGAGAGAGAGAGAGAGAGAGAGAGAGAGAGAGAGAGAGAGAGAGAGAGAGAGAGAGAGAGAGAGAGAGAGAGAGAGAGACGAGAGAGACGAGAGAGAGAGAGAGAGAGAGAGATTGTTTGGGAGTTCATGATCACACTTTCATTCCCATGCAGTGTTCCTTTGAGTGTTCTTACTCCCTCCCCCCACTATGCTCCCCCCCACGCCACTCCCGTCCTGCTCTTCTGGCCATTTCTTGCAGTTATCACTTCCTTCCATCCTTTCTCTTTCTTAAATCTACTTGCTCTCATTTCTTTCCTCTCTCGTTATCCTCGTAATTTCTTGCATTTAATCTCTCCCTGCCTTCCTTCCTCCCTCTTTCTGTAACTTACTCTCATTTCTTCCTCCAATATTCCTCCTGCTATTGGTAGCGAGAGAGAGAGAGAGAGAGAGAGAGAGAGAGAGAGAGAGAGAGAGAGAGAGAGAGAGAGAGAGAGAAGAGAGAGAGAGGAGAGATGAGAGAGAGAGAGAGAGAGAGAGAGGAGACGAGAGAGAGAGATTCATTGTTATTGTATTAATTTTCATTATCATCACCATCACCACCACCAGTACTCTACAGGATTCCGCTACAGGACAAATGCCTCGTCTAATACATATTCTTTTAACCGTGCCTAGTGTGTCATTCTCCCCCGGCATACCATCACGGCACCTACACACAGTCCCTAACTTCTTCTATGAGCTAGTTTCTTCATCTCTTGTCTTCTTTTTACCGTGCCCAGGTTGTCACTCTCACGCCAAACCATTACAGTATATATATACATGTATGAATCTGTAAAAAAAAATATCAATAAACGTGCATCCTCCACCCACAACTAAAATAAAAGCAAGGACACGCACAAACTACGTACAATAGGGAATTAATTTGAATATGAATGAATTATAGAGCCTTACGGTAAAGGACTACATAAATCATCAAAAATTGAGGATACAAGAGACTTTTTCCGGTTACTTTTTTTCGTGATTTATGAATAAGAAATATATAGACTTCCCCGTAGACGATATTGTTGCTATTCACTTTCGGTTCTCTAAGTGACAGCACGCAATATAATGGATGTGCTGATTACACGCCCACATCTTGCATTCCAGGGAGATCAATATTTGTCAACAGTGTCCGACCAGTGGAAGTTGCTGTCAATACATACTTTTGTCAATGTATCCATTCACTTTATATTTACAGTAATCCGTGCTGTCACAAATACCAACATTACTACAATAACAATGCTGCTGCTGCTGCTGCTAATCTACTGCTACTACTACGTCTACTGAACTAACCTAACCTAACCTACTACTACTACTACTACTTACTACTACTACATTACTACAGCTACGATACTTCTATTACTACTGCTCCTTTCTCTCTCTCTCTCTCTCTCTCTCTCTCTCTCTCTCTCTCTCTCTCTCTTACCTTGATCTCATCGAAGGTGACTGGCGTGGTTCTGAAGCGCGGCCACTGCGGTTCATCTTCTTCTTGATGGCTCGCTTGTAGGCGTGCGGGTGAGTCTCTACCACGCGGCTCAGGCGGGACAGCGGCTCCGGGTACACCGCGTCCACCTCCCGCCTGTAGTCCTTCGCGGGGGGTGGCGGCCATGGTGTGTCTGCTGATGGTGAGCTCTCGACGAAGCGGTTACGAAGTGTCTGAGGTACCGCTGTCTTCTCCAGACTGGGAAGTGGATATATAGCTCGTGTGGGGCTTTGAATCAGAGATAAATGGTTTAGCTGGGTGTTTTGAATGGGGAAGAAAGGGTTTTGTAAGGGTTTTGAAAGGGTTAATTGTTTATCTGCGGTCTCAAGGGTAGTGGTGGTGTGGTGGTGGTGAGTGGAAGGAGTGGAGAGTGGGGATGGAGTCTGGTTAATTTCCTTGTTTCATTGCTTTATTCACTTTTTTTTTTCCCCTTGATGTTCTTCTATTGCTAGTTTAGCGCTGTCTTTTGTCTTATGGTTATTTTTCTCTCTCTCTCTCTCTCTCTCTCTCTCTCTCTCTCTCTCTCTCTCTCCTCTCTCTCTCTCCTCTCTCTCTCTCTCTCTCTCCTCTCTCTCTCTCTCTCTCCCTCTCTCCCTCTCTCTCTCCCTGAGTCACTTCGTTGTGTGCTCTTTACTCCTCTTATGAAACTCTTTTGTCTCTCGTTCTCCTCTACGACTCTTATACTTAATTTTTAGGCTTGTTTTATTTGCGATTACAGATCATTACTATTACTATTATCAGTTTTCTTTCTTACGTCGTTTAGAAGATGTGACTTGTTCCACTGTTCTTACTTTTATATCCCCTGTCACTTATTGTTACTGACTGTCATCACCACTTTTCTTCTCACGTCGTCTGGAAGCTGTTCTGTGCCTCCCTATGACTATTCTCTCCTTGCCTTGCCTTTCCCAAGAGAGGCGACGGCAGAATAAACACAGGCCACGATTCACGGCACTATTATTATCACTACTGCTTCCTTCCTTCCTTCCTTCCTTCTTTGCATTCACGTCTCCACTACCTTGCTCTGCCTTGGCCTCTACTGCCCCTCTGCTCTGCTCTGCTCGTCACTTCACTTGCCACACAAACACGCACTGACACACCAACGGCTGCTCTTCATTGCCTCCCAGCTCTCTCTTTCTATCCTTCCTGCTGCTGCTTCATGTTTTCGCTTCCTCTCAGTCCTCCAGCCATCACCACGCCTGCCTCCATCGCCGCTGCATTTACCTCATCTGTCTTACCCTCCCCCCTCCCCTTTCCCCCTCCTCCTCCTCCTCGTCTACTTCCTCCCGCAGACGCACTAACAGCAGCGCCCACCTGGTCCTCCGCTCAGTACATCCGTTAGTGGAATGAGGAGGAAGGTGGATGGGGAGTGAGGGTGCATGCGAGGCTGTGCTGCTGGTGGTGGTGGTGGTGGTGGTGGTGGTGGTGAGTTAAGTTCCTCTTTGATCTTGTATATTGTAGGTCTTTTTTTCTCTTTTCTTTTATCTTTTTTTCTTTTCTTCTTCTTTCCTGCAAGGCGAAATATTAAATATGAGAGATTAATAATAAGAATAGTAATGATAATAATAATAATAATAATAATAATAATAATAATAATAATAATAATAATAACAATAATAATAATAATAATAATTTGATTTCTGGAAACTACTTATGTATTGTATTCAGAAATTTTTACTTTTTCGTTCTCTCTCTCTCTCTCTCTCTCTCTCTCTCTCTCTCTCTCTCTCTCTCTCTCTCTCTCTCTCTCTCTCAATCAAAACAAACTATGTGACTACCTTCCCTTGCCAACACACACACAACGCACACACATACATACACACACACGTACGTCACTCCAGTGCTTCGAGTTAGCTTGTGATAGAAAGCGGATGAAGGTACAAGGAACAAGCCTAAGAAGATGAGAAGGAGGAGATGGAGGAGGGAGGAGGAGGAGGAGGAGGAGGAGGAGGAGGAGGAGGAGGAGGAGGAGGAGGAGGAGGAGAGGAGGAGGAGGAGGAGAAGCTATAGATAGACCAGATAATTCGTAGGGGAACGCAACCCAACTTAATGTGATTGTATTTACTGTACAGACTTCCATCCCAAAACAGGACTCGTCTTTTTGAAACACTCAGCTCTCTCACCAGGACGGGTTTATTTTCAAGCCCAAGGAAATTAGTCTTGTCTTTTGAGTTTTTTTTTCTTTTTTTTGGTGATGATACAGATACCATGTTAATCAGCCCATTCACTGCTATTCGGTACATTTGCCTTAATCACTAACCACTGTGGGGCATCACTTCTCATTCTTCAGCAATCTCTAAACATTATTCTCGCTGGAAACTACGAAACGTTTTTTTTTTTTTAACCCTTTTCTTTCTTCTGAGTGCTTAAAAAGATTTCCTACATTGCTTTTAGTGCTGTGAATTGTTGCATATCGCAGAAAAAAGTGCTGAACTATCACTAAAATCACGAAAAATACCCGTGGGAAAGATCCCAGGGACTCCTACTAAAGTTGGTTGAACGAGTCGAGATTTGACGCAGAAATGTTTCAGAATGCGATCCCTGAGGCTGTGAGTGAGTGGAGTCCATCTCACGCCTGACTCGTTAATGCCCTGCGCGAGGCTTCTTACCTCGACGTGGGACGCAGAAAGGAGATAGGCACGGGGAGAGAAGGAAGTAGGCGTTGGAGTAGGCAGAAGAGAGGTGAGAACGAACAGGGATTTAAATGAATGAAAGAAATGGAGGTTCTGGTTAACTCCTGCGTTACTGAGACAGATGAGGGTTTTAAAATATGTATAGTCTTGTGTAGCGAGGCCGTGAGAGAGTCATATGAAGTAAACCTTTCCCCTTCCACTTAACCTGCTGAGGACAATCACACATGAGTTTCTGAATTAGTGCTACAATTTTTCAACAGGCAAGACAAATGAAGGAATGGATTGTTTTTCATGATATCAGCCTGTCTCCATCTTTCTCAGAGCTGCCATGCATATCCCGCTACTGTTTCTATACCACTGCAAGTCTCGTGACCGCAGTATTCTCAAATAAATAAATGAATAAATGAAATAAAAATAGGCGTCGTTTTGTCTTCACTACTTTAAACAAATTGTAAGGGAAGTTATGGGGTGGGGGAGGGTTCGGATAGGGTTTCAAAGGTGCTTTCGTGATTCTAGTAGTAGTTTAACAATATCTCTCCAACATCAGCCGGTAGGTACATCAGGATTGCCCCAAGCTGTAATATCCGAGACCTTTCAAAGTAAGTTCTTATGAAAGCTGAAAGACCTTTGGGAGTACGAACTTCAAGTCTTTGGCCCGCATTCAGAAACGCTTTTCTCTCTCACCACGACTATTTTGAAAGGCCACAGAGATGGTTAGCCGGATTCTCAAGAGCGTTTATCTGCTAATAATGTAGAAAGCTTGCTAATCTGTCATTAAAACTGTAAAAACATCCTTGAAAATCAGTGTAACTTCAGGTAGTTTTTTTTCTTTTTTTTTTTTTTTTTTCATGTAGTGAAGCTGTGGCGCATAAATGTTCCAGATTACGGTACTTTTAATTGGCGATTATCTATTGTGTCCAGCGTTCCTTACAAGGCCTAGCTGACTGTTAGCAAGGGAAGGCAGGAATTCGGAGAGTGTTTACCCTCCTCGGCTGTCCTTACGAGGCTTTACAACAAACGCAGCGGGAAGGAACAGTAAGGAGTTAAGAGTGTTTCCTACGCGGCCCTTGCACGCTACAACAAAACACGCCCTGGAAACCCTGTCGTGTTGCAAATCGTAACACTTAGGGCCTCGTAGTCTTAAAGGTTCCCTCAGCTTATTTGGACCGTTTTCTATGGGCTGTACTAAAAGATATTTGGGTTGCCAGGGCTGTTTCTATTATTGCAGTGCTAATCTAACAAGAATTCTGCATCACAATTAGCATGAAAACACCCCAAAAAAAAAACCTGACTAATGACGCCTGTGACATTTTAAACCCTTCCACTGCGATATTCAACAATTCACTGCACTAAAAACCAATGCATGGGATCTTAATAAGCATCTACAAGAAAGAAGGGGATAAAAATAATAGAGTCTGCAATTACGTGGCAGTAATATGTTTGGAGGTGGCTGTAGAACACGAACACACGTCTCAGAGTGGTTGGTAGCTAAGAAAAGATGTCAAATAGCAGTCAAAGGATTCAAATTGTTCTCTAATGAGACTAGAATATTTTAGAATAGGGACTTTATTCAGAAACTCGTAGAGGGGACGGTTTTTGGTTCTTTATAACCTTGTACACTATGACTGTAAGGGCCTTACTTCACAATCTGACTCCTTATCTTTCTACCACACACGTGGCTTCCTTTACGGGCTTGTGTGGGCTGAGATGGCAACACGAGTCAACGTAAAACTCGTATCCAGTATTTTGAAATGCTCTGTTTTCTCATAAAGACTATTTTTCAAACCCCACACTGATGGTTAGTCGGATTTATATTAATTCATGCTACTGGAGAGAAACTTTTCCATACTGTGTAAAAGAAGATGAGAGTGTAAGCTATAGGTACTGGAGTTTATGGGGAGTATAAATGTTTGTTAGTCTAGTAACTTTTTTTTTTTTTCTTTCCTGTTGACGGCACGGAATCCTTGTTAATTAAACGCTCACTGGAATCACGAAATAAAGAAAGGATAAAAAAACACCCTTGAGAAAACGCTCCAATACCTTCCACTATATAGACGCAGAAGTTAAAAGTGGCCAAAATATGACGATGAAAGCTTGAGAATACGATCCAAGATAAAGATTTTTTGTTTCTAATTAAACTCATCCACTACCACCACCACCACCACTACTACTACTGCTACTACTAATACTAATACTACTACTACTGCATTCTTATCGATCACATTGCACACACTACTCGCGATGAATAAAATAACTCTAAAGGTCAGGAGTAACTTGCCTATCTACACCTCTTGCTTTCATGAAGGTCTGTTGCGAAGGAGGGAAGGAGAGAGAGAGGAAGCGACAGAGAGGGAAATGAAAGGGAAACAGGAAAGGAAGGGAAGAACAAGCAATGGGGAATGGGCACGGAAGAAAACGGGAGGACAGGGAGGTGTAGTGAGGGAACGGGTAAGCAGGGAGTGAGTGAGAGAGAGAGAAGAAGATGGAGGGTGGGTAGGATGAGATAAGGGAGGCAGGGAGGGAAGGGAATAGCAAGCACGGGGGGTGACGAGTAGAGGGAGGGGAGGGAGTGGAGGAGAGCCAGGAGAGAAAGAGAGAAGGAGGGTCATGGAGGAGATAGCACTGCCATGAACGTTCTGTTAATCAAAACACACACACACACACACACACACACACACACACACACACACACACACACACACACACACACAGCGCTGCCAACACGCAAGGTGGAGGTGATCCGGGACTCAGAACCTAACCAGTGACGTAATATAAGCACTTCACTGTGAAAATATCCAGATGTGCATATACAGAGAGAGAGAGAGAGAGAGAGAGAGAGAGAGAGAGAGAGAGAGAGAGAGAGAGAGAGAGAGAGAGAGAGAGAGAGAGAGAGCACGGTAACTACACCACAGGCAACACGACATACTGGTTCCTTCAACACCAGGAACCGCCTTCTCATACACTTCAGCCTCTTGTCCCGACTGCTTTTAACACACCCTAGTGGAAGGTACTGCGGCTTACGAAGGTGTTTTCATGATTCTAGTGATAGTTTAACGAGGCTAATGCACCGCCAAGAGAGAAAATACTAGTGAGAACCCCGGCCAGTCATCACCGTGGCCTTTGAGAATGTTCCGTATGAGAGGGCAAAGCATTTCATGACTGTGTAAATATGATAACAAAATTCCGCATGACCATCACCCCAACAATCAGCAAATGTCTGGCCAGTAACAGCGCTTCCACTTGCCTGCAGCCCGCCTGGCACACCCCTGGCGCCACCACCACCACCACTACCTGCACCACCTGACTCAGCCCAGCCCCCTCTCAGATTATCCCCCACTCGCCCCATCCCGCCACACTGCTATTTAAATCAAGGGATAGTGTCGCCGCACCTTGCACCACAACATCCACGCCAACATTCCTCCGCACATTACCGCCAGCTTTTTAAATAGCGTTATTCCTGGAGGAGCAAGGCTTGGGTTACGTCTGGAGGGCACAAACTGGATATCATCAAATAGCACTAGGATTTTTTGAATTTTGTATTCCTTAATATTTCAGCAGGTGATCCCAGGTTTTCACAGGGTGTAGTGGATGTCGTCAAGGTTTTCCAAGGGTGCTTTCGTGATTCTAGCGATAGAAATGAAGGGAAGTAGGTGAAAGAAACAGTCTGAGGAATGAGTGCCGTATTTCTGACTAGTTTCGCTTCAGCTTCTTCACATATGTATTTGTCACACTGTCCTTAAATTCCAGCAATAGTTTATGATATATTCTGCATCACTAGTAAGCGAAAAAAAGACACAAGAATCCTAACTAGTCATCTCTGTGGCATCGACTTTAAAAATACGAGCTCAAGTCCTGGCTAGTCTGTTTGATTTCCCTCTACTAACCTAAACTAATTCATACTGCTGGAAAGAAAACTAGTACGGTATAAAAGATGAAAGTATAACCTATGGGTACAATAGTTTATTGGGGAGGTATGATATTTTTTTCTGGTAATGAGTTAAGCGTACGACACACACACACACACACACACACAACACACACACACACACACACACACACACACACACACACACACACACGGATAACTTCAGACGCTCCCTCAGTCATTATGCACAGAAATCAATTGAAGCAGCGCCACACTGCAGCTTCCTTCCTTCTCGTGCCAGCCAACGACCACCGAAATGAATTCAAGAAACGCTTTGTGCTCTCGTTAGTGCTTTCAAAGGCCGCAAAAATTATTAGTCAGGTTCCCATGAGAATTTTCCTACTGATGATGCAGAATCCTTGTTAAACTATCACTAGAATTAGGAAAACACTCTGAAAATCCAAATAACTTCCACTAAAGGGTGTTAAGTGTGTACGTTGAATTTTGAAACGTTGGTACGGTTTTCCTTAGACTTTTTAAACGATAAATTATTTCTGTTCCGTGGTGGTCTGTGCAAGTTTTACGTCTAGCCCACGCAGTTCTTTGCAGTGAATATATTTTTCATGAATTTAAGTTCTTTCATGCATATTTTTAAAGTCCTATAAACGACCTTGCAAATTAGTGCATGACATTTTGTTTTGCACCACACTGTAAAGCAGCCACTGCTTTTCTACTACTATTTCTACTACTACTACTACTACTACTACTACTACTACTACTACTACTACTACTACTACTACTACTGCTACTACTACTACTACTACTACTACTACTACAATAACTACGTACTACCTCTACCACTACAACCACTACCACTTCTACACCACCACCACTACCACCACCACCACTACTACTACTACTACTACTACTACTACTACTATCACTACTACTAGTTGTCAGGCTCTTTCAACATTCATGAACACGTGTGAGGAAGGTGACAACAAGGCCAACCAATGAATATTTTAAGAAGGAGAAAGAGAACAACAATGGTGATGAGGAGGATAATCGCATGTGTGTGTGTGTGTGTGTGTGTGTGTGTGTGTGTGTGTGTTTCCCCCCCTCCTCCTCCTACTCAACTTCCTTTTCCTCTTTTCTCCCTCGTCTACCTTTTCCTTCTGCTCTTTCTCTCTTCCTCCTCCGCCATTTACAGCTAACTCTCCAAGACTGCCCCTCCCTCTTTCCTCCCTTCTTCCCTCCCTCCCTTCCCTCTCTCAGCTCTGCATGAAGTGACAACAAACAAACAACTGAACAACTAAACGCACGCAGAACCCAACCTTGCTCCTTTCATTCCTGTGTGTGTGTGTGTGTGTGTGTGTGTGTGTGTGTGTAAGCCAAGTAAACTCCCCCTCCCTCCAGCTTGGTCCAAACGCGCAACACAGGGAGAGAGGGAGGGAGAAATAGAGGGCGAGGGAGAGGAGAAGGCAGAGAAGGAAACAGGAAATGAGATAGAAATGTTCGGCGGAGAGAGAAAGGGAGGAAGCAAGAAAGGGAAGGAGGGAAGAAAATAGAACACAATTACATGTACGATTACAAAGGGCACCTGAAAACAGCGATATAACCTTGTGATAGGAGGTAGGGTAGTATAAGGGGAAGACTCCATGAAGTTTGCTATACTATAGAAAACACTTGGGAAGAGAAGGAAGAAGGGGGTAGAAGGAGACTGGGAGTAAAAGCATAACTATGAGAAATAAGTTGGTGGTGGTGGTGGTGGTGGTGGTGGTGGTGTGGTGGTGGTGGTGTAAGAAAAAACAAGGAAAATTGTCAGAAAATAGCGAAATGAAGCGGCAGAAATAAAGGAAAATGCAACAGAATGCGACAAAGAAAACAGAGAGAGAGAGAGAGAGAGAGAGAGAGAGAGAGAGAGAGAGAGAGAGAGAGAGAGAGAGAGAGAGAGAGAGAGAGGGAGAGAGAGAGAGAGCCCAATATGTCGATCAGTAGTATTGCCTGCCCTATCCACTCCTACTCTCTCTCTCTCTCTCTCTCTCTCTCTCTCTCTCTCTCTCTCTCTCCTCTCTCTCTCTCTCTCTCTCTCTCTCTCTCTCGTGGCTGAGTCACGCCGCACCGTAATGATGTCACGCCAGTCTTGGTGACGTCACAGTACTAAACGCTTATAGACTGACCCGCTTCTTGGCGCCAACGGCTCTGTGGGGCTTCCTGTGTGTGTGTGTGTGTGTGTGTGTGTGTGTGTGTGTGTGTGTGTGTGTGTGTGTTAGTAAGGGTAATTATTGTAGTAGTAATAGTACTTAAGAAATAAGAAACTTTATAAAATGTAGTGATACAGTAAATGTAGTAGTAGTAGTAGTAGTAGTAGTAGTAGTAGTAGTAGTAGTAGTAGTAGTAGTAGTAGTAGTAGTAGTAGACAGAAATACAGCAAAGTGGTAATGTAGTAGTAGTAATAGTAGTAGTAGTAGTAGCAGTAGTAGAAATAGTACCAGCAGTAGCAGCAGTAATAGTAACTCAGTAGCAGCAGCCAGCACCACCACCACCAACAGTAAAAACAAAACCCGTACGAAGGAAGCCAGCGAAAGACACGAAAAGAATAGGCGGTAAGTGAAAAAGAAAAAGCCCCCTAACTGGCTGGTAATCACTGTAATACGTAGTAACAGTATTAAAAGTTACACTAATAGAAAAAACGACGGTGTTGCTGGTGTTGGTGGTGGTAGCGGAGTACAGTACAGCATACACATACAGTAAGGAAGGTTTGTCAGGACGTCACATTCATTCCCGTGCTGCCGCCAGACCACCGCACCTCACGAACAGGGAGAGGGGGTCTTCATTTTTCCTTTCCCCGTGACCTCGCTATAATCTCATTCATGTGTGTTCAGTCAATGATACCAAGAGAGAGAGAGAGAGTATAGTAGTAGTAGCTGTAGTTCATTTTACCTTACTCTCTTCAATACATATGCAATCATCAGGTAGAAAAGCTCTCTCTCTCTCTCTCTCTCTCTCTCTCTCTCTCTCTCTCTCTCTCTCTCTCTCTCTCTCTCTCTCTCTCTCTCTCTCTCTCTCTCTCTCTCTCTCTCTCTCTCTCTCTCTCGTTTTCCCTAAACTTCCGAGTAAACACACACACACACACCTTTCCTGGCATGCACAGTGGGCGCCCTGATCTACCTAACTTATCCGGTGAGTGGACGAGAAACTGCTCCTCCCTCCACCTGGTCGCTGACTCCACCTGCGCCCCACGCCACACTCCTCAGATGTCTTACTTCCCCTCTCTCCTTCCATCCCTTTTTTTCCCGCACCTCTACACTTGTACTCCTTTCTTCTCGCATTTCTTATTTCCTTCCCCTCACTTCTTCCATCCCTCTGTCTTTTCGTTTTTCCTTCCTTTCACTACATCTTCCTTTTCTCCTTATCTTTCACTATGCAGCAGTACTAATGACAATACGCAGCACTAAAAGAACTACATTTTTTTTTATATGCATGTACAAGAAAGGGGGTTGAAATGGTAGGTTTTTCTTCAGTGCTAAGCCAGTGTGGTGTTTAGAGATGTGCCTGTAGAATAAAGGGGGATGTCTCAAGAGTGGTTTGTGATCAAGGAAAGATGAGTCAGATATTTCACAAAGAAGAAAAGGAAAGAAACTATAATAGATAAAAAGAAAAAAAGCTATTTCATGATTTTAGTTTCAGAACCGAAAAAAAATGTATATATATACGTAGATAACTGGTTAATGAAAGTGTTCGTTAATAGCTCAAAAAATAACACACACACACAAACAAATGCCATTGGTCACTACACATAAAATATCCAACTAACTTAACAAGCCAAATAACCAACCAGTCCTAACTACTCCCTACACAGAACCTAGAACAAATCACACGAAACACCGTCCTTGCGTGGCTGCCTCCCTACCTACCTATCAGTCTGTCTGCCTGTCATGACCCCAAGTTTGTTTGCGTGCCATGATCTTCTTCAATAACTCAAGCGGTTTGCCTTAATCGTAATTACTCTCATCTACTGTCTACTGCCTGATTTACTGTCACAACTTAGATACCCGTGAAAGCAGCAGATTACAAGACTTCTGACCGCGACCGTCCCTACCCAGTTGTCTGGCTGCCTCTCCAAGTGTGAGGTGAAGGAGTACGAGTGAGCTGAAGGCCCTCTAGCGGTCAAGTAGTCGCGTAACATCAGAGAGGCTGGCTTATTATAGTCGCTCACTCGATCCAGGAGAAGAGGTGTCTCACGCGATGGAACAAGACGCCAGCGGAAATAGCAAAGAGCGGGGGATATTAGACAAAGAATGATGGAAAAATATATACTGGTAAGAAAGGTGTGCGTATAACAAAAGTAATTATAGATGTTGATACAAATGTCACTGACTGAATTGAATTATTGAAGATGTTAAGAAGAAAGGAAAGTAATGAGAACTGAAAACGAATAACAGAACCGAGTAAGTACATCAGAAGAGAGAACATGAAAAGAAAAATATAAAGAATAAAAACAGAGCCAATTAGAGATTTCTTTACATTTTCAAATTTCCTTCTTAGAGAGAGAGAGAGAGAGAGAGAGAGAGAGAGAGAGAGAGAGAGAGAGAGAGAGAGAGAGAGAGAGAGAGAGAGAGAGAGAGAATAGATAGATATCTACGTAGCACAGTGCCGCAAAGGGTCACTAGCCGCTTGCATGACTCCGCCTAACACCACCACCACCACCACCACCACCACCACCACCTCACTCGTGTGTCCTGCATACACCACGTAATTACAGGTGATTATCCCTTCAGGTAAAGGTAGTGACGAGTGACCACGGCCGAAGAGGAGGAGGAGGTTCTGGTGGGACACAAAGAAACACCAAGGAACATAAAGGGAGGAGGAGGAGGAGGAGGAGGAGGAGGAGGAGGAGGAGGAGGAGGAGGAGGAGGAGAAGGAGGAGGAGGGAAAGAGTAAAACCACCGGCGTATGAGATGAGGGAAGGAGGGAGGGAAGAAACGCCACAGAGGTTATGAGGAGGAGGAGGAGGAGGAGGAGGAGGAGGAGGAGGAGGAGGAGTGGCGGGGTGCCAGCTGGCGGCCTCATTGGCAGGCTTACCGTCACCCCACCCTCCCCCCACAAATGGCAGCCAGGCACACCCCCTCCCTATGTCTCCTTCGGGAAAGAGGACAAGGAGGAGGAGGAGGAGGAGGAGGAGGAGGAGGAGGAGGAGGAGGAGGAGGAGGAGGGTGCATAATGTCAACTCACATCAGCTTCTGCTTTTTGTATTGAAGTGGCCGGAAGTGCAGGTTATTTTGCAGACTCTCTCTCTCTCTCTCTCTCTCTCTCTCTCTCTCTCTCTCTCTCTCTCTCTCTCTCTCTCTCTCTCTCTCTCTCTCTCTCTCTCTCAAAATGCCAGCGTTAGTTCACAAAGAGGAAATTGGTTACGAGGGAAATAGTAGTAGCAATAGAGAGAGAGAGAGAGAGAGAGAGAGAGAGAGAGAGAGAGAGAGAGAGAGAGAGAGAGAGAGAGAGAGAGAGAGAGAGAGAGAGAGAGAGAGAGAGAGATATAGAAGAGTAGAGAAACAAAACATAAGAATAGATACATGGTTTTAAAATAATCAACTAACTGATAAGAGAGAGAGAGAGAGAGAGAGAGAGAGAGAGAGAGAGAGAGAGAGAGAGAGAGAGAGAGAGAGAGAGAGAGAGAGGTGGGGGCGGCAGTGAGGGGTGGAGAGTGATTGAGGCCGCGGCGAGGGGTCCACTCCCACTCCTATCCTTTACACAGAACTGTAATTAACCTGCCGACGTGACGGGAGTGGGGAGGAGGAGGAAGAGGAGGAGGAGGAGGAGGAGGAGGAGGAGGAGGAGGAGGAGGAGGTGAGGGGACGGATGGAAGATGAGGGGAGGCATGAGGGGATGGGAGATAAATTATTTGTATACGAGATGGAGGAAGAGGAGGAGGAGGAGGAGGAGGAGGAGGAGGAGGAGGAGGAGGAGAGTAACCATGAAGCAAACCATGGACTCGGGGGAGGACACGTAATAGAAAGCCTATTGGTTTATAACGAGCTTACGAGACGAGGAGGAGGAGGAGGAGGAGGAGGAG
>NC_087171.1:15573266-15643266 GCF_035594125.1 Scylla paramamosain | reverse complement strand
TCTGTTCTTTTGTTTGGAGCTTCATGACCGACTGACTGACTGACGGAAAGATTAATTAAATAGCTGACTGACCGATTTATTGATTGCGGAACTGGCTGGTTGACTAATTGACTGATTGAATGCGGGTCTCACTGAATGTCTGACTAAGGGCCTACTAACTCAATATGGAACTGATTGAATGATTTACTGACTGACTGACTGAGGGACTGAGGAAAAACTGATGGACTGAGGAACTAATTGATTCACTGACTGACTGATTGACCAACTGACCAAATCGCATCAATTGATAATGACGAAATGACTGAGGAAACTATCGACTTACCGACTGAGGGAATGATTGAGCAACTGAAAGAATGACGAAACAAATGAATGAATACAGGTAATACTTTTCTTACGAATAACCTCAACACGGTCAATACGTCCGCTGCTGTTTATTCTTCCATTAGACGTCATCTGTACATCTCTGGCCCGCATTCTGAATCACTTCTGCACCTCACCCCGACTACATTAAAAAAGCTACACAAGTTTTAAGGTGTTTTTTTTTGTTTTTTTAAGTTTCCAGTGACAGATTGACAAGATTCCTACATTTTTAACGGGAGAAACACCACTGATAACCCTACTAATGATTTTTATGACCTTTGAAAATAATCGTGGTGAGAGAGCAAAGCGTTTTTGAATACGGGCCTTTGACTTACGAACATCACACGGCCAATCCAAGCGTCGCCTGCCGAACCATTCAGTCCATCACTTTCATACCGCGGGTGACATTTAATAACAACAGTAAGCAGAGCAGTAATCGCCAAGGACGGACCTCTTGGCGCGGCCCGTCACGGTGTACACGACCTCCATCTGCCTCCAATTACCTAACTCCCTGGCAGGCCGGTGCTGTGTCGTCACGCTGGCACGGTCAGACAGCCGCCATAACGCGGCGACCACCTTGGCACAGAACTAATAACACAAATTTGGGGTTACTGTAATGCCACCCATCATTTTAGTTACACAAGCACATGAGAAAATAAGAGAAGCTGTAAGAAGCCATCAGGCCGACACGTGGTAGTCCCTGTATGAAACGTATGTACGTACCTATACTATTTCCACCTGTCGTCCCCATTCATGAATTTGTCTAATCTTTTAAAGCCGCCGCACTGCAAGTTGGGAGGGAGAAGGTCAGATGCAGGAGGCAAGATGCAGGAAGGAGCTTTGAAGGGCAGGAGGTAGGAGTTGGAAGGCTGCTGCTGAGAAGATGGGTGGGAATTGTGAAGTAGGAGTTAACCCTTTGAGTGCCACAACGTTGGTTTATTAATTTTGTTTTGGGTTCAGTTGCAAGAATGTACTAAGAGTTCAAGAAGATAACTGTTGTAGTGAGAGTATTCAGACTCATCTACTGTTGCATTTCCATTTACTCTTTTCTGAATAATAATAATAATACTTGATTTAATGAAGAATGGAAATTACCTCTAGCACTGAAAGGGTTAAGAGGAGGGAAGCACGCAGAAGGTAGGAATGAGACTGCAGGTATAAGTAAGTTAGATGTAGGAAAAAAACTAAGGGGATAGGAGCTGGAAGAGAGATACTGAGAAGAAAGGTGGATGATAGGAGATAGGAGTAAGGAGGAAAAGACAGGAGCTGGGAGATGGAGGAGGTACGAGGAATGCAGATGGAATAATAAGACTGAATTGACCAAAAAGCATAAACTGTGACTAACTAACGCACTGCAGCTGACAGAATGCATCTTTAACATCATCATCATCATCATCATCATCATCATCATCATCATCATCATCACCACCAACAACAACAACAACAATAATAACAACAGCAATGATAATGATAATAATGAATACAAATCTTTTTTTTTTATTTCCTAATTCATTGAACTCTATTACTGGATAAAAAAAATTGCAGTCTTCTTCAGCTGGTGTGTGTTTGTGTGTGTGATGTGAAAGAAAACTTAAGATATCTGCGAATTATACGAACTAAGAGAGAGAGAGAGAGAGAGAGAGAGAGAGAGAGAGAGAGAGAGAGAGAGAGAGAGAGAGAGAGAGAGAGAGAGAGAGAGAGAGAGAGAGAGAGAGAGAGAGGACGAGTGAGGAAAGTAAAAGGAGGAGAAAAGGAGGAAGGAAAGAAAGGAGGGAAAGAAGAGGAGACAAGAGGGAAGGAAAGAAAGAAGATAGCAATAAAAGAGAGCGAAGGAAGGAAAGAATGAAGGGAAGAAAAATAGGGGAGAAATAGAGAAAGAAGAAAATTGCGTAAAATGAAGAAAGTGAGAGACGAATAAAAGGGAAGGAGACAAGAAGGGAAAAAATCAAGGCAGTCAGCGAGGAACGGGAAAGAAGAGGGGAGAGAAAGGAGGAAGGGAGGGAAGGTGAAGGTTACAACACTGTATCGTGTGAAATACATGAAGAGGGAGAAAGGGATGCGTCATGCTCACCGTTACACACTCACACTCACACACACGCACACACACACAAAAGACAGATCGAGAGTTAGTTATGATGAAAAACGACCACGTAATATCAAGTTAGATGTTTAAAATGGCCAGTGGAGAGAGAGAGAGAGAGAGAGAGAGAGAGAGAGAGAGAGAGAGAGAGAGAGAGAGAGAGAGAGAGAGAGAGAGAGAAACACGGTGGTATTGGCTAGAATTCTACTGATTCCAATAGCGATACACGAGGGGTACCACAGTTAGATATCAATACGCCCAACACGTGACACCAACAAAAAAAAATAAATAAATAAAATAAAATAAAATAAAATGAAATGAAATAGACACCGCTAGGTTGAGAGAAATTATAATACATCGAGGAAAAAAAATAGTAATGTAATACAAATAAAAGTATAGATCAATAGATAATGTAAAAGAAAAAAAAGACCACGATTTCGTAATTAAAGGAATAAAGCAAACTAAACAAGAATTAAGTATTCATAAGGCGCTACGAGAGAACTGACAAAACTATAAAAAAAATAATAATAATAAAACATAAACAAAAACACAAGGCAATAAATACAGATAAGTAAAACAATAATTCCGAAGTTAGTAAAGTTAAACCAAAGAAAACAAATAATAATAATTTAGTAAATAAGGCACTAAAGAATTAACCCTTTCACAGTTTTATATATTTTTCCTTTAATCACCAACAATTTTTTTATAGACAGTCATATTTGTACAAGACTCTAAAACATTTCTGTAGTTTAAAAATACAAGCTCATCCTCTTATTCCCCCTTTCGTCTCTTCCATCCACACGCAAACCACTTTTACGGCGGTCTGACGATTACTGACGGACGCTCATGGCAGTAAAAGAGCCAAAGATTGATAAATAAATGGACACAGATTAAATACAAAACACGATCTAATTAATAAACAAAAGAAACCTTCCCCCAAAAAAAAAAAAGATCACAAAATTCATTCATACATACAAACCATAATAATGAAGAGTGGGAAGGAGGAAGATCGCAGAAGACTTTGGTGTCCCTGGCGATGAATCCACTCCCACCACCATCCTCCATCTCCTCCTCCTCCTCCTCCTCCTCCTCCTCCTCCTCTTCCCACATATTCCTCACTGATCCTCAGCACATCACCTTGCAGTACAATCTCAAGTGTCTCATCTCGACTACTTTTAAAAGGGTCTAGTGGAAGTTATCGGTATTTTAAAGAGCGTTTTTTGCGATCTAAGTAATAGTTTAACAAGGATTTCACATCGTAACATGGGAAAACTTTGGAAAAACAACCACGAGAAGCAGGCTAATCATGTACGTGGCCTTTGCAAATGTTGGTTCTTATTCTCAAATCTTTTATTCTCAAATCTTTGTCTCGCCCTATTCAAAACGCTCTGAAGGAAAATATACAAGTTTTTAAGGGTATTTCCATGACTCTAGTGGTAGTTCAACAAGGATTCTGCATTGTCAATAGAAGAAAACATCATCAACACTCGAATGATCATCGCTGTGTCCTTTGAAAATAATCCTGATGAAAACTTAAAGCGTTCAAGAATACTAGCCTTGGTTAGGTGCGTCGTCTAGGGATGCTGTTAGGACACTGGACACGAGGACTGATACCAACACGCCGCCGATGACTGGTGGAGAGAGAGAGAGAGAGAGAGAGAGAGAGAGAGAGAGAGAGAGAGAGAGAGAGAGAGAGAGAGAGAGAGAGAGAGAGAGAGAGAGAGAGAGAGAGATGAAGGTATTAACGATAGCACAGCATGAAGGCAAGGATGATACAGACGAGAGTAATTCATAAACCAGTCAAGGAAAGAAAGAAAAAACAACACGAGAAATTACTTGAATTAAATCAAATGATGATGATGAAGACGATAATGATGACGACTGGTGATGATGATGGTATTACGCAGCACCACGCAGGTAGACAGGTAATGACAGGAAGGTGGTGATGAGCCAGTACAATATATTCCAAGGTAAGCATGTCACAACACCTGCCTTGAATTTTAATTGGTGATGTTGGTGATGATATTTAAGGCGTGTGCGTGTGCGCGCATTCGTATCGCCACTGTGAGGACAGAGGACCAGAAGGAAACTGCAAAGTGCCGGTTTTTCAGTCTGTTAGTAATTCATTGTTTGTTGATCAGGCAGTCGCTTAGTAGTCCAGTTACTCAGTCAGCAAGTCAGTCAGCCGGTCAGCCAGCCAGACAGCCTTCCGGTTTGCCAGCCAACCAGTTACTCAGTCAGTCAGTCAGAGGAAGGCGAGGACGTTCAATAAATGATAGAGATCTTTACGAGGAAGTGGTGTTAGGAAGGGAAGGGAAGGGAAGGAAGTAAAGGAGGATGGTGATGCTTGTAAGGAAATCAGGAAGAAAGCAACGAAGGAGAGCAAAGAAGGGGAGAAAGAAAAGAAAAGCAAGAAGGAAGGAAGGAAGTAAGAGATGAAATACTCGTAGAGGGAAGAAGGAAAGAGAAGAAGAGATGGGAAGCAATGGCAGAGCTTGCAAAGGAAGGAAGGAAAGAAGGAAGGTGGAGGACGAGAGGAAAAAAAAGGACAAAAAAGTTGGAGAGGGTTTTCGGATGAAAGATCAACGGTATCATGCAAAACACACACACACACACACACACACACACACACACACACACACACACACACACACACTGCAGTCGCCGCCTCCGCCACTGTAGTCGCTTCATTCACATTTTTGGTATTGATCTTAGGGGCGGGGCGGGACGGCAGCTGTGTGTGTGTGTGTGTGTGTGTGTGTGTGTGTGTGTGTGTGTGTGTGTGTGTGTGTGTGTGTGTGTGTGTGTGTGTGTGTGTGTGTGTGTGTGTGTGTGTGTGTGTGGAAAACTCACAAATATGCATAAACACACCTCTCTCTCTCTCTCTCTCTCTCTCTCTCTCTCTCTCTCTCTCTCTCTCTCTGGGACACGCGACCTGAATATAAACAGATCAATGTATACAAGCAAACAATACCACAACGCATAAACACATAAATAAAACCGATGATGAGTTTTGTGAATTATTGGTTCATTCAACTCTTCATTATCTGAATTCTCTAGAATCCTGAGAGAGAGAGAGAGAGAGAGAGAGAGAGAGAGAGAGAGAGAGAGAGAGAGAGAGAGAGAGAGAGGATGGGGGGAGGGGGAGGTGTTGGCCTGTTCGTGTACTATGCTGGCACACACACACACACACACACACACACATATTGCTGGTGACCCACTGACTCCCTTCCCTACCTATTTCCAGGCGTGTCCGTGCCAGCCTTCCTCCTCCAGCAACAACCAGTTTGGGTGCGCATTCCTAAATGTTTCGGCGCCTTATCTCCATTACTTGTGCTCTACTTAAATCACTGGAGGGGCTTTTCATGACTAGTAATTGTTTAACAGGCCTCCTTCATCGTTAGTTCTTAAGAATACACCTATTAGAAGGCGACTTATCATCCCCGTGGCCTTTGGAAACACGAGTAGTCCTTGTGAAAGAACAAAGCAGTTTAAGGATGCGGTGTTTATTCCCTCACGGGCCTTCCATCGAGCACCGCCGGCAGACGAGACAGCAGCAGCGCACCCTTCCCTTGCCCGCCCGCCAGAATAGAGGAGACGCCTGTATTCAGAAAAGCTTTGCTCTCACTATGACTGTTTTCAAAGGCCACACAGTTGATTAGCCAGGTTTTCAAGAGTGTTTATCCTGTTGATACTGAAGAAATCTTGTTAATCTGTCACTAAAACCGTAAAAAACACCCTTAAAACCCGTGCAACTTCATCAAGAACCTATTGAAAGTATAATGGAAATGCGGCGAGGAAGTATCTCATAATTTAGTTATGAATATTAACACAGTAATCATATTCTCGTCCCCGCCACATTAACCCTTCTGTATACTACATTAGATCATCATCTAAACTGAAGCCGGTCCTTAGTCACCTCGTCTCCGCCCGCTGTATAACTGATGCAAGTTAAACAAAAGACCAGACACAAGGCCAGACAAGACTAGACACACCTCGCTGCCGTGTTGCGTCTCAAGAAGCGAACTGGAAGCGTCACGGGCAGTACTTTCTTGGTTTTCCGAGGCAGTGACGGTGGGCGAAGGTGTGAGATACTATGTAGTGAGGGAATGTGGGGGAGTATGGATTCCACGCATTCTATTCGTGCTGTGAGAGAGAGAGAGAGAGAGAGAGAGAGAGAGAGAGAGAGAGAGAGAGAGAGAGAGAGAGAGAGAGAGAGAGAGAGAGAGAGAGAGAGAATGTGTGTGGGAGGATGAAGGCGGGTGAATGAAAAAGAAAAAAAACGCAAGAAAATGTTATATAACGCATGCATACCTACCTCCACTTGTTCCTTCCTAACCTAAACGAAAAATGTTCTTTGTTAAGTTTCCATTGAGGGACAAGCCTGACACACACACACACACACACACACACCGCGTAGTGTAGTAGTTAGGACGCTTGGTTCAAAACCAAGAAGGCCCGGGTTCGAATCCCGGGCGCGGCGAGGCAAATGGGCGAGCCTGTTAATGTGTAGCCCCTGTTCACGTAGCAGGAAGTAGGTACGGAATGTAACCCGAAGGCTTGTTACCTCGCTGTCTGTGCTGTGTGAATGGTCTCAGTCCTACCCAGAGATCGGTCACTGTGTACTCTGAGCTCTTTCCGTAGGGTAACGGCTGGCTGGGTGACCAGCAGACGACCGTAAGTGAATAGGTGAATGACACACACACACACACACACACACACACACACACCATCTATACATTTTAAAATCCTTATCCACCAACTTAACATATTCCTAGTGATCTGACAGCCTATGAAAACAAAACATTAATTTCTGCTTCATTTGGTTATCCTCCCGCATACACTTCGCTTCTCTATTGCTTACTGCGAGTCCTAAACACAAGAACACTCAGCAGGTACTGGGGTAGGCTAGTATGCTTCCTCACCTTACCCCTTTCAAATACCACGACATCGATTCCATTATGGCTTTCCACGTAATTTGTTCGTCATCAAGGGAGTAATAAATTATCCAGTTACTTACCCGACATTATTACTAATTACTGTTTTGTTTTGTTTTTTTCACGTAGGTAAGAGTTCTACCCTATGCTAACAAAAAAGCATGAAAAAAGGCCTGTTGAAGCTGCCAGTTCCCAAAGAGTAGTAAAATATAGGGAATTGGATCAAATGTGCAAGCTCTGTCGTGTTGAATAGGCTAGTCAACGCATACGCCCGTCTAGCCTACTGTAGATCCCTCTCTTCTAATCATTTATGTAATACTAATGCCCACAACCTCGTAATGCTTCGGGCCACAATCCCCCGCTCTCTCTTATTCGTATTCTGAAGCCCCTCGTTCTCATATCAGGACTACTTTTCTCTGCTAATCTTCTTGTGTTATTTCCTTCCAGAGTCGAACGCGTGTTTCTATTCATAGCTTTTGAACCTACCATTATTCTGTCGTGAGAAAATATGCAAATATACAAAAAGAAAAAGAAAAACTCCGACTCAACATTTTTTTTTTCACTTTTCTCTTTTCTAATTTCCACCTCCTCTCCCCCTCTCTCTCTCTCTCTCTCTCTCTCTCTCTCTCTCTCTCTCTCTCTCTCTCTCTCTCTCTCTCTCTCTCTCTCTCTCTCTCTGTGTGTGTGTGTGTGTGTGTGTGTGTGTGTGTGTGTGTGTGTGTGTTAAGCCCAACCTTGGAAAACCCAATATTATGAATGAATATGAATAAATCGGGTTATTCTAATCAGGAAACGCGTCAGAACTCGTTTAAACAAAAAAAAAAAAAAAAAAAGTTAAAAATAATATAGGCAGAAATCGTAATCGTCACGTTTTTTCTTGTACGAGCGGAGTTTAAATACAAAGTCTCTGTACTTCTACTCTCAACAACCCAGTTTACTATACAAGGCTTCACGCTCATCCAAAATATCATACAAAGCCTCTAAACTTCCTCCAACAACCCAATTTACTTTAAGAAGCTTAAAGTCCATCCGAAATCATCTATTCCCGAGAGAAGTACGAGTATGGGGAAGAGGCCGGTGACCGAAAAGGGTTAGCGCTCCGCCACCGCCTTTCCGCCTCGCCTTGGGCCGTCACGCCTCGCGACCATCTCGACTCGTCTAACTGGACTGCGGCCGTGACTCCCGTCAGGTCCCGACGGCAATCCGATGCACGCCTTGGCTCGCTCTGGCCGTTTCCTGGCGGGCTGGCGGCCTTATTGACTGGCTTACTAGCTGGATTATTCTCTCTCTCTCTCTCTCTCTCTCTCTCTCTCTCTCTCTCTCTCTCTCTCTCTCTCTCTCTCTCTCTCTCTCTCTCTCTCTCATTTATTGACATGTTCATGCAAATTGTAATGAATGATAATATTAATGACAGTAGTAGTGATGGTGGCGGTAGTAGTAGTAGTAGTAGTAGTAGTAGTAGTAGTAGTAGTTGTAGTAGTAGTAGTAGTAGTAGTAGATGATGTTGTTGTTGGTTTTGTGGTTGTTGCAGCAAAAAAAAAAGTAAAATACCGTGAGCAGAGAGAGAGAGAGAGAGAGAGAGAGAGAGAGAGAGAGAGGAGAGAGAGGAGAGAGAGAGAGAGAGAGAGAGAATAACTGGTTATATCCTCGGAAACTGCCTTACTAATTGTTTCTAATCCGAGTTGGTTGTCTAATTATCTACTTTCGATCTGACCTGGTATCTTATTATTAAATATTATACCTCTTCTTAAAATTCAGTCTCCCTTCGTGACGTGCCGGCTGCTTCTTAAATGACTGGACTCGTTAGTTTGGGAAGTGATGAAGAAAATGCTTTACCATACAGAAAGGTAGTGCTCTCTCTCTCTCTCTCTCTCTCTCTCTCTCTCTCTCTCTCTCTCTCTCTCTCTCTCTCTCTCTCTCTCTCTCTCCAATTAGTATTCAACGACTACGACTACCACTACTACTACTACTACTACTACTACTACTACTACTACTACTACTACTACTACTACAGAACTAAATTACGTGACAATGAAAGTTACGTGACTAGGCACAACTTGTGTGGGAGTTGCCGGCCAGGTGCAGTGAGGCCTTCATACAGACTGCTCACGAAACAAAAATGACACGCACCAGTCAGTACACGTCAACCAAACGTGAAATGACACTTCGATGAGAGAGAGAGAGAGAGAGAGAGAGAGAGAGAGGAGAGAGAGAGAGAGAGAGGGGGCACATTCACCAGCACCCTTCATCCTTCCCCTCCAACACACAATTGAAGCCACTAGAATGCTGAGTCGAGTCTATACGTATTTTGAAACGCTTCCTTCTCTGATCAGGACTATTTTTCAAAGGCCACATACAATACAATCAATACGGGTTCTCGTGGTGTGTTCCTCTCACTGATGATGCAGATTTCCTGTTCATATATAGCACTGGGAGAAAATACCCTTGAAATATACCCTTTCTACATCATTAATGGGAAAATCACTCTCGAGAATCTGGCTAATCATCTCTGTGATCTTTGAAAATAGTCATGACGAGAGAGCGTTTCAGAACACAGGCATGTGACACAGGAGCGTTTAAGAATACAGATCCTGCATGTGTTTCCTCGTACCAATCGCAACCCCCTCGCCGACTCCCATCACCACCACCACCTCCCTACATAAACAATACCACCTCACCCTGATGTAAGACCTCATTCGGAACACGCAACACAACGCAACCCTGACGTAACAGCTCATCTGGAACACGCCATCACTCCAGTCCCGTCAAGATACTGTAGACTGAAGCTTTTCTTCTTCTTCTTCTTCTTCTTGTCGCATTTTCTATCTACATACGAACTTAGACACATTCCCTAACTTCAACATTAGAGCTTCTCCCGATTGCTGAACCTCAACCAAGTGTTATTCATCTTGGACAATGCTGGTGTCCTGCCAATTGTACTCGTCATGAACAATGTTAGCAAGGAATATGAGCGAGTGCATTATGTTTTGTGATGTAAAAATTGTAAGTGTAGAACATTATCTTGCATGTATAATAGCAAGTCCACTTCAACAGAACAGAGAGAAAAAAGACAAAGAAAAAAAATTATTTCAGTGACAATACCAAGAAAACTGGATGGCTAAGCTGTTATTTGGAAGAGAAGCAGAGCGAAAAAGAACCTTGGCCATGTCATTTCTGGAAGGAGAAAAGAAAGAGAAACGGACACGCGGGTGAAAAATGGACAGGCATTATGAGAAGTCGAAACAAGGGCTATCTCCCAGAACCAGAGCCAGCGTCAGAGCTTGTGTGATCCAGGGGACTCGCTCCGGAGATTGGTACACTTAACTTGTTACCTTGACACTCCAGGTGCGGACTGACCACCAACTTAATTACCTGTGTGGCCAACTATCTGTTATGAACCAATAAGTGATCTCTCTCTCTCTCTCTCTCTCTCTCTCTCTCTCTCTCTCTCTCTCTCTCTCTCTCTCTCTCATGAATCATTAACCGGAATCTAGAATTATACACACGTGAACGTACACTATGACACACACACACACACACACACACACACACACACACACACACACACGAAACCCTACGTATCTACATCACATTTCGAAAAAAAAAATAATAATAGTAACAAAACTAAAAATAAACAGTAAAACAGACACTTGACCTTATCTTCCGGTCGTGACTTTGTGTACGTACGTCACACACACACACACACACACACACACACACACACACACACACGGTAACAAAGAGCGACGGGGAAAGAAAAAAGAAACCGTATGATTATTACATCATAAGTTGAGAGAGAGAGAGAGAGAGAGAGAGAGAGAGAGAGAGAGAGAGAGAGAGAGAGAGAGAGAGAGAGAGAGAGAGAGAACAGATGAGCCTATACCCCCTCCTCCCCCAATCCTCCGTCACTTACTACAATACAAATCCTTTCTTTTACAATTTAAACCCATCCACACAGATACAATACTTGATTCTCTTAGAACCCCCTTCCCTTCCCAAAAACACCCTCCCCTCCCCTCCCCACTCATCCCCTTGCTCACCCACTGACACGCCATACACGTTCCTCGTCCCCTCCTCGGCCTTCCCTTCACGAAAAACACTTTTATACCCCCAAAAATGTCCCCTACCTTCTATTCCTCACTCCTCACCACCTCAAAAAATGTGCTAAAAAAAAAAAAAAAAAGTCTAAAAAAGTAATAATAATTTAATGAGTAATACCAAGAAAGGGGTGACTGCTAAAATACACCCACAGATACACACATACAATAATGAGTCACGTGGTATTTGTGATAATACATTTTACACACCGATACCTGTTTGCCAGCAGAAGTCGTATATGTACCACCTGCCCTTGGACAGGTCCCGCGCGGCTGCTCCACTGGGATACACACTCACTCAAGCACTGAGACACAGGGTTGCACACAAAGCGGGAGTGTCCGTGATGCACCGTTCACCAGAGAGGGAAGTTGGATAGGTTTTCCGCACACTCCCCACACTCGAACCAGACTGAGGCGAGGCGAGAAGGGGGTGTGTGTGCGTGCGTGTGTATGATCCGTGTTGGCAACGAGCCGAGGGAAAGGTGATCGTACTCCACCGTCTCTGCCTCCTATAACCTCTTCTCCCTGCTCTTCTTCCTGCTCCTCCACATTGCAGGGTTACAGTTCATACACCGTAGTGTGGTTATAAGGAACTGAAGATATTGGTATTATCAGCTTATAATGCCTTCCTTTTCTTATTCTGCTCTCTCCTATATATCACACTAGTCAATCTGTATTCCAGCGTTGATGTTCAGTGAACGTGCTTATGTGGAGGTGAATGAGGTATATTATTCTTGTCAGAATAATAATTTTGGTTGTTGAGTGTTGTCATTCCAGTCAGACATACGATTCGGTGCCCTGAATCTGTGTTTGTCTGTATGTAATATGTTGTTTGCTGGCCTGCGACTGATGTTTGTTTGTCTGTCTGCGTCCGTGTGGAAGAAACGTTGCAGGTATCGATTCCATGACCTCAACAAACTAATTTGATATTACCACCACCACCGTCATCACAATCACAACCATAGTCACCTCTACTATTGGAACTACTACTACTACTACTACTACTACTACTACTACTACTACTACTGCTGCTGCTGCTGCTGCTGCTGCTGCTACTGCTACTACTACTACTACTACTACTACTACTACTACTACTACTACTACTACTACTGCCATTACTACTACTACTACTATTACTACTACGACTATTGTAATAATAGTAATAGAAGAAGAAGAAGAAAAAAAGAAGAAGAAGAGTGGAGAAAGAAACCAACAGTCCAACGTTGATCTGAAGAGTCTGGAAAGAAGCTTCAGGGAGATCTTTTGTAATAGGAAGTTTCGTCAATCTTTTTAGGAGGCACCTGCAAGACCAGTAATGCTGCATGGAATCAATTAGTGATAGTCGTGAGGAAAACTAATGAGAACACGAATGATGTAGACTATTTGTATATATGAGATGACGAGATGCTGGACAGATGAAGGATATGACGAGAAGCAAGGAACAGCAAGGATGAAAGCGTTCTGAACAAGATGACTGACTATACGACCAAGTGGCTAGTGCTAATAGGAACGTATCCTCAAACGATTAGGAGTCTTATCCTTCGTACTTTCAACAGAATCAAGTACAAGTTGAAGGGGTTTTCAAAAGTGTTTTCGTGACGTAATCATCATAACGAGATGAGAGAACCAAGCGTTTAAGAATATTAGTCCTTCAGTGCTTGTCTCGACTACTTTGTCACAACAGTTCTTCAATGGGAGAGGTAGCACTTTCATAACCCTAAAATGGCGCAACGCAAGATCTCATTGTTGCGGCGCCATAACTCCTCGAATCAGTTTTGGACGAAGCGGATGCACTGCCCCAGGGAGAAGGATGTGCATGGAGGAGGCTGAGCTAAACACGTTGAGGAAAGGATGGCTCAGGACAGAAGTGGCTGGTAGTGCCTCAACCAACCGTAGCTAAGAGTCCGTTGAAGTGCAGGGAGATACTGAGAATGGTGAGCAAAGACAAAACGTCAGGGCGTGTCGATAATGATGATTAGAAGAGGTTATTGGCTATAGACCTTCCTTTTGGGACTGGCACCTCAGTAGGCCTTCTTTTTCGTCCCTCCTACATAAAAAGAAGACATTTCGTCCTCTCAGACTCTCATAAGGACTATTTTCAAGGGCCGCAAAGATGACCAGTCGGGTTCCCATTGGTGACGTTGAATCTTTATTGAACTATCCCTTAAATCATGAAACCTGCCTTTAAAGTTATAAAGGCTGTCACTAGAGCCTGCATGGATTCAGTCGCGTTCATGGCTGCCTGGGTTTGAATTCCTTTTGGTTCATGAAAATGTTTAGGAAAATGAACCGTACTCGTAATCTGATAAGTCTTGAATGTAAGCAAGAGAGTTAGCGCTTGAGTGCATCTCGGAAAAAAAAAAAGATTCCTATATTACCTTACTGAACATTAAATAGACTCTCTCTCTCTCTCTCTCTCTCTCTCTCTCTCTCTCTCTCTCTCTCTCTCTCTCTCTCTCTCTCTCTCTCTTTCGGCGCCGTAAGAGCTGCCGTCAAGGGCGTCTCGGTTCAAGTGTTCTTCATCCTCATTGACCGTATTTGTGACTTAAATGTTCTTCACGGTGAGTGGCGGCAGGAGAGAGAGAGAGAGAGAGAGAGAGAGAGAGAGAGAGAGAGAGAGAGAGAGAGAGAGAGAGAGAGAGAGAGAGAGCATCTTTTTTTTTCGGCATGATTCTTTTAAATCATCACGATCACATCTATTCCTCCATTAAGAATTATATTCATCCTCCAACCAAGCATTCACCATTTTCATCCGTTCAATTACTCCTCGATCGCTTTATACACTCTCAGTTTCCGTATTTCACACCTCACACTCTTCCAAACTCTTTTACTGACTGCTTTTATCTTTCCTCTGAATCATCCAACAGTGCAGGATCATTAACCCAAAAGACAATTAATTAATTTTCTGCTATCTAACACTCTCACAGTCACGTCCTTTATAACATCATGAAAAATCTTAAAAACAAGTAAAGCCACATATCACACATCACACATTCTTATAACAATCCACACGAACAGGAAGCCAATGATTCACACTGCTTCTTAATCGAACAGTTTCCACTATTAAGATTCTGGTTCCTTTTTAATGATTGTATATTAAGTCGTCCATGCAATCACAACACGTCCTACAAGGCTTCTCTATTATGGCATGTGCTTTCTTTAAATCCATGAAGGGTCCGAGACGCAAACTTACTTCCTCACCAAACACTTTTCACACACTTGTCTCTCGGTATAAACACCTCCCTCTTCCAAAGCCTCGCTGCTCCTCACGAACCTTTATCTCTCCATGTGTGCTCTTGATTGATTCTTTGCGACACAGCTTATAATTCCTACAACACTGAAAAGACTTCCACATCCAAAATTAGCACATTTACAACAAATACTTGGTACACGCGTCCTCTCCCTCTTCTGAAACCTCACTGTTACTCACAAATCATTCTCTGGGTCTGCGTGGTCTCTTGAAGGTTTCAAGACACTTATCCTTCAATTTTCGATGATTCTCTTGACATCTCTTGGGACTAGCACCTCAGTGGGATTTTTTTTCTCTTTTTTTGTTTCCCTTGGCCAGTGACCTTCTTACGTAAGAAAATAAATAAATAAATAAAAAATACGGCATACTTACAACACCGAAAAGACTCACCTCCGGAATTAACTCGTTCATACTAATTATTCTTAGCTTCATACAAAGGTAACACACCTGCACTCACCCACCAATCGGCACCTTACTTATCATCAAACACATTTACCAATCTTACCAACCACTTGACAACACTCGCACTGTCTCTCTCCCTTGAAAGGAGGTAGACTAGATAAGGTGTCACGTCACGTCTCGTCGTGAAAATATAAATACAGAGTATAAGAAGGTTCCCAGTTGCCTCTCTCTGTCCGTTTTACTTGTCTTTATTACGATGTGCACGGACATGTTGGCAGTATTGTTTCAATCCGGTGGCAGAACGTGACTGCAAAGAGAAATAATGATGACGATGACGACGATGATAATGATGATGATGAGGAAGAGGATAACGATGATGATGAATGGTGATAATAACATTATTATTATTGATGTTGTTGCTGTTGTTGTAGTTGTTGTTGTTGTTGTTATTATTATTATTATTATTATTATTATTATTATTATTATTATTATTATTATTATTATTATTATTAACAACAACAACAACAACAACAACAACTACGACGACGACGACGACAACAACAACAACAAAAGAAGAAGAAACATACTATATAGCATTTTTTACCAATACAATTCTCTCTCTCTCTCTCTCTCTCTCTCTCTCTCTCTCTCTCTCTCTCTCTCTCTCTCTCTCAGCATCCGTTTCCTTTCATAATAATTTTCCTCCTCCAATCTGCTCCCCTCCCCCAAGCCACTGCCACAACATAAACAAACTGGCCAGCACTCAAGAGACACTCGACGCTCATCACAAGCTGGTAAACAAAATAAGAACAACAGCGCCAAGACGGACGCCATAAGTGAATACAAAACCTTTTTAGCGAACTCTCTCTCTCTCTCTCTCTCTCTCTCTCTCTCTCTCTCTCTCTCTCTCTCTCTCTCTCTCTCTTATTTTATTCATTTAGTTAATTGAAAATATTATATAGTAACTTATACTTAACAGGTACTTTCTTACCGAGTTGTGTTGTGAAATGGAAAGAAGTTTGTTTATTAAAAAGATTAAAAATAAACTTCCCCGTTTGCACAAAATAAATAAACAAATAAATAAGTTGATAAATAAATAAGTATATATTTATTTTTCTTTTAGTTTACTTCCGTGGTTCAGCTTCAGAGAGAGAGAGAGAGAGAGAGAGAGAGAGAGAGTTTTTCTCCTGAATAATAATCAGGAGACACAAAATGGGCTATGGAGGAAGAAAGACTGCACTGAACTTGGTGAAATTTATTCCTCTGTGGTTACATGCTTACAGTCTGAGGCCAACATCTCACCTAAGATCTGACTGACTGTCTGGCTCCAGCTTATACTTACTCCATCACTCACTGCTATAATCATATGGAACAATTCCCATTTCTGATATGTAAAGTTCAAGAAGCCCCGTATATTCTAAAGACTCAGCATGATGCCATCAACACAGAACAGAGGTAACATGCAATCATCTTCCTCATGTTTCAAGTTACATCATTGTCAAGGAACAGGTGCTTCTACCCATCAAAGCATATTATTGGAGATTTGCAAATTAAGTAAAAAAATTAAAATAATAAATGAATAAATAAATAAAAAATCCAGATATACGCTGATATCTCCAAGATAGGAAAATCAGTATATGGTGTGTCTATCCTCACTGGCTCATTACTTCAGTCATAATTCATTAGTTGTATTGCCTTATTCCTGTGCAGTTCAAATCTCTCAACACCAGATTCTTTATAACATTCTTTCATCCACTTTTTTTCAACTTTTACATCAGTGTTAATAGTGTAAGGATCAGCACAGTCAGCTCACACCTAAAAGGGCCCGAGTCTTCCTGGCCAAGTGGAGATAAAATAATTTTGTTTTCTATCACACTATAGCCCCTGTTCATCTAACAGTGAATGGGTATGGGATGTAAATTGCAGAATTGTGACCTTCCAACCTGGTAGGAGTGGGAAGGACAGCAATCTTGTGCCACTCTGTGTGCATGTTGTGTATGTTCTTCCTACAATGGAATAGAGGAAGTAAATGCCACTCCCTGAGGTGCTTACAAAACAAGCTATATGTGAAAATAAATAAATATATACATATGTATTTCAATTTGTCTCTGTAGTCTGTTACTGAACCTCTATACTTACTGTAATTCATTAGACAAGTAAAGAACAAATATCTACAACTGGACAAATATTACTTTATTTGACATTGTACAACAAACTTTACAATAGGAAACTAATCAATGTTTATTATTTAGCTGTGATAAAATTAATCTATATATACGGTATATATATACATACATACAAAGTTTCTCTACCTACATATATTCAAAGTTCACATTTTTCAATGTCAAATTATCACTCCTAGTCTTGAACAAGATTATCCACACTTTCATTTTTTAATATTCACAATTAACGCTTTAGATACAGCAATGGGTGATAAATACCATTTGATATATTTCCAAAAACTATCCTTCATTTTTGGTACTTGTGGTGTCTGTTGGGTCGTACCCTTGTTTCATCTTCTCCTTAAATCTTAGATAATGGTATTTCCTGTCGAAATGTTTCACCCAGGTTGAGGGGCAGAGCTCAGTGTATCTGTTTCTAAGTTCCTTGCAACTTTCATCTGTACCTGCAAGAAGAATTATACATTGTAGATATAAAATGTATCAAGTTAAAAGCCTCAAAGAGGCATCTTCAACTATTACTTAAATATAATATAAATAATTTTAACTACATATCCTAAATCCTTTATCTGAATTGCTCAGAAATTTAAGTGTTCCTTATTTAATGTTCTTTTTTTTAGGATACATCTCCATTTGTGATAGGATTGTGCCCCAAAAGACAATTGTATGTAAAATGAAAATCTATATGCATCATAAGTTGAAAATGCATCGCAGGACATTCTGATAATGACACTCTGACAACATTTATAATAGGTATTGCTGTGATCAGCTTCTATTTGTTTATAGAGATTAGGGTGTGAGCATAAAGAAACACAACACCTGGTGCACCATACAAACAAGACACATAAGAAAACTCAAGTGTGTCAGTGCACACAACCAATGCCAACCTATCAGCCTGTTTTCTCAGACCATTCCTGCCTGCTCAGTCCATGTGGGTTGACATAAAGATAGATATGGATGTTTGGCTCTTGATCTGAGAGACAACCAATATGGGACAAAAAAAAGTTAGCAGTACAACAAAAATATTGATAAGTTGTGGAATGAAATTTGGCAAATAATTTGGTTATGCTTGGTGGTCCACCAACTTTATATAAATATCTCTGACACTCAACCAATCTTCAATTTTGTTTCTCTTGTGTGAAACTTAAATTTCCTTGGTGATTTAAAACTAACTGAGTCAATACAATGCATATGGATAAAGCCAGTTAACAGTATGGCCGATCTACCTTAAACTGACAGACTCCACACACTTAGCTTGCATACTATAGTTTGTGTCTTTAGTTCTTGCTGAATCACATGCTCTTAATTGTCTGCTATGAGAGTGTAATACTGTGTGGAAGAATATTATTAATGACTTACCTCCAGCATCAATACATGCCCAGAACTTGTCTCGTGAGTCCCAGCATTGGTAACGTGCCTCTTTATCTGGAAAGTGGGTTCGGTGCTCACCTGCTTCTCTTGGCATCATGAAACTGGAAGACAAAGTATGTCATTAAATAAAAATAAATAAATCAATAAAAATAAAAAAAAAAGTTATTTCTAGTCGCCCAAAGCCTGCAAAGTGGAAATGGCTGATTTCCAAGGACTACAACCCTGGAAGAGACAAGGAGGTGACAGATTGGTGGAAATTATTGAGGAATACTGATCTGCAGTGCTCACTAATGATGAGTTTATGTAAGTTATGGGTTTTAAAGATGTTGGTCTGTAACGATGGTATATAATCATCCCTTCACCAATAGCGATAAACTGCATGTGGAACAACAGGGCAGAATCAGAGCATGGCACTCTCCTCACCCAACCCTCTCTCCAACAATATTCCAGTAAGAAAAAGTTAAAAGAAAACACCATATACCTTGAAAGAGCCACATACATACACATTTTATGGTAAAGATGAAATTAGAGGAGCATTGTTATACCACACAACTACTATAGTCCATTCATCCCTGGAATGCAATTGTGACCTCAGCCTTTGTCCTATAGCCTGTACTCGCCTGTTGGGCCACCTCGTGTCTCCCAGCCAGTGTTTACAATTACATCAGTCTGTGACGTATCGTTGCGTTTTACCTGTACAACAGCACTGCCTCAGGTGATTTTTAGCTCTTTTGTCTCTTTACTGTTTATCTGTATTTTCTTCTGTGATTTAATTACTTTTTTTCTTCACAACATCTTTTAAAATTATAATGAAATAAAGTTACTATCATTCACACTCTCAACCTCCTCCTCCTCTTCCTCCTCCTCACCATCATCATAATTATATTATCGGTGTTGTCATCGTTATTACAATAATTATTGTCACGACCATTAACTAGTGTTATCGCCATGGTCCCTCCCGCAGCAGCAGCAGCAGCAGCAGATAACAACAACAATGGCTGATCCAAGGACTGAAGTTCGCAACGACGCTGATCTGCCCGTCGCCGTAGCTGCCCCAGACCCCAAAAACGTGCAGGAACTCACCAAATATGTAAATTGATATAGTAGCATCCACCTGTTAACATTTTTACCCATTTGTTGCGGTGCAGTATCAAGTGTGAGTGACCAACACCCACTCTTGGGATGTGGTTGCCATGACAACAGCTTGGCCAGTTTCATTTATACTTGGTGTTTCAGGAATACTGTAATGTTAACAATCACAGATTCTATTCGGCTTAAAGTGGTGGTAGTGAATGTGCAGAATTGCGCGATGGAATCATTATTGCATTCATGTAGTGGAATATCATGCAGTGCTATGAGATACAAGAGGATATGATCTTATGGCAAAGTTCAGCCGCGGTAGGGATAGAATTAGACATGAATAGAAATTAAGTACATATACATTTATTCTTATTTATAGAGTTCATATGCTTTTATTAATTACCAAGGTGTCCAGTGCCTTTAAAAAAAAGCATAAATGACAAAATTGTTCAAAGTTGAACTAGAGGGAATCTGTCAATTTGCCTAGTTCATTCCACCTAGCCAAGAGATTTACACAGACTGTGGTGTGATGGCATGCAGGACCAGATGTGGTAACCAGTCTGTTGCAGATGTTGCTTTGACTTTATGGGTAGAGAGCCCAGAAAATGGTGGTCCGTGTCACATCTCACGTGATATTTGTTAGGTACAGAGAACTTCTGTCACGTTTAAGGTAGTTGCATACATCTGAGTTCTCATCTAAAGCTTTTAAAGCCATATGCTTTCTATTCTCTTTAGGTTCAATCTGCAGTTAAACTTTACCAACAGATTTGTTTGCTATATATTCTTTTCTTATTGATTAGGTAGTTAATGATTTTATTCTGCCTATCTATTCCATCACAAAAATCTATTTTCTGAATTATGGTCCTTAACATCATCTGGACACTTTTCACAAATGACATTTATCCTTTACAGGTGACAGTGTTGCTACAGCAAATGCAGGAGCGGTTTCAGACCATGTCTGACCAGATTATATCAAGAAATATCCTTTTATGCTTGACTCATTAGTCATTACTGCTGCAACCTGTGAGTTAGGAATTACAGCAGATCCCCAATTTTCCAGATTTATGAAAATAGACACATTTTTTAAATATATAGAAATTAGAAGTTCCACATCTCTCTATTTTTGCTAAGTATCACCTTTATAGTGACATAAGTTAGAAATTATGATTCAGGTGGTATGTCTCCTTACAGAGCTATCTTATGTACTGTACTTGTAGCAGAATAGTTAATTTTTGCAGTTTTTAAACTCCATCATCAAATATCAATTTTTTTTATTTTTCATACAAACTTCTGTCATCTTTTTGATTGAAAAAATTGAGTTCAGTTATAAGTACTGCATGCATCACCTTATTAGCGACTTATAAGGAGACAAATATGTTATGGATATGGTGTCTCATTCATATGTGTGGTCATTTATTCATACTCCATCCAGCTGAATATGGGACACAGGGCTTCATATTACACATTTTTGCTTGTGTAGTAGAAACAGCTTGTAGTAGTCTTCCAAAGAAACTGTTAAGGTTTGCCTTCAGACCTTAGATAATAAATAATTTGGTCCAGTTGGTTTTTAAGAAATAATAATTTTCATTCAGACATTTATTAGGTGTAACTGAATCTCATGCACTTTATGTTTTGCCTAGAATCATGCCAAGCCTGCCCCCCGACCAGCCAAAAACTCATTCATCAATAGAAAATGTTTAAATATTTCTAGATCTAATTTCCTTCATGACTTCTGGCACCTAGCCAAAAATACCTCTAATAATTTTACTTTTCATCTTTCCCTCCTTTTTTTTTTTAAACCTGATGGCACCATTGCCATCTCATCTGTCTCTAAAGCTGAACTCTCACTTCAGACCTTTGCTAAAAACTCTACCTTGCATGATTCAGGGCTTGTTCCTCCTTCTTTTCCATGCTCTGACTACTTCATGCTACCCATTAAGATCTTTCTTAGTGATGTTTTCATGTCTTCGCTGGCCTTAACATGCAGAAGGCTTATGGAAGTGATGGGGTCTCTCCTATTGTTCTCTGAAACAATGCCTCTGTGCTTGCATCTTGCCTAGTCAAGCTCTTCCAACTCTACCAATATCTAGTTTCCTTCCTAATGGAAGTTTGCCTACATTCAACCTATTCCTAAAGAGGGTGGCTGCTCTAAACCCTCAAACTACCATCCTATTGCTTTGATTTCTTGCCTCTTTCAAGTTTTTGAGTCTATCCTTAACAGGAAGATTCTTAAACATCTATCACTTCACAGTGTTATATCTGATCACCAGCATGGATTCTGTCATGGCCAGTCTGCACTTTCCTTACTGAGTCTTGGTCATTGTCCTTTAGGGATTTTGGTGAAAAACTTTTGATAGAGTCTGGCACAAAGCTTTGATTGTGAGATGTGACTTAGCAGCATGACAAACCTTCCAACAAGCTTGCCAAGATACTTCTAAGTCCTAACCTCCATCCTTCATCAGACTTCTATAGGCTGATGAAAAGGATTGCTTAAGGACAACATTTTTCAGAATTATTGTATTGTTTCTAAAGAGAGAGAGAGAAAGAGAGAGAGAGAGAGAGAGAGAGAGAGAGAGAGAGAGAGAGAGAGAGAGAGAGAGAGAGAGAGAGAGAGAGAGAGAGAGAGAGAGAGAGATTATATCTATATTATCAATGTACTTTCCTTAAGTCAGCCTTACTAGATGAAATGGGAACCCGTATCGACGACTTGGAAAGAAATATTGCTGATCTAATGACACAAGCTGGGCCAGAAGAAGTAGATAAGTGAAATTATGTTTATATAAGTACTATGTATGTGGTTCTAAGAAGAGTGATGAGTATGTGAAACAGGTTGTATGAAGAACAATCTTTTTAACAGATTGCCTAAAGATTCATACTTAAAGATCCATTGTTATTTTTTCTATAATACACTCATTTAACAATTAAGGTAGTAAGACAACTTTAATCAAGGCACAATATGAACATAAGTACCAAAGAATGATGTAAGAACTTGAAAGTAAAAGAAATAAGTTTAGAAACAAGATATGCCTGTTTGCCTGTTATTATTGAATAGCTGTTGCACCACTGGATTCCCTCACTAATGTATGAAGCAGTGTATCTGCAATTCAGCCTAACCTCTGACAGTGTAAGCAGGTCTGTGGGCTAATCATGTTTACTTTGTCAGTTGTGTCTTGCAACAATACTGTCTGTGTTAGGGTATGTTCCCTCTTTTTGGTGATTTGTCAAGGATATAAGGAAAGGTTATGCTGGATATTTGATGGTAATATTTAACAAGGTATTGTCATTAATGTGAAGTCATTAAATGCTCCTATTGATGTATTATATGTATTACTTCACATATATTGCTTAATTTATTAATCTAATTTCACATACATTTCAATGCTAGTTTTTGTAATACATTTCTAGTATCTTTGTATACACATGATGTCACACTTAAAGTGAAATTTTGGTAAAGGGAGAGAAAGAACAAGGAAAAGAACTATCCATTGATAATCAAATAGAAATTTTTCCTAGTTGACACAATAAAATTTAAAAAAGCAAACACCGTCAGTGACAAAACTGTTTCTTATTGTTTCATGAAATTTTCTTTGTATACCATTTTTTAACCCACTGTCACATCAGGAATCACTTATTTTTTATTTTTTTATTTATTTATTTATTTTTTTTTTATGTAAGGGGAGCACTGGCCAAGGGCAAGAAAAATGCTGGAAAAACAAGGCCCACTAGAGCTCCAGACTCCAAAGAGAAGTAAAAAAAGGATAGAGGGCAAGTGTCTTGAAACATCCTTCTTGAAACTTTTCAAGTATAAGAGGGAGGAAATACAGAAGCAGGCTAGGAGTTCCAGAGTTTACTAGAAAAAGGAATGAATGATTGAGGATACTGGTTAACTCTTGCATTAGAGAGATGGACAGGACAGGGGTGGGAGAAAGTAGACAGTCTTGTGCAATAAGGCCATGTGAAGAGGGGAGGCATGCTGTCAGCAAGATCAAAAGAGCAGTCAATGTGAAAATAGCAGTAAAAGATAGCAAGAGATGCAACATTGCAGTGATGAGAAAGAGGCTGCAGACAGTCAGTCAGAGAAGAGGATTTCACAAGACAAAATGCTTTTGAAAAGATCCACCCTGTCTAGAAGAGTGGTATGAGTGGATATTTCTGAGGGGCTCTGAACTCTACAGAATATGAGGTGCTGTGAGATAAATACATCTTTTCAGGAGGGTATTTGGAACCACACGAAGATGGAAAGAATAGTATGAAAAAATAAATCCATAGGATGTGTGGAATGTACTCTGATTTGATGAAATGTACTGTACTCCACAGCAGCATACAACACTTATTTTCTTATTTTTATTTTGTTTATATATATATATATATATATATATATATATATATATATATATATATATATATATATATATATATATATATATATATATATATATATATATATATATATATTATTTATTTACTTATTTATTTTATTTATTTATTTATTTATCATTATTTTTTATTTGTTTTTTTCTTGTCACTCTAAATACATGTAACCTTACCTCTGTTACTATGTTATCATAAAGTATTTGTGGTGCATCCAGAATTATGTATTATTTTGCAGTGCAGTGAAAGAAAATACTTGTATGATAATAATAGGGTTTCAGTACTAGTATATAAGCTTAATGTGTCAGCCAGCTAGAATACTGCTCATTTATCCACCTGTTCTTTTTCTGCTCTTTTTTTTTTTTTTTTTTCAGTGAACAAGTTTTTTCTTCAGATATTTACCTACTTATTGTGGTCTTAGATTTCTCTTTTATTTTGAAATATTCTTCTTTCCCATAATATTCTGGAATGGAATGAGACATCTAAAACCAAAGGTGCATCAACAACGAAACACAATTTTTAGTTTGTGGCATTTAAAGTTTTAGTGTTTATCTTATAGCAGATTTGTGGAAAATAACACAATACTGATACAGTGGCATCACTTCTCTGTCACTCCCCATTGATTGGGTGAGCTGTGGAGTGGTGCAAACCTCTGCTTGTCAAAAATCAAATGAGTTTACCTGCGCTGTTTACCCACTCTTATGATCCATGCTTAACGCATAAACCAGTGAATTGGCACACATGCCCCTCTGCTTCTAGATGCCTCATATATACAGGCTACCCCAAAAGTCACTATACACTTTTAGTAAATTCCTCAAAATTGCACAAGAAACATGTTATTTATATTTCTAGCATCAAAAAAAAGTCATTGTAGTTTCACTTGCAAAATTTGCCATCATGTTCCTACTCCCTAAAGACTTATTGTGACCCTTCACAGTAGTACCTCAGTTCTTGTGTAAGTTTTAGGAATTTTCAAAGTGTATACATAGTGACTTTTGGTACACCCTGTATATCACATACGTATATATGTGTACCTAATGAATATTTTTCTGTATTACAAAATAACTATTTATCACAGGCATAAACTTCATAACAACAAAGCTTAACAAAATATGAGACAAGCAATTTGAGTTGTGGGAAAGGTGAGAATGAGAATGCCTTAGTAGCAGAATTAGTGTTTCACCTGCTTTCCTGAGTAAGACCACTAGTTGTATCATGGCACTGTGGGTAAATATGCATCAGTCATAATGATAACATTTAAAGTATTAGCCTTTACCTTTGTGTCATTGCTTTTCTCTGAATGGCATTGGTAGAGACTTGAGTAACTTTACCAATAATGTTTGCTTCTCAGATTGTATTATTGAAATATATTACTTCAAGTTAATCAGACATGAAAATGATCAAGTGTATGATTTTCTTCTTCATAATGCTTAAATAAACATGCACTCAGGTTTTCATTCCAAGTGTTGGCCATCCAGGTAATTGCATCTTTTTAGGACTTTATTACAATATTATTTCCATTAGTTGGGCATCATTCAGGCATTGTGTGCAAAATTAGTGCCAAAGGGTCACTTTTAGAGGTGAAGCAGGAAACCCTTTATTGGTCTACATGCAACTAAATTTTGCAGTGTATCGTTGGAAATTTATTGCTGTTTGAAAGAATCATGAACGTGGAGTGGAGTAATGAAAGTTCAAGTTATGCAGTCATGTTAATTTCTTCTATTCTTATGACACAGAGCCAACTTCTTGGTCTTCCATATATTTTCTATATATGCACTTTTGCATCACATGACTGCCAAATGAAACCTCTGCACTCTTTCTGATACATGGTTTGTTTATGATTTATTAATATGCTGTTTGATACATTCAAAAGATTTTTTCACAGTCGTAGAAATTACATATATAATGATTAATGTTAAAAGGAATCATAGCCATATTTTGAAATTTTTTATCTTTAAAAATATAAGGAAGACATGCTCAAGGGAAAAAAGTTCATCCACAAGAATAAAACTATACAAAAAAAATAAACTCTAGGGTTTTCTTTGTTATCCTCATCTAGTTTATATAATAGTTATTAAGAAGAAAATATTTGCAGCACTTGATTGAAGTCTTCAGCAAACATAAGACCAGAACTTAAAGGAAGCTACACAAAACATGTGGCAGTTCCCGTATGTATTCTGTTTCAACAATTCTGTCATCCAAACATGGTAATGCTGCCACTGACTGATGCTTTTACTCATTGGCTGGTCCAAGTATTCCTGTCTTGTTTTGATATGTGGGAAATCAACACTGTATTTCTACCAAATCATTTAATTATGGTATATGATACCAGGTATGCATTATCTTACAACTGAATAATGGTTTCTATAGGAATAAAGTTGCAACAAATCTTTCACATCCTCACAGACACTATTATTCCCACTCACACATTTTGCTGCTTCATAACTAGAAAGCATCTGTCTGGCAGTCTATCTGTTTGGCCATCTTTGTTCTCACCTGAGGGTTGGTTCAGACTGGGCCCAACTGTACAGGCTGTAGACATCATAGAGTCTGTACGCTGCCTCACTTGCAGCAAGGCACAGTGTCTTGTCCACCATGGTGTGTGTGGAGCTGGCTGTTGCTGCCTATGTGAGAATGCACACTGGTGGTTATGGCCAGAATAACAAGAGCCTTTGTGACTCTGGAAGGGAGAAATTTTAGTCAATAAGTAGCTGTGATACACAACAGTACAGGGGCTACATTCCTCAAGACACACATCACACCTTTGTCTGGAGATCATGCCACAATATGGTCCATCATTAGCTCTGTGGTAAAAACTATTCACCCACTACTTGTCACACCTTTAGTGGCATCAGTTTTCATTACATCTGTACTGAAAGAGATTGTAAAGGCTTTATCTAATTATATACCTGGCCAGCAATACCACATGATAACCCAGACAAACCACCACACACTTGCTCACACATCATTCACACTGAACCCCAGTGGCCACCAATGAAAGGGACAGTCTCATGGGCTCAGAACTGGAGTAAGTGCAGGGTAAACCAGTGTGTGCTGTCTGGTCTTGCTATGGATTATGTGGTGAAAAGTTGGAAAGTTAAGCAACAAATGAAGAGATCTCACATACATCACTATCAATTCAAATATATACTACACCACAACTAGACAGATATCTTGATGGGCCATTTAGCACACCACACTGCACACAGAAATGTGAAGTGTCACTAAGGTGCAAAGGACTCATTTGTCATCAAGCTGTGTGTATCCCTTACTTGTAATACAGGGTGGGTTGTCCCAGATAGTGTTGGAACAGGACAGACTCCATGGCTGCCTCCCCTCTGGCCAGTTCCACAACTGTTCGTCATTGGTCTCAAAGTTGGCTAACTCATTCATGTCCTGCACACAGTCCTCAGATTTACATTAAGTACCAGACACATGCAATGCTATTTTACTTACTACAGTGGTGCAAACTACACCAGTATTGCTTTATAACACTTGATATAATAAGAGTTAATACATTCCAAAGACCATCAAATTTGATTTTCCCATTGTAGAAAGTCTAATTTCTTCAATCCACCATTCATGAGTGGCATTACTGAAGAAGATTGGGAAAGCTGTCTTGCTGTCAGGCCAGGTTTCTCTGCCAGTACTAGCAGATAAAAGAAAAAGACAGTTGGTGTTCTTTACAGCAGTCACAACCAGAGTGGTGTGAAGTGATTGCAAAGGGAGTGACCCTCATGACTAGTAGTACAAGACAGGGGACTCTAAACTTTTCACTACATAGGTCACATTACTTGTTTTACACTTTTTAGTTGAATTTGGGTATTTTTAGGTAACAAGCAAGGTACTTGGGAACAGTTACAAAGAGAGAATGCTGTGCTTACTATGAAAAATGACATTAATATGTAAAAATATCAAGCTTTAATAAATGTTTAGATGAAAGAATATATGAAAAACAGTCCAGACCTTCAACACTAGTAGCCTTGGTGCTATAGCAATAGTAATGTGTTGGACAGGCACTGGACATGCCATCTGTCTAACTGCATGACAGTCCTGATGGAAATCATTTATCTTTTATTTATATCTCAAGTCACTGTTGACCAGACAGAATTTATGATAAGACAGATGTTGCCCATGTGGTGTTGTTTGGAGATCTCTGGTGCCCTCCTACATAAAAAAAAAAGTGTATATTTTTTACTGAAGACAAAACTACAATAAAGGATTCTTAATAACTTTGTGTGTGTTCTGATATTGTGTACCAATATGTTGGGCTTATAAGGGAACTTTTTCATCCTTGTGAAAATCTGCTCCATTGTTATAAACCTGTTAGGTGGTATGGAAGGACAGCCTGTTGATGTGAAGGGAGGTTAATGAACAATTTAAAACTATAAACATATTCATTTAGCTGTTACAGTTCCTATGCAACCAGCTGGCTTTCAAGCTGACATGAAGTCTCCATTGTGTAATAAGAACATTGTTTCTCTGGCTCACACAAGGTCAAAGCCAGTATCCTGCTAGTAACATGGATAGACTACATAATATGGCAGACTAAAAGAGTGTTCATGAGGATGATAGATGTGGGGGGAAGAACAACCCTCTATGATGTGTTGGAACATACACATAGCAGAATGAATAAAATGAGCATGGAAGTGTAGGAATATGAGGGAGCCAAGGTGTGCAATAAGAAAAAGTCACATTCCCTACTGCCTACAGTGGGGATCGCAGAGAGGATTGGAGCTTACAACTGAAGGAACATGAAGAAACCAAGTGAGGAAAAGTAAAATTTCCTGTTGTCTGATGCACTCACAAAAAAAAACAACACTGAGTAGAATGAGAGGACTAGATAGGGAAACAACATTAATGGGGATATTTGAGAAAGTTTGTTTATGTTTCCTTGTGAGTGAACGAGTTTTGCTTTATCTGTGTGCTCTTATATAATCTACTGGAAAACTACTCGGGGAGGGAGGGCAAAGGGGAGAGGGCTATTAATATCTAGGCACTCAATCAAGGAAGTTCTATATCAGATGTGTGAAGTAGGGAGTAAAGATTATGAAGTCAGTCTTTGAGCAGGAAACAAATTAAGCATGGCGGTGTGGTACTTACATGTATGAAAATAATAATTTATATATATATATATATATATATATATATATATATATATATATATATATATATATATATATATATATATATATATATATATATATATATATATATATATATATATATATATATATATATATATATATATATATATATATATATATATATATATATATATATATATATATATATATATATTATCTGTGTTTTATACTCTTACATACGGTTTAAAAACATTTCCAAGGATACTAGAAAAAATTAACAGTATTTCTTATATTAATTATCCTATTTGTAGCAGTGCGTGGGTGTGTAGAAGGGTATAACCTAATATTGCAATGGTGGAGCTGAACGTTATCTTTAAGCACCTATTACAATTACACATCCATTAAAATCATGACTCTCTCTCTCTCTCTCTCTCTCTCTCTCTCTCTCTCTCTCTCTCTCTCTCTCTCTCTCTCTCTCTCTCTCTCTCTCTCTCTCTCTCTCTCTCTCTCTCTATGGTTTCAATAATAGTATTGGTGAAGTTTAATATAATTAAATATAATAACTTAGCATGGGCCTAAAGGCATGTTTCTGTAAAAATGAAATGAACATTAGTTTTGTATTTCCCGCGCAATGGGTGTTGTCGTCTGCACAGGGAAAGTGTATAGACGGCGTAAAAACAACCACATTGGAATTATAACTAAGACAAGCGCTTGCAGTATATATGGTATCAAGTATCTTATGGAGCAGTTTATTCCATTATTAAAAGGAGTTCGATTACATTTACTAGTCATATATAGTAAGCAAGATATTATAAAAGTAAATTGTTCCTTAGATATTGGTAGATTTCACAGAGAAACGTAACAAGATGTGGCTTGTAAATTCTTCCTAATATTTCTAAACTGCCAAGATTGAGATAATTACATGAATAATTAAAAAAGAAATGCAAATTTAAAAGCTAATTATTCTTTTGACATAAGCTGATTTTGCAGGAAGATCTGGGGGGAGGGGGAAAGAACATATAAATTGTAGTGCCCACCCAATATTTTTGCCAAGGTTGGGATAGCATTAGAAAATGTAACAATAAAATATTCACAGGATAAAGTTCACAGAGTTTACTAAGTAATTCTTGATGACTATAATTAATTTCCAATACATTTTGACTATCAATGACTCGATAACATCTAGGTATGTAGATATGCACACTGATCTGTGAAGTTGATTGATAAGTTCAGTGCAACTGATATTGATCTTGCAGTAGACTGATCTTCATTCGATGAAATGAACCATACAACTACAAACAAAAGAGAACACATGTATTAAGTTTTACTGTGTTTTGTTCTCTCATAAGAATCTCACTGCCTATGCCAGTAAAACAATTGTTGCTATATTTTATAGTTAAAGACTCACCCATATATTTGAACTGCAATGGATCACAAAGGTAATTCCTACAACAAAAGAATTATAGATTCTTCTAAGGGAATTTGATTACAGGATACTAAACTGCGTTAATTATATTACGACAAAAAGTAACTTAATTTTAGAAGAGAAAGGTGTAATTAACAATGACTATTTCTTAGAATGGTGAAGTGATGTGCATATAGTGTACATAGGTAAAACTATCAAGGATGACATAATGACTATTAGCAATTGTCTGTATGTGCACATAGCCAAGGAAAAGAAAGGAAATGAGCTTTCCCATGAGTTCGATCCCACATTTCTCCGCTGTATGGTTCTTTTATTACTATTACAACTACTTTTCCCCATTCATGCATCTCCCACGTCTTATCTCATTCTTTCCACTTGTTCTTTGTCTGTTTTCTTTCTAATTAACAATTCTTCAATACAGTGTGTCGGGTGGAACAGATGGGTTGCATTTATTTCAGCGGAGTCCAATAATTGCTGGAACTATAGACGCCAGAACCCGTGACACACACAGCTGCTCGGGACCTCAAGAGAGGGAGAGGCACAACAACACGTCTATTATTTTACCCCAGTTAACTTTTCTTTCATATTGCAAATTTCACAAAGGTGAGTACCGCTAAGAACTGCGTCTATGTGAATTAAATAGCACCAAAGCGGCCACGAGGAGAGGGAAGAGTAACAGAAGAGAGAGGAAAATATAAATGGCCGGCCTTGAATGTGGCAGCCAGATGTCACACTGGCCTTTTTTTACACCCAGTGCTCTAGTTATCACCGCTAGAATGAGGCAGAGGTTCAGTTCTCATCCTCCCACCATGTATGCAGCTCATGAAACCTTCAAGGGAGGGGTCGGGATTGAATAGAGAAGGTGGTTCCATCTAATCCTCTTTGACGTCAGTTTATCGGCACTCTTTGTACATTTGTATGCCATTTAGGGTTTTTCCAAAGGTTTTATTAAAACTTACCGTATTGAGTAACATGAACAAAAATATAGGTCTGGCAATATTGGATGTTGGTTATTGTGTAGGAGGTATAGGGTTCTCTTAAGTACATAAAGATAATTACATAGCAATTTCCATCCTTAGACTCCATAACCCTAACCTAATCAGTCCTCACCTTACCAAATACAAGCCATCCGGACCCACCATAGCTAATTAAGGAAAAATACAGGTGTTCTGTACAGGCTGATCCAATTTGAATACTTAAATTTCCTGTATTTCTGTTTTTTGTACATAATTCAATAGGGCAACATAAGATCATGTGAATTATGGAGATATTCTTTAACCTAAGCTAATTATGATCTAGTCAAGTTAGATTTGAATCAGATTGAGTAAGGTTATGTTGGGTTAGTATTATGTTTGCTTTGATTTAGTGGTGAAAATTAGGTAAATGCATTTGTGTTTATACTTGAATAGAGACCTGATATCTCTTTAATAAATATCAGTTTGTTGGATTTTAAGATAGAATTGTTTGTGCCATGAAATTAGTGATCTCCTATTTCCTTTATAAACCCCACTTTTTTTTTTACATTTGTAATAAAGGGAGAAAGCAGTTGTTTATAACCCCTCCCCTTTTTTTCTTTTACATTTGTAATAAAGGGAGAAACCAGTTGTGGTGAAGTCTGTGATTTCTAATAAGATGGAGGTTGTGATGGGAAGGCAAGGCCATGTATTTTGAGTATTTGTAATCTTTGTGTTTTAAGTGAACTACATGTTTTCAGAAATTCATTTTGTGTGTATGGAGGAGGGAGACCTCAAGATGAAGCCTGCAATAGCCATGAAAGAGGTTTGAAAGCTAGTGAATATTTTTTTTTATTTATTTATTTATTTTTTTTATGTAGGAGGGGCACCAACCTTGGGCAACAAAACTGGAATAAAAAACAAGGCTCACTGAGGTGCCAGTCCCTGAACAGAGTTGAAAGCGGTAGTCAAAAATTACAGGATAAGTTTCTTGAAACCTCTTGAAAGAGTTCAAGTCATTAGAAGGTGGAAATACAGAAGCAGGAAGGGAGCTCCACAATTTTGGGGAGGAAGTTCAGCTAGATATGGCTGAAACTTTTTCTTCTCTCAAAACTTGCATCAAGGAAAGCTGTGGGCTAGAGGAGTAAGATAGGTAAATTTTATCATGATCTGAACATTTAAAAGGGCATTAAAGACCACCTGCATGGATTTAAATGCATCTCATCACACCTGGTATGTCCACTTTCTTTACACTGCTCACAAAACTCCTTTTTCTTATTACATTAGTGAAAATTAACTAAATGATGAAGAAATTTTTCAGGGCGAGCAGAAACACTATTTGGTAACTCATTGAGTGAGAGATAGCCTGCCTTGCCCACACCTGAAGTTGAATGCCTCTGATTACACATGCGTCACCCCACTCTGTACTTTTTTCTGCATCTTTTTTTTTTCTGCACGAGTCTTTGCCATGCCTAAGGTGAAGAATAAAGAAGAGAGCCATGTTGGCTGCAAGAGCTTGATGGGAAAAGAATGAAGATGAGGACATCAGGCTGCCTTGCTCCCACCTCCACTCCCCTCTCTGACCTCATTTCCTCCTTTACCACCTCTGCAACTTCTGTTTGGCCTGTTGTCCAACCATCTTTAGAACTAGGCAGTATGAAGGATCAGTTTCTCATTATGAGACACCAGGCAATGGAGAAGCTGTTGCATAGAGGTATTTGCAAGGACTGTGGAGTCAGTTTTTCTTTTGGTAATGTTAAAAGCACAGCACTCAACTTGACAGTGAAGCTGGAATATGGGTGTGACTCTTACATTGCTTCCCCTCTCACAGCTCCTGACACTACAGAATAACTTAGAGGTCAACCTCACCCTGGTGTACCATTACCTTGTGACCAACCAAGGAATGACAGGCTTTAATACCCTTCCTGGAGTGTTACAGAGACCCTCCATCTCCAACAGACAATGTCAAAGGCTTTAAATTGGTTGTTGTTAGCTTAAATAAAAATTATAGGTAACTAGAATGATGTTTATTTAGTTTAATATACATTTGTATGATTAATGAATGTTATCTGCTCTTAATTTTTTACCTAATTTTTGGTGAATATTTTCTAATCTTTAAAATGTGATTTCTGCATTTGACATATATAAATACATACATACATTAAGCAGTATTTCTTCCAAAATGCATGAGACATTAATAATTAAGAAAAATATGGCAAAATTCTGTATGACATAAAAATATCTAAAATCCAATTTTGCTGCAACAGACAAAATAATGCAAAATAATGGTAAGAAATGATTGTGTTACTGAGTGGTATACAGCAAATTGGCCTATGATGCTTTATGAGAAAGGAGGTTGATTTTAACAATAAAAAAAAAAAAAAATAAAAAAAAAAATATATATATATATATATATATATATATATATATATATATATATATATATATATATATATATATATATATATATATAATTATTATTATTATGTTAGTATGATGGGGCACTTTCACAGATGGTAACCTATGGGTTGTTGGTCCATGGGATCTAGACCCAATGTTAATTTATGGGTTCCTTAAAATGTTTTTACTGAGAGTGTTCATGTGTTTCCTGCTTTCATGTTGTTGGTCTCTCTCTCTCTCTCTCTCTCTCTCTCTCCTCTCTCTCTCTCTCTCTCTCCTCTCTCTCTCCTCTCTCTCTCTCCTCTCTCTCTCTCTCTCCTCTCTCCTCTCTCTCTCTCTCTCTCTCTCTCTCTCTCTCTCTCTCTCTCTTACTGCAAAAGTTTCATGTGTCCTGCTAGTGATCTTATAATCTTTAAATTTGGCCAGGAATACTGCATGATAATGTAGCTTACATTGTAAAATTTTCAGGGAGATTGGAGCAGTGTTTCAGTTCTCATTGCATTCCCCTTTTAAGGCATATTTTCTCTTGATCTTTATCACTCATTTCCAGACAGAATTATCTAATAGGTTTTCTTTGATTTTCATTTCATTGTTTTATTTACTCTTTTAACTGACATGTACAATATCCTGACTGCCATGTAATGGTAAATATGTAGAAATCTTTAAGTGGCAAATAGTTCTGATTTCACCTTAACCTTAACATCATGTACAGCTTCCAATGAGAGTGTGAATAGCATTATCATTAGTATATTAATGGGGCATTTTTTATATTTCTTTGATGATAGCCAAGAGCTTATTACTGTACACGATTAATTGAAAGAGTTCCAGAATTTATAATATCCTTATTCTTTTGTTTGTAATAAGTGTATGTCACTGAGACAATTATATACTTGATAAAACCTAGAAAATAGGCATTAGGTGAGGTGGATGTTCATTGAGGTAGATGCACTGTGATGAAAGTGTGAATTATTTAATGCTGATTTTTGTAAGTTGTAGAATATTACAGTATCTTGAAACAAGACAGATGATATTGATGGACATTCTGTTTTACTGATAAACACCAGTACATGATGACAGCAGGGTGTCATTGTCATTACTGTGGCATTGTGTCAGACAGGATGAGGAGGAGGAGTGAGGAGGAACAGGATTGCAGGGGGTGGGAGAAGGAAGTAGGTTAGGAAGGGGAGGAAGGAGTGGGTAAGAAGGGGAGGGAAGGCCAGCAATTCCTCCCTCTCCTCACCCCTCCCCCTAATCATCTGTTCCAGCACAATGCCACAGTATTGACATTGAAATCTGTGCTTTCCTCATGTGCTTATCTATAAATAACATGTCTGTCATGAAACCCATGCTGTCCTCACGTGCTTATCAGTAAATAACACTTCTGTCAGTACTATCTGTCTCATTGTAAGATACTGTAGTGTTTATATCTTGTAGAACTCATAGTTAAATCATTCATAATTCCATTGTGGTGCATTGGCCAGGCCTGCACTGGCTGCTCCACTGAGTAGCTAGGGTTGTATCATCTTTTTATTTTTTCTTCTCATATTTTATTGCAAGGATGCTGCTGTGATGGGGATCTATTCATCCTAGGTAGATGACTGGTGGCAGGTACTGAACTTAACTGTGTAGTCCAATTGTGGGAAGTACATAGTGCTGCTTGGAAGTTGGAATGTTCTTGTCTAGAGGCTATTGAGTGTTTTTTGTCCCCATGAACATTCCACTTGAAAATCCTCATCTTGTCAGGGCACCTCTGAGGTCTGTTGTGGGTGATGGAGAAATCCTTGGCATTTTACTCATAGTGTGCCAGGATGTGGGTAGCTATGGTGTGAGGTGACAGGTAGTGTGATAACTGCTAGTTTTAGTTGTAGTATACAGAGATGTCTCAGGCTAACCACTCATACTGTACAACAGTGGTTCTTGCTGATATGGTCATGGGATAAACCCATGTTATCTTGATTTGGTAGTGATTTAACCAACCAAAACAAGAAGTTTTGATCTTGAAATTATTTAAAAAATAGTGAATGTAATGATGTATATTTAAGGGACAAGATGATTCATGGCTGGAAATAAGTTTTACTTAAACTTATAATATGTAAAAATTTCCATGCTCTGTTAATATTCTCCCTTAAATACCTGTAACTCAGGATGAAGGTCTTGCTAGTTTGAAGTACTAGTTTGATAAGTCTCTCTCTCTCTCTCTCTCTCTCTCTCTCTCTCTCTCTCTCTCTCTCTCTCTCTCTCTCTCTCTCTCTCTCTCTCTCTCTCTCTCTCTCTCTCTCTCTCTCTCTCTCTCTCTCTCTCTCTTATTTATGTATACATCTTGTGGGATATAAATGGGGTGCTGATAGATGTGTCTTTCAGATGTCGGGCACATCACAGCACAAGTATCGCTATAAAAACCAAGGCTTAGACTCTGCTGAGATGAGGAGACGACGGGAAGAGGAAGGAGTACAGCTGAGGAAACAGAAAAGGGAACAGCAACTTGCAAAGCGCCGAAATGTAAATGACTTAACAGCAGGTCTTGGTGAAGATGAAACGGTAGAAGCTTCCATGAACCAGGTGAGTTAACATGTGTCATCATTGCTTATCTGTTTGGCAGAAAGTTGTAGTTTTAGTTATTAAAATTTATAAGTAAAACTATCAAGACTGTTATACTGTTACTCCTTACATGTTATACGCTTATAGTTGATGTGAAATACTGCCAAATGGCTTTAACCATCCCACATACCGTGATAGATGAGTGTGATGCAGGCCCTTTGTATTTGGTGGTTAATCAGCATCAGAGAGAGAGAGAGAGAGAGAGAGAGAGAGAGAGAGATATTAGTCTATGAACGAGGGGCCATGCAGTCATGTATATTGTGCATTTGTCCATAATTTTGATTTCAGGAATGAAATGTAAGATTTTATGTATTGAGTAAATATTTAATTTCACTGCAGGCCTCAGGTCTTCCCAACAATTAAGTTCTAGTTTGTTTATATTTTCACATCTAGAGGAGGCTTGCCAAATGCTACAAATACTTAACATAATTATCCAACTTGCTGCCAAATGACGAAAATTGTAATGTTTTCTTACAGGAGAGCAATCAGCAGGGGACAGTAGTGGGTGGTAGTCTTATTACATCTGAGATGGTGCAAGTGCTATACAGTGATGATCTGGAGGCTCAGCTCAATGCCACACAAAAGTTCAGAAAGTTACTCTCCAGGGAGCCTAACCCACCAATAGATGAAGTCATCCAGACTGGCATTGTTCCAAAGTTTGTTGAGTTCCTTCAGAGGGATGGCCATTGCACATTGCAGGTAATTATTTACTGTCCTCCTTTTTGCTGAGTTACTTGTTAGTAGTGCTAAGTAAACTTGGTGCCTTGTCTTTGGAAATTGACTAGATTTAAAGGAATTAAAGTAAATTATTATCATAATGGATTTTGTCATTTTATTTGTACTTTTAGTTTAGCCAAGTGATTATGGAGAAAGATAGAGAGTGGGAGGATTGAAAGAGATGAAAGAATAGTATTTAAATTGTTTTGCTGGTTTAGCCTTGTATAAAAAAGTGGAATAGAAGTGTAGAAATAAAAGTGACAAGATGAGTAATGAGTTAAAAATATGGATTAAGAGCTTAGTTCAGATATTCAGAATATGAGAACAATGTTGTATTCAACAAGGCATCACTTTGATAATTTACATCTTGACATACTTGCTATGAACTGTATGGTGTCAGATCAAGAACATTGTCGATAAAACCACATTTCCAAGATTTGTATATCTTGTAATATGTTAATTGGAATATCTTTGAATATAATAACAGACTATCTGTGTTCTCACATATGTCACTATGTACATATATTCATCTGTCGCATTTACTCATCAGTTTGAGGCGGCTTGGGCTCTCACCAACATTGCCTCGGGAACCAGCACACAGACACGAATTGTCATAGAAGCTGGTGCTGTGCCTATCTTCATCCAGCTACTGAGTTCAGATTTTGAAGACGTCCAAGAACAAGCAGTGTGGGCCCTTGGGAACATAGCAGGAGACTCTCCAGACTGCAGAGATTATGTTTTATCTGAAAATATTCTGATGCCTTTATTACAGTGAGTATCAGTGTTGTTGCCCACTGGTGTGCAAGTTGCTTGGACTAATGGTGTTCAGAATATGTCCAGGTTCTGTGAAATGATACTTGTGTATTTGCTCATTGACTGTGTTCCAGATGCATGTACTCAGTTATAGTTTTATCATAGTTGTAATTGTACTTGAAGCACCAACTACTGAGGTACATACTTGCTGATGCACTTGCATACCACTGTCAAGGAAGTACAGTGTATGAGCGAAGTGTCAGGGGGGCAATCAGACCTTATAATTGGCCATCCTTGTATCTTCTGTCACTTACTTTTGTGCCTCAGTAATGCCAAAGAGTAGCTTATGACTGCTTTTGGAAAACATAATCTTTAATTTGTGTAATGGAACAAGCACTTCTTTTTGTATGCCTCCCATTATTTAATATGGCATAGGTTTCTTGCAGCAAGGGTCCACATACGCATATCTACAGGAGGGCTAAATTGTTGCCCTACTGTTCATCCACACACACACACACACACACACACACACACACACACACACACACACACACACACACACACACACACACACACACACACACAACACACACACACACACACACACACACACACACACACAATGGGAAACAAGATTACTGGTATTTTACTTTTCCTTCTTAATATTAAAGTAGTAAATTGTGCCTATTATGTTATCCATCTCCTTAGTTTTCAGTTAAGAATAAAACATTTTCCTCCAGACTCCTCAGTAAGTCAACACGCCTCTCCATGACTCGCAACGCAGTGTGGGCCCTCAGTAACCTGTGTCGGGGAAAAAACCCGCCCCCAGACTTTGCCCGCGTGTCGCCCTGCCTTCCTGTCCTGTCTCGGCTTCTGTTTCATAGTGATGCAGATGTGCTGGCGGATGCTTGCTGGGCCCTCAGCTACCTCAGTGATGGGCCCAATGAGAAGATCCAAGCCGTCATTGATGCTGGGGTGTGCCGCAGACTTGTTGAACTCCTAATGTGAGTTTTTCTGAATTTGTGTAAATGTTATTTGTGTATATAATACAACAATAAGGTTCTAGTTATAATTTTTGGATCAGTGACACTGGAAGCATTAATGTTCCATTTGTTTAGTGTGTGCCTACATATCCTTCATAGATATACAACATGGTTCTATTACATTGTTCTATTCTATTCATTCTATTTATTTTTTATTCTATTCTATTTTCATTGTTCTATTTTATTTTGTCTCTGTTCCACTTTGCTTCAACACATGCCTTTCTTCATAGATAAGGAATACAGCTGATTCAGGCTGGTAGGCAAGCTGTTTCTCTTTAGGTGATAGTTATAGTCTGTCAGCTTCCTCACCACCCATGCAGGGAATGGAATTTTGATTAGGAAGATTAAGAAGGAGAGACAGAGAGAGAAAAAAAAAAGATGCCCTATTGTTTACCACCTCGTATCTCAGGCAGAGCCTGTTTTTATGGTGCATGTAGTTTCTCAAATAGATTGATAGATAAATGGAATGGACTCGGTAATCAGGTTAGTGCTGACTCATTGGAGAATTTTAAAAGAAGATTGGATAAATTTATGGATGGGGATGATTGATGGAGATATGTAAGTATGTTTTATACAGGGATTTCCAGATGTAGGCCTGACTGGTTCTTGCAGTTTCCCTTAATTTCTTTTGTTATTTTGTGGTAACAGAATTTTGCCTGTCTTATTTCACCCCAAACAGTGCTTGAGACAAGACTTCCACCTCTATTAAGGGCTCATTAAGACAAGATTATATATGTATTGAGCCAGATTATTGGGCCACTTTATCTGGCTACTATTTCAGCTTGAGATCTTTATACTTATTTATATCCCATTTATTTTGATAAGTTATACTTTTATTGATGGATGTCATGATTATTGTAAGACAGATAAATAGCAGAGCATTCCCACTTTCAGGTTTAATCAGCATAGTGTAGTAGCAGCGGCATTAAGAGCGGTTGGTAACATTGTGACTGGTGACGATGTTCAAACACAGGTGAGTATTATTCTGGTCCCATTTTATTTTCTTTGGTTTTTGAAAATTGAGTGAGAACAGGAGAATAAATTTAGATATATGTAAAATATTTTATACAAATTTATTGATTATAGTCTCATTGACATGTGTTATTTATTGATCTAATACTTAAGTATTTTTGTAGAGGTATTATTGGGGAGATTTGGTTTGTTTGAATTTTTTATTCTGTGTCTGAATACTATACATAAAGTTTTCTTCTTTCTTCCTCTTTGTCAGTTTTGCATTGTCAGTATTGTAAGCTGATATCTCCAGATTTTTATTTATTTTTTTTATTTTTTATTTTTACATGGTTTTAATTCCGGTGTATTCCTTATAATTTTGTCAAGCATACCAGATCTTTAGGTCTATGCTTGTTTTATGCTGAAGCACCTTGTGCCAAAATAAAAAGGTGGATATTGTTTTCTGTTTTTGTCTATGCTTTGTGAAGTGATTGTAATGATATTGATGTTTTCTTTATAGGTAATTTTGAATTGTTCAGCACTTCCTTGTCTCCTGCATCTGCTGTCATCCCCTAAAGAATCTATCCGTAAAGAGGCTTGCTGGACAATATCAAACATCACTGCTGGTAATCGTTCCCAGGTAATGTATGCTTCAGGTATTCTCTTTTATTTGGAGCTGTTGTAAATTTCACTGCTTCAAGAGGTTATTGCTTGTTACAGTGTGTTGTGGAACCATAAGGGATTTTAATTTAGCATTGTACTTATAATTCTGCTGACTCATCTAGTCTGAAGTAAAAATTATTCATATTAGGTAATATACTTTCTATCAATGAAAAGAAATTTGAAGTATCATGTATAATGGCATTCAAGATGCATTGTGAATTTTATGTTTTCATGCTATCAATTTACTATCTTTCTGATACATAACTTTTGATTCCTTGTAGCAATGGTCCACATTTGTGTTCAGTGTGCATATATAGTCTGCAGGTAAAGTTAGTTCTTGGGACAGTGGGTGAAGAGATCCATTGCATTTTTCCATTCATGGCTAAGAGTGAGTTCACTTCTAGTGTGAAATCTCTGTTCACTGAAGTGTTGCAACAGTGTTGCCTTGTGTTGGGGGATAGCTGTCTGTTTTGTAAGGCCCACAAGGTGTGATTTCAGTTACCTTGTTGTTTTGTGCCTCATCATTTCTTTTTCATTTGTTAAGCAACATCTGGTGTGTGTGTGTTTGTAGCCCAGTGTCAAACTCGGTTATTGAGGGGAAGGTTACTGCTAAGAACATAACAGCTGTGGTTGTCTTGTATGAGAGAGGTCTTCCAATCAAGCAGATATTGGCATGAGTGTGGTTGTTTGTCAGGTGGTGATGGCATTTGTTGAGGAGGGAGTGCAGGGCCTGCCTGCACCCCATCTCTGGCCTGGCAGGCTTAAATTGATATCTGCAAGGACCCAAAAAGTGATTGTACTGCCTTGCCTTGCACATTCATAGCCTTTACATATTTTATAGATTTATCAAGAAGTAATTCAAAAGGAGAAAGTGGAAAAAAGTGTAGCAGATCTTAGTGTGACATGTGGTAGAAGTAAATCAGTAATCAGCACAATATTGAATAATCTCGAGATTAAGCAGTTGATGGTGTAATACCATGGAAGAAATGGAAATGTTTTTTTTTTTTTTGACTTGTCTGATCATATATGACAATTTCAAACAAAGAGGCACACACCTTCAGATGTGATTGGCTCAGCTTCTTGCCCTTGATATTGCCTGATCAGAGCTGGCCATCTTGAACAAACATTTTTTGGTGTAGGGGTTCAGGTCATGGATGGTGTGGGTGGAGAGGTAGGAGTGTTTTTATTTGATTAGGAGATTGTATTAATATAATCTATGGTTTTTATTTTACAGATTCAAGCAGTCATTGATTGCAACATCTTCCCTGTGCTCATTGAGATTTTGGGCAAGGCAGAATTTAAGACCAGAAAGGAGGCTGCCTGGGCCATCACCAATGCCACTTCAGGAGGAACACCAGCACAGATCAGATACCTTGTGGAACACGTTAGAGTCCCTGAGATCTTTTGTTCATGTTCTGTCTTATTGTCTTTTGATAATGATAGATTACAGATCTTGTTTTTATATGTGGTATCTTTGAGCTTTGGGTATAGCTTACCAGAATTAGTACAGAGTTGACTCTGACTTATTGGGAACAGCAAGTTGAGTGAGCTTTTCCCTTTTTTTTTTTTGTGTGTGTGTGTGTGTGTGTGTGTGTGCTCCCAGCCAGTCTTAGGATATGATATTTTTTAATAGGTTACTTGATTACTTTTGCACAGCCAGTGTATACATTTGGACTATGTTCATAATACATTTTGAGGTGGATGAAATACTGTGGATTGGAGACTAATGCAATCTGGTCTATTACATTTTGTATGCTCTGTGCTTCATTGAATTTTAATTTTTTCACACTTTACTTATTATATGTAGATTAATCTATCATGAAGTAAAAATAAAAGAAGTCTGTTGCAGATCTCCAGCTTCAAAGAAATTTAAATGATATAGTGATGAAAGTTTGAATTCTTTCCAATGCAGGAAATATTTTGAATTTTACTGGTATGTCCACAAATAATACTAGTATATAATTATTGTGATGAAAAGAAAGCATTTACCAAGAAACAGGTTTATTATTTACAGTGGTAAGGGATGACACTGATGGCAGATACTTAACATTATATCTTCACTCTTTTGTAGGGATGTATAGCTCCACTCTGTGATCTCCTGACGGTAATGGATGCCAAGATTGTTCAAGTGGCATTAAATGGCATCCAGAACATCTTGCAACTTGGAGAGCAGGAGGCCAAGACCACATTTGGAGTGAACCCATATGCAGTGTTGGTCGAGGAGTGTTATGGTATGTTCTCACTTCTTAGTTACCTGTTTGCCTGTATTTCTCTTCTCCACATGAAGATTTCCCCCTTTAAGGTGTCCTTGCTCATTAAGTTATATGCCATCCTTTCACACACAAGTAAGAAGAGGATGATTTACAAAAGCAACCTTTATTAAATTTGCTGGACTATTAACATAAGATAAAGAATTATTATATGACAGACTGTTTGACAGTTCATTAGATATAAATTTTATTCAAATTACTGGACCACTTCAAAGCTATCTCATTCTTAGGTTATGGCACTGATGTCAGAATCTAACTTGAACTTGAGATTATGTTTGCAGTATCAGTATTCTTTAAGAAACTCAACATTGCATGAAATATATTGGTAAGAAAGAGAGGCATGTTTAACCAGGTGAATTGAAAAGAGAGATGGTATATGGAGAAAATGATCAGGATGTTTTGAAATGAATGGGTGTGGAAGATAATTGTGAATTTAGTGTGGTTGTTGGCAGATGAAGGAGGATATGAGTAAAATGCAGCTTTGTGTAAAGGTTGTAAATATACATAAGTGGAAGTGATGCTTAAGTTGTATGAGTGGTGGTACAACCATAAGTATGTGGACTTGATAAACAAGGTGTGAGTAGAAACAAAAGTGAATATTTGTGAATGCATGGGTGGTGAATCTGCTGCTTCCCTGTGATATCAAGCCTTCAAACTAACCTTCTCTGGAATTCATGAGTATGCAGCACTGACCTTTCCAAGGTTGTAGCATGATTGTGTGGAATTCTCTACTGTGACTTTGAAACACAGCGTCTGCAAGGGAAAGTCAGGAAGAATTTCAGTGAGAAAAACAATTGAGGAAATTGGATGACTGTAATTAAAAAATTTTCAAGTTGACAGCTTGTGGAAGATCACGGCAATGCAGCATAAGCATCCCCAGCCATGTGAACAATTTCCAGAGGCAGTCCCAGTATTGGTCTCTAGCATCAAGTTGCCAAGAGCAAAAACAAATGGATTTTTTATATTTGGATCCTATCTAGAGGAAATCTGCATGGCGAACAGCATGGCACTCGTTCAGAAACCACATTGTGCACCACTCGCTCCATGTTTGTTTGCAAAGCGATGCTATCTTGCAAATTGTTGGAGACTTGAGTTGAATTGGAATATATGTACAGCAGAAGGATTTGTGAAAATATGTATAAACTTAATAGGAGTAATGATGTAATATAAAAAGAACTAGGTTGCAAAATTAGGTGTTATTGATATTTTTAATCAGTCTCAACATATTGACCATTTTGTCAAAATTGGTAACTTGCTAATAAGTAAATACTGTATTACATAACAGACTAGCCTGAACTGGCACTGTCATGTTGCCTTCATACTACCACCACATTCAGTAAAAAGAATGGAAATGATGGGATAAATAGCCTTTGATTCTGTTTAAAGTGTGGGTAGAGCTTTCTTCCCTCCTATATGATGGACAGAAACAGTGGCTAATATTGTATAAAGTACTAGCATTATATGAGCTAGACAGGAAACTCGAAATCATGAGTGTGCATTTGAGAATATTTGGGCACTGGGTAGAGGGAGGGATTGTGATTCTATCACAGGCTTGGCAGCACCTCCCACAAGAGGTTTCCTGGGCCTGTCAGTGATGCCTAGGATATTTACTAAGCTGCAGTGCAAGGTCTGTAGTTGGAATTTTTTTGAAGTGTGATTCGTTGCATGCCTTTCACTGGGTGAACCATACTCTCCTTCAGCAATCAACTGCTTTTCTTGTGATCTCTTCTGTACTGTAAAAATATTTAGGGTTTTTAGTAATGAAAATCTAAATGAATTTTGCCTTTGAAGGTTACTAAATAAGAAACTGTTTTTGGATATGTTGATCATCTTGTTATGACAGGCTTACAGATTTATGGAGGTATTCAAATTGAGTAGAGCTTGGAAGTTATTCATGTTTGTAATCAGGTATCTCATGCCTTACTATTAGAAAATGTGTTGTTTTAGATTAAATAATGATGTGCAAATAATGACACACCCTTCCATTCTGTGACAGGCTTAGACAAGATAGAGTTCCTGCAGAGTCATGAAAATCTGGAAATCTATCAGAAAGCCTTTGAGATCATTGAACACTACTTTGGAGGAGAGGAGGAAGATTCCAAGGTGGCTCCTACTGTGGATGAGTCGGGCCATCAGTTCCAGTTTAATCCTGAAGCAGGAGCTCCTCCCCAGGGCGGCTTCAACTTCTAACAGGACCTACTGGACCCTGAAGTACAGTTCTATAGAACTAGAAACCTATAAAGATTGTAATTATGGGAATTTATCTGAAACTATGTTTAATATGTTTTTGTACTTGAAGAACCTGGACATCAGTATATCACATACAGATTCACTTTTATTGTATTGTTTTAATGCAGTTAATTACTTGTAATTTCTATACTTCAGATTTTCTCCTTTACAATAATCTTGTCACTTTTAATTTTTGTTGTTTATCAGTGAAATGCATATATGAATTTTTCATAGCCTAATATGCTAATCTCTCTCTGGCATCAGAATGTCATTGAGAACATGTAGAATATGGCCATTATAATGACTTCTGCCATGCATAGTCTAAATGTAATCAGGAATTGTGTTCATGTGTGTTTGGACTTTTAATAACTAAGTCCCTAAGACAGTATAATCAAAGAACACACACACACACACACACACACACACACACACACACACACACACACACACACACACACACACACACACACACACACACACACACACACACACACACACATTGCTGTAAATATATGATGCAACTTGATAGATGGATAACATTGGAAAGTTTGACTATTCACTTCCTAAAAAAAAAAAAAAAAAAAAAGAAGAAAAAAAGTATCATGTTAATAGTAATATCTGATGTCCAGGAAGGTACATTGTTTCCATTTAATTTCTGCTACATATAATGAAATATGTAAAATCTCTATAAGGAATATGTGAGAACTTGTGCAAGTTGCTCTTCCTGTATCTTTGTGTGACTGCTCCCAGAGTCAACTGCTTTCTTCCTGATTATGCTGTTGCTCTCTTTTTTTCCCTCTGTGACATTTCCTTAAAAGTAAAATTGGTAAACCGTGATTACTTTAGTCATGTATGATAGGAACGGTTTCTGTTACCTATTTGTTATTTTTACTTTTTCAAATTTGGTAATATAATGAAGGCTTTATGTCCATTTGATGTCAACAGAAAGACTTGTCAAAGCTATAAAACTATATAAAAAATAAGGAAAATAGGAAAGAAAAGAACTTGATTTCATTGAGCTAAATGATTATATTAATATTTTTTACTTACTTATTTAAAACAAAATTTGGAAACTGTTTTGGTGTTTTGACAAAGAAATCTACATATGATTTTCAGTGTTGTGAACTTTCAGTTTATTCCACATCAAGTTACCAGTTAATTCCCTCGTCCGAGTCTTGGTATTTGCTGAATCATATGGCAGCATTTAGAGGGAAATTAATTTCTAACTTCAAGTCGTGTGGCACAATATACTGTTTAGCTTGGTAATGGTACCAACAGATGATCAATCCTGAAATAAATAATCTTCTTCTTCTTCTTCTTCTTCTTCTTCTTCTTCTTCTTCTTCTTCTTCTTCTTCTTCTTCTTCTTCTTCTTCTTCTTCTTCTTCTTGGATGTCTTTTTTTTTCTGTCTTTTTTTCTTAAGGGAGTTTCCTCTGCAAGAGATGACTGTGGTGGAAATATCTAAACTTAATTCACTCATGTTACATCACACCTTCCCTCTTCCAACCATTTTTATTTAAATAATTTTCTGTCTTCCAAACACTTTATGTACTCCTCATTTGTCTCATAAATACTTTCTTCTGTAGATTTTGCTTTCATCAATAGATATGTCTATATCATCACAGTTTATTCCTGAGCCATGCTTAGCATTCTAGAAAGTATTTAAATTTCAAAAAGGCTTTACATGAGAACACATTTTGAGATGAGGGATTAAACAATGTTTATTCCACTGTATGACATAAGTAGACTGACATGATTTTTTTCCTTCTTTTTTTCTTCTTTTATAAATATTCAAGTTACCCCATTCATGATGCAACAAGTGGTGTTAGAAATTTTTTCTTTACTTTTTATTTTTTTCAGTTCAAATTGTTTATCTTTTCTTTATTTGAACAGATAATTTTTTTGTATATATATATATATATATATATATATATATATATATATATATATATATATATATATATATATATATATATATATATATATACACAAAATTTGTGAAGGAAGAATACTCCCAGATTCATACCAATACAGTTTTAGAGAGCTAAGGAATTTGTGCTCCAGAATAACACAAACATGAACATAATATTTTACTGTACCACGTCACATTTCAACTTTACTGTATTACATAACATTACATCACATCATGTAAGTATACATCAGAGCACACCATTCTCCACACCAAATCACACCATTTGATTGTACCTCATCACACCCATCTCCACACACCACAGTATATCACACCTTGCCATGATCATAATACATCACATCACATGTTAGTGAACATTTAAGATTAAGAAACGAGAATTTTGAGATAACTGTGAAATTTAAATAATTTCTTTGGACACACTAAAATTAACTCCCATGTGATTGGCATGCAAAAAAATAATTTTGTTGAATATGTTGAAATCCCAGCAATCATTTACTCTTGTTAAAAAAAATTATTAGGAACAAATTTTAATCCTGGGAATCACATCTTTCATCATGTTATACCTAACCCACTTCCCCTGAAAAATAACTAAAATGATAAAGAAATATATTTAAGAGAAAATGAATGAACTACAAGTAACTGGAAAGCTGTATTATGAACAGGAGACCACTAAATCATAAACATTGTCAAAGAAGAAAATGCATGTCATGTCAAATCTGCATGACAAACAGTGAGCCACACTTTTGTTATCATAAATTTGTACACCAATATTTTTTTAAAAGTTAAAGTGAATACCAGGTTAATCTGCTAATGAATTTGCAAGGTTATAAGAACATTTAGTGAAACCTTTCTATATCAGACATTGTTATGCAGGCATCTTTCCTTATTATAGTTTTTTTCTCCTTTGCACTCAAAATATAATCTAATGATACACTAGAATCAACTGCCGAGTCTGTAAGCTACTTCTTGAGTACCATTTAATTCTCTCTCTCTCTCTCTCTCTCTCTCTCTCTCTCTCTCTCTCTCTCTCTCTCTCTCTCTCTCTCTCTCTCTCTCTCTCTCTCTCTCTCTCTCTCTCTCTCTCTCTCTCTCTCTCTCTCTCTGTTTGCAACAGTGATCTGAGAGATTTTATCTTTTAAATGTGGTGTACTCAAATGAATAAGATATATGTAATAATTTTTGGATTCCTTATGAAAGAACAAAAGTTTTGCATGAGCACGAATGGGCTTGATGCAGAAATGGAGTTCATTAATCAGAGGTTAAGCAAAGCAGATTGAGTGGTCACCCCATTCTTTTGTTGGAAGAATTATGATAATGTTAGTTGCCTGTTAATTAAAATCTGGTAAACATCCCAAAGTGATCAGTTTTGTTTTTAATTGTGATTTTTAATGTAAGGGGCAGTGGCCTAGGGCAACAAAAAAAAAAAAGGCCCACTGAGGTGCCAGTATGTTGTGTTGACACACACACACACACACACACACACACACACACACACACACACACACAGACACAGACAGATTGTCTTTTTCTTAAGGGAGTTGTTAGTTTTGAAAACCATTTCTTTTCTAGTCCAATATAGCAAGGATTTACATACTTATCCATGTATTGTGTAGTCCAGGCATGTTATGGGCAATAGAAGCTGGTCAGCTTTGCTGTTTATGAACATAATCTTATATTACACACACACACACACACACACACACACACACACACACACACACATACACACACACACACACACACACACACACACACACACACACACACACACACACACACACACACACACACACACACTCACTCACTCACTCACTCACTCACTCACTCACTCCTCCACCGGCTGGTATGTGATAGGAGGCCTGTCACTGGGAATAATAATAGCACAGCAGTTATCATGGACATGTTTCTCTCTCTCTCTCTCTCTCTCTCTCTCTCTCTCTCTCTCTCTCTCTCTCTCTCTCTCTCTCTCTCTCTCTCTCTCTCTCTCTCTCTCTCTCTCTCTCTCTCTCTCTCTCTCTCTCTCTCTCTCTCTCTCTCTCTCTCTCTCTCTCAGCATTTTTTTCTTTGGACAGTTATTAAATCTTATTTTATTGGTTTGCTTTTATGGACATACTGATACAGTAATGCCATTGCCATATTTTGTGCTGAATTGTAGATGCACCCTGGAGCTGGATTACTTACTGATTCAAGTCAGTACAGCAAAACCCAAGTTTAAATTGTACTTCTAGGTATATTATAGTATATATAAGAAAATTATTTCATAGCTGTATTACTTTTTAATTAATGTGCAAATATTACAGAGATGCTTTGAGAACATAAATACATTATAGTTTGTCTTCAGTGCTCTGATGAAAAATTAGATAGTTGCATATGAATGACTAAAGATTATTTACTGGTGAGTTGGTGAGTTACTTTCAAAATCATGTCTTTCTATTAAGTTCTATTTTTGTCAGTTAACCTGTAGAATATATATATATATATATATATATATATATATATATATATATATATATATATATATATATATATATATATATATATATATATATATATATATATATATATGGATAAATGCATACACTTACTTTTCTTAAAGCTGTGAAACTGATGAACCAAATGTTAATGTGACAGAATATAGTGTTGCTTAATTGTCTCTGATTATTAGTCAGGAAGTTGTGAGGATGATGTAAATATGACTGAAAGCAAAATTTTGTGAGGATTAGTGTCTGTGAAGCAGCTGACAGGTGTTACCAGCCAGTCGTGGGATCACAGGATGTTTGGCATTACCAGACAACACTCTGATAAAGCAAACCAGTTTGGTCTGTGGTTTTAGTCTGAAAAATTCTAGATTTATTTATTTATTTTTTTTCTCATGTAATTCCTGGTGGTATCTCATTGTTTGATTTTGATGTGTAGCTTTTTAGGGAAACAAAGTTCCGCTGAATTGAGTATCAAGTTCAGCTAATACTTGTTTTTTCTTGGCTCTTCAGTTTGACAGGTGACTTATTCATAGGAAGGTAACATTGAAAATTTATATACTAAGTCAAATTGTCATATCAAGATGGCAGTATGTACATAGAAAATTGAATTTCAAGTATTTGGTTTTGCATTGTGGTCCAACTGGGTTAGTAAAAATGAGGATGTATAATTTTCTTAGGGCAATTATTTCAGCCTTTGTTGGGGTTGCAGGAATTATTATTTTTAATTTGTCTTTATTAGTTACTTAATCTTTATCAAAATTTATGGATGTATAATTAACTTAGGCTGCTTTAATCAGAATATCAGGTAAAGGAATATGCTGAATTCAGGTTTGCTCTTGTGGCTTTCAAATGATAAGCTTCATGGCAATTATTCTTGCCAAAGTTCAGTGATGAGCATGTTTCAAATTTACATCACATGATTTAGAAAATGTTTTACAACCAGTCCCTGATTAGATTTATCTGAAAGGCTTTTTGTTGAGCTGATGTTTACATCTTTTAAGGTGAAGGTTTGGGGTAAACTGGAATTAACTTCATTTTTCTTATGAGTTATTGTGTTATGTCTTTAATCATTATGTCAGAGTCAAGTTTTGGTATTTGTCCCTTTGCTTGGATCTATGATAGCTCAAGTACTGTTTTGCCATCATTTTCTAATATGTGATCAAGGAATTAGTCAGCTTTCTTAGTTTATTTCTCACGAGAGGCTGTGTCGGCAATAGGGTCAGCCAAGTGTGTGCTCGTTGTAGAGTGCATTGTGTGCGGTCCGTGTGTGTGAGAGCGAGACCAAGGTGCACGTGATAGTATGCTGTCCATGAAAATATTTTCTATTGATGTGTATGTATGTATGTATATTTATGATATGAATGAATGTGTGAGACTTTTTATATTGATTTGTTATTAAAAGTAGATGTAATGATAGTTATTGCAATTTATGAACTGCACCTGGCTGTAGTCAGAATATTTTGCAGAGATTAAGAAACATTGTATGCATTATATCAGTATCTCCATGTTCACAAAAGAAGTTCTAATGTTAATATATTTAATTGAATTTTATTTTACTCATGCAATGACAAAGGAAAGCTAAAGAATACTGATATCTAGGAAGGCAGAAAATTTGCGCAATGCACATATGTGGACATGGCTTTGAAACAAAGAAAACACCATGATATTTACAGTGTGTTTCAAAAAGCATGAATAGTACTTTGTGCTTCCTAAGTGACTTCAATTCTTCATTTGTGAGCATTGAAAGTTAACAGTGGTGGTGAATCTAGTGACACAGAGGCAAGAAACTAACCATGAATGAGTGTGGATGCTAGTGACACAAGCAGATAAATGACGCAAGACGCTACTGACTCAGCAAAGAAGTCATTACGTGTGAAACAGAAAAAAAAAACAAAAAAAAAATCCAGAAAAAAAATATCACCTTGAATGTATCTGTACGCCAGTGGTGAAGTTTTCATTTCAAGTGTGTAGTGGTGAAAATGACAAGTGTGCATACAGACGACTGAAACTTAGTATGTATCATTGTATTGCCTGTTGGATTTTTTTTTCTTTTTTTCCTCTTTTCATGTTAGAATGTTGAGAAAGTTCGTGTGATCACAGTGAAGAGTTGCACTGTATGAAAAGACTAATGCTTTATGATGAACCTTTTTGAATGCATGCTAGTGAACTTTTTTTTAATGGAGTAACAGAAGCCTCGCTTCTTGAGAATGCCTATGAGATTTGTTCCCAACTGACAGTGTGCTTTCTCTGAACTATGGTGAGTCATTATGATAGTGTGGGTGGATGTATTTGTGTTGGCTGGGACCTTGGTACTCATGGCCCTTTGTATGGCTTTCATGTGGATTGAATTTATCAGTTGTTGACAGCATTACTGTTGTTGCAGTACTTGTCTCAGTATTTTACTGCATTTTAGCCAAAGCCTTGCAGACAAGCTTCATGTGGTCATGCACTGTATGATATGAAATGTTGGTTTCATTACAGTTATGATATTGAATCCAATATTTTTTTTCTTTGTAAACCATGTGTATTTGACATGGTGAGAGGTCCCAGCAACACTTAGGCCCATGCATTGCCTCCAGTAGCAATACATGATGCCATTGTGATAGTGAAGTTAGTGATAGTGGCTATGATATTGTGGGTGGTGATGGAATAGGAATCACCTGTATTACAAGGAATGAATGTGATGATGATGAGTATGTGTGGATATGAGTAAATGATGCTCCCTGACCCAACATCGACTTTCCTTATGACGCCTTAAGAGTGTTCCTCTTCCTCCCTCCAGACAGAATCAGGGTGAATGCTACAGCTGCTTCCATGGTGGATGATGTGATGTTTTCCCTCAATTAGCTTATAAGGCTTCATTACATGAGGCAACTTCTGACGCCCTGACATATTTCAGACAGATCAGCGGTGACATGTTAATTTGGATAATGAACAGTTTGAAGGAAGTTTTTTTTATTGTGATGATGGTTTCAAAATGTTTAAAATATGTCATGTCAGCTATATATACACATGGTAGAATTTCTTTAAGGTATCATTTCAGATCTTGAAATACAACTGTGATTATTTCCTTGACAACTCATTGATGGTATGATATTCTTCTAAAGGAAATTATTTTGAGTTGTCAGGGAAGAATGTACTGGGAATGGCATTCTTTAGAGGTTTTTTCTTAAGCTCTAATATGTACTTCACTTGAAGTATAATTTACATATTTTGAAATAGGCAATTTCCAATAGTCAGTCGTGGAAATGAGTCTTTTTAAAGCACAGTGCATGTTTAGCTTCTCAAATCTGGCAGCTTTGGGAACAGAAAAATTCTTAGTCATGAAGACAGATAAAAGCAATTTATTTTCCAATACATACATCCTATTATCACAGTGGTATAGTGATTCCCAGTGTCATAGTAACAAAGTAGTTAATGCTGTAAATTGAATGTGGGCTGAGCAGTTAGCATGCAGATGGAAAACATTAATTGTGGATGTTATCTCTGTGTTTGATGGTTATGATCTGAGGAAGTAAGTGATGTGGCAGTCACTTGCACATGCTAACCCCCCCAATTTTTGCTTGTTAGTGGCCTTGGTGTAAATCCTTGAGTTACTTTGCACATGCTTACTACTTGTCGTGGTGGGAATCCTTATTGGATGAGGTTACTGTGCATGATCGTTCATCTCAACCAAATCTTTCCTTTCCTTCTATTCTCCTTAAAGTTATCATTTACTACTTGAAAAAAAAAAAAAACTACTTGTCAGAATGCAATATCATGATGCTTCAACTTTAAGCTCAGCATAGTTGATAAGACTCAACAAGGTGGATGAATATGAGGTTTGGTACTGCTGGTGAGGATGAGGCTCAAGAGATGGTATGACAAGAGAATGCCAGAAGTAACACTGGCAAAGCATAAAGTGGCAATTGCAGTTGTGTAGGACAGTGATGAGATTGGTGGATCAGCGCAGAAGCCGAGGAGGGTTGGATGAAATGTAGTGACTAGGTGGGTACAATGTTATCGTCATGGTTTCAGTTGGTCTAACTTTTCTTTAATTATTTGAAATAATGTAATGATTAAAAAATGAATACAGAATACCATCCAGAAAAGTGTCCCCCAGTGTTTCAACATGCAAGGTGGAGCCTCTTTGGTAGACATGTGTCCAGCTTACTTATTTCTTCTGAGTTACCAAGCATAAAGTTCCCAAAAGTTCAAGATTTGAGAAATTAAACTTTCATGTAGGGGGGAGAGAGAAAGAGAGAGAGAGAGAGAGAGAGAGAGAGAGAGAGAGAATATGCAGCGTAAAGGTGCATGCTTGTGATACACACACACACACACACACACATACTTGTGATTTTTTTATAAATAGGTGATCACTTGCCTTATCTGTGATCTTCCTGTCCAGTATGAATAGTTTAGTGCAATTTTGTTTTTTGACAGAATAATGAGACACAGGTCTGGTGGCATCCCACACTTTAGAGGACACAGTGAACACTTAACATTTGTTTTGGTGATGCTTTCATTGTCCTATCCTGTGTTATCTATGAAATTTGGATGGTATAAGTGACATCTTTCTGATGTAATCCAAATTAAAAGCAACATGGAAACACTTGTGCAATAAAATCTGTAGTTACCATGAAGATTAAACAAATGGGAGGATGATAACTTCCTCAAAGATTGTATGAATATTTATTTATCAAGAGCAAACTCAGAATATTGGATTCTTAGTTTTATTTAATTTCATAAAGTGGCAACCCTAAGAGCAGCACATAACTGTTGCCTTCACCAGATTTAGACTGATGGTGAAAAATTATATCGGACTTGAAAAATCCAAGTAAATTCAAATCCATAACTACATGTGTGTTATGTCATTGATCTATCTATACTGAAAACATTATTTAATTGTTAATATTTTAAAATAACCTGGATGGGCAGAGTAATATTGTCTGAAGTTATTAGTTAAATGGTAAGATTACTATGGAAAATGTATTAGTGAAATATTTGTTTTTTTTCCGTAAAGAGGGGAACAGTGTACACAATTAGTAAATGGTACAGAATGTGGTGAACGTGTAGGTTTAGAACATATGGTGTGGAATGTTATGAATACTCTTGCATATTCAAAAGAAAAAACTAGTAAAATAAGTCAATTTATTTTGGTGACATATTGATGTGGGAAGTAATGAATCACTAGGTAGATACAAGAAGATGTGGGATAAGGCTCTGAGAAGCTCCTTAGAAACTAGAGGGCCAAAGAAACAAGTTGATTCATAAATGTACAGATTAGCAGGATGGTGACATGTGACTGAGACTGACCTATCAAAGCACAGAAGTTTTTATAATGATAATTTCTTAGGTTTTTAATATGATAATTTTCTCTGGAAAGAAACAATGAAAAATTACTGTTCATTATAAGGTTAATAGGTAAATTGCTAAAAAGTGCTTTTCATTATAATGAGTTAATTGTATAACAACTCAAAAGAATTTCAGAGTCATCTATTGGATGACATGAACAAAATAATTACGATTGCTCGATATAAAATAGGGATGAAGTTTGGAAGCATTTCCTTACTTATCCTATTTTAGTATTCATGAGTAAAGTCCAGTGCGGTAAACAGGATTGTGGTGAAGAAAATGTGAGAAGAATAAGTAAGGACTATGTGCCTTGAAATCAGAGATGATAAAATTTGTATAATGGTCACTTCCTTGAGAATGGAATTAAAAAAAATGAAATATGGTATGAAAGAAAAAGAGGAACTGGATTGATATTCTATACTAATCCAATTTACTGCAAATTTAAATGATGCATTTATATAGAGATGCAGGAATGTAGACAAATTTTCATGTGAACAGAAGAGAAACAAAGTAGAATTCAGGTAAAATGAAAGCTGGTCAGGAGATTTTAATGACCAGAAGGACAATAGAGATGCGAGATGTTAGTGCTTTTCAACAGTATTGTTGTTCAGAAAAGAATGGCTTGTGAAGAATTGAAAAATAAAATATAAGGTTGATTAGGAGAGTACATATGCATGAAGAAGGATGGTATGACTGAGGCAGACATGCAAAAATGGACATAACAGACTGGAATCACAGATTTTTTTTCTCTCTCTCTCTCTCTCTCTCTCTCTCTCTCTCTCTCTCTCTCTCTCTCTCTCTCTCTCTCTCTCTCTCTCTCTCTCTCTCTCTCTCTCTCTCTCTCTCTCTCTCTCTCTCTCTCTCTCTCTCTCTCTCTCTCTCTCTCTCTCTCTCTCTCTCTCTCTCTCTCTCTCTCTCTCTCTCTCTCTCTCTCTCTCTCTCTCTCTCTCTCTCTCTCTCTCTCTCTCTCTCTCTCTCTCTCTCTCTCTCTCTCTCTCTCTCTCTCTCTCTCTCTCTCTCTCTCTCTCTCTCTCTCTCTCTCTCTCTCTCTCTCTCTCTCTCTCTCTCTCTCTCTCTCTCTCAACTGATTATCAATGATGAATGACTATAAAGAGCAATAAGTTTTTGTTTAGGAATTTACTGAAGGCTATTAATGAGGCAGTTAGACTTTTATCAGTGTGAAAAGGAGTATGCAAGAGTATGGAAAGAGAAGCATTAAATGGCTTGATTGAAAGAGTATTGTACATGGAGTTTTCTGCTATGATCAACTATTAAGGGTGATGATAATTGGTGATGGTGATAGTGATGTGAACAGGTTCACTTATCATTGAATGCTGGTAAATGGAAGGCATATCCAAAATGATTGTGTGATTTTTATAGGAAAGAAATAAGTTTTCAGATTCACAGAACACATTTTGAGGTTAACTTTTAAAGAAGGAAGAATCTCTTTCTGTTGTGGAAAAGCAAGATCATAACAATGTATGTAGTACATGTGACTCATATTATAAAATAGGAATATAAAGGAATATCAGAAGTGATCATTAAAATTATGCTGTGGAAGTTGGAAAAAAAAATGAAGTGCTTATTTTGGGAAACAGGAACAAATAACCAAGGAAACAGTCATTAACATGAGTTACAGCAGTATATGGCAAATTTGTATTGTTGCTAAAATAGTAGTACATGAGGAATGAAGAGACTTGCATAGAGATAGATGGTCTAGAAGAAAGAGAAAAGTTGTGAAGTGGCAAATGAACATTTGCAAATATAGAAGTGGAAAGTGAGTAACTGTTCTAATATCAGAATTTTCTTCATATAGCAATGCAAAATATTAGCATAAATTGCTGGAATATTTATATAGGTTCATTCTTTATACTCTAGAAAAATTAAGGTCTGAATGGAAAGGTGAATGCAGGGGCTACCACCTGTAAGATGAAAGGATATAATAGAATATGTGAAAAAAATGCTGGAAGGACTTTAACAAGAAAGTGTAATAAAATTGTTATGTCCATGAAAAAGGAAATATGAGGAATTTTGATTTTTAGGTCTTATTTGGAAGATGCCTGAGAGAAGATATAAATGGTTAGCTGTTTGAAAATTAATTTGATGAATGGAATAAACAATACACAAACATCAGTGCGAAATTGTTTGGAGTGATGCTTTGGAGACATCCATGAGTACAATGTGACAAGTTATATACAGGTTTTGTGTAAGACAGATTTACTAAAATTATTGTAAAGTATTAAAAGCTACAATTGCATGGAGAAGGAGATGGGTGTAGGAAAGCTGTACATGGCTGTACATTTTTTTTATGAGAGAAGGAAGTAAAATTAAGGTCACCAAAGATATGTCTGTTGGACCAATAGATAACTTATATATAATTCTCTTGTTTAATTAGATTAATTTTTTTTTGAGGTAGTGCTTGGAACCACATCAGGATTTACAGGATTTACAGGTTTCAGGATTTACAGAGGATATACTGTATTTACCAGGTTCCTTGCATGAAAGCAAGTTGGTAGAACAGTGTGACAAGAAGAACAAAATTTACGATATTTTAAATTTTTTTCGGAAGGTTTGTCATAAAGTTTATATATGGCATTGAGGATGTATGTAAGCATATGTGTGTATGTATATAAGATTGTGGAAGAGAGATCCAATGGAAATAGTCCAAGCATTTATGTTAATGTCAGAATTTTTGTTTTAAATGTGCAGTGTCATTTTGGTTGTCTACTATATGGGTTATCTCATGTCTGGAAGCTAGGATAATAGAGAAGGATGGAATTCAAGGATGCATAAGTTATGGGTCAAGAATTTATGCTGTTGAAAAATCCCTTTGAGACATGGTGGATAGAAGGCACCAAGAATATAGTGAAATGTGCCAAAATAACCAATCCAAAACTTATTTGTCATGTACTATTATGGAAAGAGCAGAGGCAATGAGTGCTGAAAATAATAAGTGAATAGATAGAGTTGGCAGACAGTATGAATGTTGAAAAAATGGATATGATACTGTGAATGACTTAAAGAACATCATAACAGGGTTGAAGCAAGAAGTGGAAACTGAAAGGAGAGAGCAAATTTTAAGGTTTGGCAGATGACCTTAAATCATGACCTGGGTTATGTAATACATTGTTAAAGATAACATTATTGTGGAATTGTCACCTAGTTACCAGATATTGATGATAAGTAATTAGCATTATGACCCATTCTTACTAGTTAATCGGGTATGTTTACTGAATTTCATCAGACTAAGGTGTTCAGATAATTTTCCAGCCAAGTACTATGTGAGAAGAAATAGGCTTATGCAAAGGAAAGAAGTAACTATGTAAAAATGATGTATTACACACCGCTGAGTACTTTAACTTCATAGAGTTAACAGTAATGAATGTTGCTCTGTTAGTCATGATGTTTGGTCATGAGGCAATGGATGGGCATTTTAGTGTAGAGTAAACAGAAGCAGTGCCTGTGAATGTGATGTGGAAGATTTGTTACTTGGTGGAATTAGAATTCCATATATAAGGTATCCAAAGAACAGTACAGTGTCTGATACAAGCAGTAATTACACAATGATAACTGTAGTAAGTGAAGTAAATAGTACATATGAGTGTAGTGACAAGAGTTTAAAGGTCCAGATTGTATGGTAGGGGTGTCTGACTTAAAACTACTCTGCAAACATCAAAATTTAGTTGATCATCTGAAGAGGCAAAGCTGCAAGGCACACATCTGTATCAGATCACATCATGATGAAATGAAATATGAAGTGCTCAGCACATTTCACTGCTCAAATTGTGCCAACTTCCTGTAGGACTATAAATATATTCATACCTAAATTAACTGTATTGTAAATATTTCCTAGGATATCACATACCACATTTTTCTTTCCCATGTCAGATGTGGCTTGATGGCTACTTGAATGTATGGTGTGCTGTTTATCTGTTTTAAGTGTCTGTTTATTGTAGGATCTTCCTCATCTGTGCCTTGACATACCTATATACACTTCTGCCTCTCGCTGTCTTTTTATCTCCTACAGTTTCTATACTGAGGTTTCCTTACCATTTCTCCTTGCTTCATAAGTTGTCACCCTTAAGAGTTGTGTCTTTTTTTTAAGTGAATGTGTGTGTGTGTGTGTGTGTGTGTGTGTGTGTGTGTGTGTGTGTGTGTGTGTGTGTGTGTGTGTGCTTTTATGCTTTCTCTCCTTCCCATCTTTACTGTATGTCCATTTCACCTCATTTTGTTTGATCAAATCTTTACACAAATACCTAAGTTAAAGTTTCTTATTTCATGTTGCTGCATCTCACTCACACATGAATCATCACAATTAATCTTTGATGTTCTCCATTCCATGGCTGGTCTCAGTATAAATAAGAAAGGGTATCACTATATATGTGTGTATGTGTGTGTGTGTGTGTGTGTGTGTGTGTATATATATATATATATATATATATATATATATATATATATATATATATATATATATATATATATATATATATATATATATATATATATATATATATATATACTATCATTTCATATCATTATGCTTCTTATACTCCTATTTTATGTTTTTATAGCTCATGTCCACTGAACTGGTTTTTCCTCAGTTTTCATCCTTTGCTCTTTCATGTTCATCTCTTCACCTCATCTTTTCAATGTACATTTCCTATACTTATCACTTCACCATCACTTAACTATACTTTGCTCTGTTATGTATTGTACTGTAGTGTATAGTTTCTCAAATTTATAACCTTGCTCTTTCTTCTTTCAAACACCACTACTATTTATGTAGTATTGGTGTAGTATTATGAAAAAAAAAAAAAAATATCAGTTACTCTGTGCAGCTGTCTTTTACTCTCCTCTGAAGGTATGGCACCATCAGTTATTGCCATTGCTATTACTGTATGTGCTAATCTTATCCTAGCAGACAGTATTTCTTCCCTTTATATTTTGTCTTGTTTTAATTTATTATATATTTTGAATTTAATTTTTAGTTTTTATCCTAGGATTATCAATATATTTATGATTTCTTTGATATTAATATTCATATTGGTATAATCATGGTTGTAACTGTAACCCTTGATACTGTTCTCCTTTTCTAAACAGCACCATGACTATTAAGGCACAACCTTGTCTTAAAAATCCTTTCCCTATTCACTGAAACTTTCATGCACAGTACTCAATTTTACAAATTCCTGGATAGCTGTTTAATTTGTTCATGGGGAATACTACAGCAGTGCATCTGTCATCCCAATTGTGGCCTTCCCTGAAGGCTTTCTGCCTCCCTCACTGGGATAATCCTGGGTACATCCCTGTTGCCATGTAAATCTTCATTAGATTATCTATCTAGATTACTATTTCTTATGTATTAGAGCCTTTAAACCATTACTGCCTACTAATCTCTCAAATTTTACTTTATTAGTTCTCACTTTTGCTGCCCAGTATTACTTATGCAATATATATCTAGGTCTTCTTGGCCTATTTCTCAATCACCATTCATTATCAGCATTTTATATTCCTCCAGATCTCTTTCTTTCAATCCTTTGTCTAAATGTTCTGTCCTTCTATGAACTCCAAGTAACTGATCATTTTACTTATATGCACAGTTTTTGCTGCCTGGGCCTCATGAATTCTTTTGGTACATTCTCCTCTAATAATTTATTGCACGTTTATGTTGTCTCTGATAACATAAACTAATGTGCTTTTTATGCTGTTCCATTGCACTTATATCTTATCACAAATTTTCTCTAACACTTCACAGATAATCCACAAACAATTAATAACCTAAATTTACATCAGACATCTTTTCAACACCTGTATATTTACATATCATATCAAAGCAAATATTCTTTGGCTTTCTTTTGTTTATGATGCCTCAATGCTGACTCATCTACCATCTTTCTCTTTTAAATCCTGAACTTCCATGCTCACATTCACTGCTTTGCTTTGATTCTGCCACATCAGGAAAATGGTTGAACCACTTTCGAAAACTCTCTCCCTCTCATTTACAGTGGCAGTGTGTGTGTGTGTGTGTGCGTGTGTGTGTGTTGCGGAATCTGAATTGAATTCATGTTATCTCAAAATCTGTTTTCATCTAACTTTGACTTTTTAAAATCATTAATGTGTGTCACAAATAAGGTACAGAAGGCTTTGAATTACATGAGTTATAAATATCAAGATCATAGAAAACTAACTTGAAGGCTTAGCTATAATGATTTTAGCAGATTGTATGGGGTGTGAAATGACACATGATTGTAATTAAGGTGTATACTTGATAAGGTTAAAGTTTGGGAAGTGTGTGTGTGTATGTGTGTGTGTGTGTGTGTGTGTGTGTTTGAATAGATGTGACAAATCTCATTTTACTTTTAACAACAAATCCTTTTGTCCTATGTATTGTTAGAATGGTGTTTTGATGACAATCATAAATGACAGGAATGTTGAATTAGGGAAAATAAACTTGGTTTTATGTTTTCTTAAGTTTAAGGTTTAAACATACCAAAGTATGCATAACTGCTACTATATGATATGTAAAGCTGCTCCTTGAGTGGTAGTGACACAAGCAGGTTTGGTGAAAAATTGGCATTCATTTTCATGAAAGATGGCATTGTCTTGCCTGATAAAAATTCCTTTCTCAGTTTGATTAAGGAAAATTTTTGTCAGTGTATTTTTTATTGCACACATTAGGTCTTTTGACTTAAAAAGTTTGTATGGTATCACTTTTATACCATTAAAATAAGTTGATGAAATCTGAATTAGTTCTTATACTTTATTGATATTGGCATGATTTTGCTACAGGATCTGTTCTTAAATCAGAACAGAGATCTGTGAAAATGGGAGACATATTGTGCAGACCTGGCACAGATGAATCGTGAAGGGCAGCCTCCCTCATCACATTCCATGCAGATGGTATTCTATCCTGGAAGAATTTATGTGCTTAGAGATAAGAATTTAGAATATGCCTTAATTTCCATTATCATTTGGTGACACCATCATCCATAATAGTGTATTACATTCATGAATACTTTTGATGTCATTAGCAACTTAGTGGTGGCTCAAGAAAATATTCTAACAAAGTTTGAGCCCTTAATCATAGTGTGTGGGTGTGGGTGTGTGTGTGTGTGTGTGTGTGTGTGTGTGTGTGTGTGTGTGTGTGTGTGTAAGGATATATTTCCAGTGATTAATCTACACATAGAGCTTTTCTATCTGCATCGAATTCATACATACCTTGATAAAGTATTGAACAGTTATATTAATTCCAAAATATGAAAGGTATTCATACATATAAGGATGACATACAAAGATGGTATTACTGAAATTAAGTGTTGTGACCTGACATCTTTTTATTTATTTTGGACACCGTAACATTAACATTTTTTTTCTGGTAAGGTCTATTAATTCCTTTCCTCATACATGTATTGAAGACACTTTTCTTAATCTTTATGCTCACAAAAACTTTCACCTGCATGACCATAGATTGTGGAAGTGTTAATCACATTTGTCTGTGTGGCCAGTGTATTTCAGTCTGTTAGAATTTACAACACTCAGTTTAAGTGTATAAACTTAATTTGCAATAAACATGTAACATTCAAAATTAATTGGATACATATGCAAGTAATAATCAAAACGTTGAAGTCCAGTGCAATGTTCAATCTGTACTCTAGAAGTATTTAGTTCCTGTATTGCCTTATGTCAATGTAGAAGGTATAATGGCACTTTTATTGATATGTAGGAAAAGAAAAAAATTGTGCACTGCTGAAAAAAAAAAGTTCCAAGCTAGAATAATAGTATAATTTTGTGCAAGGTAGATGCACACATTGTTTTGATGGTGCTTCATATCAGTGGCCCTTAACTGCTGAACTTAAAATGGAATGATAATGATCGTAATAGTACATAATAATTGTATCATCATTGAAATAATATGTACCTGAGTAATAATTTAATTATAAATTTGTGCTTCAGATATACAGGTAGAGCTGACTAATCTTTAAGTAAAGGCAGGATTTGATCATAAGATGAGTAATTTATGTAAAATTGCAACTCTAACGAAAACTGTGGTTGCAAAATAGTTTTCTATAAAAAGAATAGTAGAACAATGCAGCTTTATTTGACCCATTCACTTCCTTCCACTTCTTTTCCCTAAAAAACTATTATTAAAATTGTTATCATTATTATTATTATTATTATTATTATTATTATTATTATTATTATTATTATTATTATTATTATTATTAGCAAAATTACTATCCCACTCCTGACACTAACTGTTGCCAACCCTGCCCTTGCCGTCTGTATTCAAAGACACATGGGGCTGCAGCAGTTGTGCTCGCCACTGGGTCTGGCATGGTGGTGGTGGAAATGCGAGTCTCTGCATCCACACAAGATTCAGATGACGAACTACTACGGTTGTAATAACATGCATGGGTACATGAGACACACGTTTAATATACATGAACAAAGGGACACAATACATGAACAGGAACAGGCGAAGTAATCCCTGATATATATATATATATATATATATATATATATATATATATATATATATATATATATATATATATATATATATATATATATATATATATATATATATATATATATATATATATATATATATATATATATATATATATATATATATATATATATAAAGGCATGATAAGAAGGAATGATGCCGGATGCTGGAAAAAACAAAGTTCATGGTAGCTTATAACTCTATTCCTGCAGCGCGTACCATGTGTACATCCCGAAAAGTTCCAAGACTCGTAATGCAGCAACAAAAAATCTATTCAAATACTAAATACAATACAATTAATCTATTCAATACAATCATTGTATTTGGATACATTTGTAAATTCACTTGGAATACATGCATTCAACAAAATTTACTGTTGCTCCCAATATCCCAAGCTAATGACTGAAATCATAAGATCCCAAGGGAAAATCTCCAACAGGAGCGGCATATAGCGTGCGGCACACTGGGTGTTCTGTGCAGGGTAGCTAGGCTGTAGCCAAATTATCGAATAAAAAAAAAAATCACATTTTTGTATTCTGAATATTTAAGTACATTATATTTAGATATTCAGCAAAGTATCTAAATATTATTTAAATACATGGAAACCTATTTCTTTAAAAATATAATTCTAAAAGCATTTTTATATGAATGAATATTAGCACTGCCCAGCTCAGCGAATAGCTTGGATAATGCTCAATTAAAATATTAACAACACTATCTCATAATAACGTGCGTAGGTGTGTGTGCCATCTCACTATTACTAATTACACTGCCTAAACATGGTGTGTGGGACAGTGCCTGTTGCATCATGTGTCCTGCAATGAACGAGATCAGCATGCATAATGAACCATTCGGTGAGCGCTCCGACATCCTCAGAGAACAGAAAATTCAGCCTCGTAGAAAACAGTGTGTTCAGGAAGGTATAGAAATCCAGTGTGCTTGAAATGCTCATTCAAGCTCTTCTCTCCGTTTTGTAGCGAGTGTCAGACCTCAGGAGGGGCGTCCTTGCTGGTTTAGTTGTCACAAGGTTCATACAAGCAGGTCTCTGTCGTATGCGAGTGTCTGACCTCAGGACGGGCAACCCTGCTGGTGTAGTTGTTATAAAGTTCATACAAGCTGCTCTCTGTCGTATAGTGAATGTCTGACCTCAGAAGGGGCGTCCCTGCTAGTGTAGTTGTCACAAGGTTTTCATACAAGCTGCTCTCTGTCGTATAGCGAGTGTCTGACCTCAGGAGGGGTGTCACTGCTGATGTAGTTGTCACAAGGTTCATACAAGCTGTTCTCTCTGTCGTATAGCGAGTGTCTGACCTCAGGAGGGGTGTCCCTGCTGGTGTAGTTGCCACAAGGTTCATACAAGCTGTTCTTTCTAGTGTGTGTCTCTCCGGCTGCTTGGGATCGCCACATCATAGAATCTGCGAATGAACAAAATACGTTTACCAAAATACGTTATTTGGAACGAGGCAAATCCTTCCCTGTATCCCCTCCCCCCTCCATCTCTCTCTCTCATAATGCGTACCTGATCCTGTTGAACGACGTTGCTGCATCTGACGAGCCACCACCTCCACCACCACCATCACCACTCCCGACACTATCAAAGGCACCACCACCTCTTCCGTTATGAATGATGGTGAGGAAAGTGGGTGTGATGGGGGAAGCGTTGGAGGCGTGGGTAGGGGTGTAGTTTGTTGGGGCTTCGTACAGTTGAACGTCTTTTTATGTGAGCTCACCCTAAAGGCCAGTGTGGAACAGGAGTCGGGCAGGCTTGCAGTAGTCCACCTGGAGGGACCGTAAGCCGTTAACGTGACACTCTCGAAAGCAGTGAAGGTGTCATATATTTTACATATCCAGATGCATTCACCACATAGCATCATAAACCCGAGGTATGTATTGACATTTAAGTTGACTATCACTTGCATCTCACACCATGCGTTTTGTTCATTCAAGAAACATTGATCGTGCATTGGAAACCACGTGTCTTGTCTACAATGGTCCACTGAAAGCTGATCGTTTTTAGTAATGCCCTGTGCCACCAAGCTGACGCCTTCAAAACCTTTCTCGAATTTCGAGTAAATTTTCTTCTTGAGTTCTTAAGACTCGTTTCGTCGTGCGGTGAAAATGTTAGTGATATCGCCTTCCTCCAGGACAAAATCTGTCAGGGCGGTGCCGAGGAAACCTGTGTCCCGGCGTGAAATCACTACGATAGCGACTGTCAAAAGGGCACGCACAGGAAACCGCTGCATATCGAAGAAAAGACGATGTTCACGAAAGGAATTCACAAAGCGTACTGAGACCGTATCTACATTATGCCTGTTTTGACACACACACACACACACACACACACACACACATAACTAAATCTACATCAAAATATAAAAACAGATACCTTGCCATGCAGGTGTCAAAGACTGTTGAGAAAATAATATTTAACTTTAATAATATTTCAAATTTAAACGAAATCTACAAATTGAAAAACCGCACTTTGTTGATTCATATGAACATTATATATATATATATATATATATATATATATATATATATATATATATATATATATATATATATATATATATATATATATATATATATATATATATATATATATAATTCTTTTGCTTTTCTTGCTTTTAAAATTCTGTAATATTGAGAAGAAAACATATCAGAAAATTTCATCCATTTTTCCAGTTCCGGACGGATATGCTGTATGATAGGATAAGTGTGTGTGTGCTGGTGTGTGTGGGTGAGGAGCAAGACGCGGCGGTATGAACGCTCTTCTGTGGTGGTGGTGGTGGTGGTGAGACAGAAACGCATGCGGGCGGGAGCGGCAGGTGGAGCGTGTCGCGGATCGGCTCAGCACGTGGCCAGTGGGGCTGGAGACGGGCTGTTGTGCGGAGACTCACCCAAGGGCGGAACGAAAAGACGACTCTCGTTCACTGAATGCTTCATGCCGCGTGAAACTGCCATAGTCCACTCTTGTGCCTCAAAGTGTGGCGAGGCGAAGAGCCGCAGGCTGGAGTGGATGCCGGCGATGTGCTGGGACGGGCTTTAGGAACCCTGCACGTGAGCGGTGTAACTCAGTCTTGAAAACATTCCGTCAGGGTGTCGCCATTTCGTTCCATGAGCCTCTGCATCACACCCCTCTTGTCTCAATGTGGCGCATCATGACGCAAGCAGGGGATACTCGCATCATTTAATTCTGATAGTGATTTAGTAGAGGCGTTGGGTATTACAATAATAATCTAATAATAATCAGTCTGAAACTAGAAAAAAAAAATAATAAAACCTCTAGGATTTATTAATTGGTAAAAGAGTGAACTAAAAATACCATTAGCCTGGTGAGAAATCACGGAAAGCTTTACACTAATAGGACAGTGTCATCGCTCAGGTGGCGTAAACGTTGGCGCGTCGTGGGTGAGACGCGGTAGAGGAAGAGGAGAGGGAGAAGACCGACTGATTAACCCTGGTGCATGGCGGGGGGATGAGGGCTGCGTGCCGTCCCCATGCTGCCCTTGCTGCTCTCAGTGGCCCTGGTGGTCTTCCAGGGCCACGCCGCTACCCACCACGTGACTCCCTGCACACTGGAGGCCGCCCGTCCCACTCACCGCCCCCATCCCACGCCCACGTCCCGGTACACGAGTAAGTGTTGGTCCAGGGTTCTGTGGTAGATAACGAGTAGCTGTGCCTGTTTTATCCTTATTTATTTTGTTTTTATGTCCTTATTTCATTTCTATCTGTCGAGCTTGTAGCATTTGCAGAGTTGCACTGTGAGTTTTGAAAGGTCACCGAGGAGGTTTATTTCTCAGAAGTTTTGTGGTGCAAGATGGAGCTTTGAAATTTGCTGTTACACACACACACACAGAAAGAGAGAGAGAGAGAGAGAGAGAGAGAGAGAGAGAGAGAGAGAGAGAGAGAGAGAGAGAGAGAGAGAGAGAGAGAGAGAGAGAGAGAGAGAATAATAGGCATGACACTTTACATCACTTTCAGTTCCTCCATGCGTTCTTAGTCAGATTATTATTATTATTATTATTATTATTATTATTATTATTATTTTTTTTTTTATTATTTTGGTATTTTTACGGATAGGGTTTCGAGCAATCCAAGTTGAATGATGTTATTCTCAAGATCGACCTCATCACTGTGAAAATACAATCGGATACACAAATATAACACTCATAATGCTATAAACAATAATTCTTTATGCAAAAACGGTGCAGTGAATGAGGCGGTGGTTGATGGCAATAAATAATGGTAGTGGTAGTTCTGGTAGTGGTAGTGGTAGTGGTATTGATGGTGGTAATGGTACTGGTGGTGGTGGTGGTAGTAGTGGTAGTGGTGGTGGTGGTGGTAGTAGTGGTAGTGGTGATGGTGGTGGTAGTAGTGGTAGCGGTGGTGGTGTCAGGGATGGTGCTTCATTCTCCCTGTCATAAAAGTTTGCAAATAATCACCCCGATAGTTTATACTTACTACCGCCTGAGGTGAGCAAGAAACCTTCTCATTAATTATACTTTCAAATATCGCGGCATTTCAGGTCATCCCTCTCCACTTATTAAAAGTTATGCTGCTTCTGCACTACTATGACTCACTTTCTGGAAATCTTGAACCCAACTGTCGCTGAGGGAAAAATACTGTTATATTTATTTAGTGATTAATGTCTTTCACGGTGCTTTCACGGTATGTGTGTGTGTGTGTGTGTGTGTGTGTGTGTGTGTGTGTGTGTGATGATAACTACAGTACCAACAGCAACAACAGCAGCAACAACAACAACAACAACAACAACAACAACAACAACAACAACAACAACAACAACAACAACAACAACAAAACAACAACAACAACAACAACAACAACAACAACAACAACAACAACACTCCTTCCCGCCAGATATCTTTTACTCTCCTTTACTCTTTCCTTGCTTTACTTCCCTCCTGCCGTTCCCTCTCTCGCCACACACTCCTGCTTTTCATTCCTTCCCCAAACACGCAGAAATCCTCCTTCCATTACGAATAAATCTTCTCTTCCAATTTCTTCTCATCGTCCACCTTTTACTTCCTCCCTCTTCAGTCTAAAACTTTCCTTTCCCTTCCCTCTCTCACTTTTCCATGTCGATATTACTCCTTTCCTTGCTGTTGTTTGATAATTCACTCTCTTCTTTCAATCCCTTCACTTTCTCTCTCTCTCTCTCTCTCTCTCTCTCTCTCTCTCTCTCTCTCTCTCTCTCTCTCTCTCTCTCTCTCTCTCTCTCGGCCTCAGCTATTCTCTCTTCCTCTCTCTTTTTTGTAATTTTTGTTCTAGGGGGCAAATAATCAGGACTCACCTTTCCTTTAGTCTAAACCTCTCTTTTTTCTCCTTCCTCACTTTTCCATATTGATATTGCTCCTTTCCTTCCTTCCTCTTCTTCGAGTCCCTTTACTTTCGTCTTATCCTCCATCATTCCCTCTTTCTCTCACTTCGTTGGACTTTTCCTTCAAGGGGACAAAGTAATAGGACTCACCTTTACTAAAACTCCTGTACCTCTTAATGCGAGTGCCTCTTCTTTTGCCTTCCTGCTAATAGATGGTCACTCAGTTCTTCCGCCGCACAAACTTCACACATATTATACCTTCTATAGCTATTTTCACCCTAACTGCTTTTCTGATCTTGCTAACTGCATGCCTCCCGTCCTTCCGCAACTTCTCTACACAAGATTTCCTACTTTCTTTCATCCCTCTTCTGTCCAGCTCTCTAATGTTAACTAGTATTCTTAACCATTCATCCCTCTCTCTGGTAAACTCTGGAACTCCCTGCCTGCTTCTATATTTTCACCTTCCTGTGACTTGAACTCTTTCAAGAGGGAGTTTTCAAGACACTTATCCTTCAACTGTGGAAGATCTTTTCTGACCTCTCTTTAGGGACTGGCACTCTCAGTGGGCTTTTTTTATCGATCTTTTGTTGTCCTTGGCCAGTGTTCCTTTTACATAAAAAAATATACATAGATCTCAGTAACGTTGTTTGTAGTGTACTACACTCAGTGTATCTCGGCACATGCGACGAAAAACAAAGAAGTAAACCCGGAGCTTTATGGACACGAACCTTTTTACGCTCCTCTGGATTAAGAGGTTTGAGTTGTGCCCGTATAAAGACAGACGGTTATGAGACTGCTGTGCTTCGAGACACGCTTCTTACGGTCGTTTGTGTGCGGGGCGAGGTGACCAGCTGAGAGAGAGAGAGAAAGAGAGAGAGAGAGAGAGAGAGAGAGAGAGAGAGAGAGAGAGAGAGCACTCAGCCACATATAGATCGTTCGATAAATTTATAGATGGAGAGATGGATGAATAGACAGATAGATGCCTATATATATATATATATATATATATATATATATATATATATATATATATATATATATATATATATATATATATATATATATATATATATATATATATATATATATATATATATATATATATATATATATATATATATATATATATATATATATATATATATATATATATATATATATATATATATATATATATATATATATATATAT
>NC_087171.1:15440766-15568266 GCF_035594125.1 Scylla paramamosain | reverse complement strand
AATCTGTCGTGATCGTGGCATGCTAAATTCTACTTGATACATTTATGCGTATGAAATCTGCGTGACTTCACTATTGTCACGAAATAAATGATGATGATGATGATGATGATGAATGTGAATGGTGGCGGTGATGGTGAGTCTGTTAGAAGAATGGGAAGAATGGTTTAAGAATGGTGCTACGTTTATTGCATCTTGTTCTCATACATATATCTTTTTCCCCCATTGATGACTCAGGATCACTGTTAAGCCATTACTAGAATCCTTCATATACCCTTGACACCGTTAATGACCACAGCCTGTTGAAGGAGCTCGTGGTGGAGAGGATGCCAAAACGTTTGAGAATGTGGCCCTGTGTGTCTGCCGCCGTCGCTGTTCCGAGACTGGGACTCCAACACGCCTCTGTGGAGGGATGGAGGACGCCAGTGACTCGTTGCACATTCAATCAAGCGCCATTCATTGGTCGGCCAGAGTTTCCCAGACAGGAGGGTGGCGGCAGCGTGTAACTCCGGACTCTCTGGAACCGCTGGAGCCTTTGGAACTCAATTTGCCTTTCCTATTGAAACTCTTCTACTACATTTTTTTTTGGGGGGAGAACAATGATTAAATGGTCGTTTTTTTTTATTAGTTCACTATTTTTAAAAATTTTTTTGTTCAATCTGGTCATGAAAAAAAGAAAAAAAAGACATGGCGCCGTTGTTTTGAGTTTAATGCTTTCCCAGCTGTACAAAGACTCCACGAGTAAAGCCAATTCAGTATCGAGATATGTTAATATAAATAAACGTATCTTTCAATAGTAAAGGTGTCATTCTACCTGCATCAGCTTAGTCACACCCCGCGTGGTGCATGGGAGGCTGGAGTGGTCGCCTCGCCAAGCACTGAACACCGCTGAGTTTGAAGTTGTCTAGTGCAAGATTACATTGAATTATGAATCTTATGAGGAGAGGCTGGTACTACTAGACCTGCTCCGCTCGTCCCCCCTCCCCCCTCTCTCTCTAGTCACCAAAAATACTTGAAAACTGTATGATTATTGAGGTCAATGAACGTTTATCATGCGTGATTCATAAGAAAGGGAAGTAATTTAATGAATTTGATGAATGTAAAAGATAAAACCGCTCACACACACACACACACACACACTGAACATGAGAAGAGAGAGAGAGAGAGAGAGAGAGAGAGAGAGAGAGAGAGAGAGAGAGAGAGAGAGAGAGAGAGAGAGAGAGAGAGAGAGAGAGAGAGAGAGAGAGAGAGAGTCTGACGTTCAGCAAAAGTCGGTGAGTTAAATAATTGAATCATCTGTCAGCGTTATCGGGTGGACAGCGAGCGTCCGCCTTCCCCTCAGCCCCTCTACACACACACACACACACACGGAACCCCCACCATTTTCCCCCTAAGCGCCTTTCAAACGATTGCGTCACTGCTAGTTGCTGTGTAAGAGAACAATAGTCGAGCGGCAGTGTTTGTTATTCCTCTGTGTGTGCGCGTAGGTGCTCGCGTGGCCTGTTCATCCCGCCCTCAAATCAGTCTATCAGTTTCCCCGATGCTCCAAAGGGCGACATAACACCGCTTCCCCGTTAAATCATTTCAACCACGCGCAGACGGATAGAGATTCAGACAAGGAGAAGGAGATGGAGAGGAAAATGATGCGGAAGACGAAGGGGAGGAAGGAAGAGGAAGGCAAGAGGTCTTAGAGGTTGCTGGGAGGCGAACGAGAAGGGAAGGTGGAGCAGTGAGGCGAGGTCAGGAAGCGAGGGAGGTAAGAGGGAGAGAGGTCATGAAGAGGAAAGAGGAGGGAGAGAATCAGGTGAAGAGAGATTACGAAGAAAGAGAGGAAGGTCATGAAGAAGGAAGAGGAGGGAGAGAATAAGGTGAGGAGAGGTAAAGGAGGTGAGGAAAGCCTGGACGAATGGTGAAGGAGAGGGAAAGCCAATGGAAAAGAGGCCATGATGGGAAAGCTTTTGGCATTTGGGAGGCTGCGGCGCAGGTCGCTGTGTGGCCGAAGTGAAGCAATGTGATGATGTCTTTTCTTACCTGCAAAGGAGACTGCACAAAGAATTATAACCGAAAGAAATTAAGATGAAATTAGATAAAGCACCTCCAATTGCCATTCCCTAAAAAAAAAATAGTAGATTAGAAAAGGATTGCAGTCAGGTTGGGTAATTTGGCCGCCAAGGTGTCTTGGTCCAGGTAATAGCGAGGTGGAAAAAGAGAAATCCGAAAGAGTTCCAGAATTTACCGGTGAAAAGGTTGGAATGTTTGCTTTAGTATCCTCCCCCAACCCTGAGCCACACGTTTTCTCCTCTTAATGTCCTTCCAATGTTATTACTGTAGTGTTTCCTACCTGTCTTTTTTTTCCTTTCTTTTTATTTGTAGTTTTTTTTTATTGCTTACTGTATTCATATTTCATTACAGGAATTTTTATAAACCCTCCTGAGTACAGTGTGAAGCGTCGAGTAACTTGTGGGTGTGTGAGATGCAGAGGTAACATTTAAATTAATGTTTGTGTGCCATGCGAGGAAACTGCATGGCCACTAATTATCATTCTATCATAGGTAATAAATTTGCACGAACTTTTTAATTAATTTATTCACAACTACGCTCACCTGAACCTGGAAGCCCTTTTAGACCAGCGCGACTCGCTCCTGTGTCGCGAGCCAGAGGTAACCACTCACCAAGAGGGGTTGAAACTGCAATGCGCATGCGCAGTCCAGGTAGACCAGACATTGCTTAATAGGATCGTACGCACGGAGTCTTGTACCAGGTTAAGGAACTGTCGGGAGATGTTAGATTTAAGATTATATTCTGAAAGACTTCTTTCAAAAAGGCTCTAGTTGAAGTAACACGAGTTTTTAGGGGTGTTTATGCGGTTCTAGTGACGGATTATCAAGATTTCTACATTAATAACAGGATAAACACTCAATAACCCGGCGTATCATCTCTGTTGGCTTTGAAAATAGTCGTGATGAAACAGCAAAGCGTTTAAGAATACAAGCCACACTCCCGTGACAGAAGACTCCTGAATGTACAAAAGCACTGATTCAGACGCAACCAGAGGCAAAAATATTTCCCTTAAAAGAAAAGCAGTTGTGTTGAGGCGGCGAGAGGCGGGTGGGCAGCACTGGGGACGGCGACCAAGCACGGGCAGAGGCGGCGGGAGATGATATGCAAAGAGGACATCATGTGCCGCTATCGAGTTTTGAGTACCTGCTTCTTGTGGGGAGGGAAGAAAAGAGGGTAAACTATGCGGGGAGGACGGGATGGAAGAGAGAGAGAGAGAGAGAGAGAGAGAGAGAGAGAGAGAGAGAGAGAGAGAGAGAGAGAGAGAGAGAGAGAGAGAGAGAGAGAGAGAGAGAGAGAATTCTTCAGTTCACCCATGCGAGTCTGTCTGTGTGTGAGTTCCAGTACGTCATAAGAGAGCCATTTCTCCTCACATTCAGAAGTGCAATATATATGTAAAGTAAACTACAGCATTTCACATCCTTACCGAGCGGCATCATAGCACTGTGCACTCCTCGTCACCGCCTCCCCTAACACTGCCGCTCCAGCCTCTCTGCTCCTCACTCTTCGTCTCTCACGCCCAGTCTTTCACGGCAACATTTTTCCCCCAACCTTATTTTTGGATCTTTTTTCCTTGATGTTTCCTTTGTTTGGCTCTGTGCTCGAATTTTCAGTGCTTTTATTTGAGTAATTGTGTGTGTGTGTATATGTGTGCGTGTGTGTGTGTGTGTGTGTAGCCGCTAGGAACGCTGGCAAGAGGCTGTAATGTGATGCCACTTCCATTACTGTAAAGAGAAATGTATACGCGTACCTGCTGAGTTATTTGTATATACAGCACGAATCAGTGTATTATTATTATTATTAATATTATTATTATTATCATTATTATTATTATTATTATTATTATTATCATTATCATTATTATTATTATTAATATTGTTTGGTTGTTATTTTGCTACTACTACTACTACTACTACTATACTACTACTACTACTACTACTACTGTTACTACTACTACTATTACTACTACTATTACTTCTACTACTACTACTACTAACGTAAACGTAATGGAGTAGTATATCTGTTGGCAGCGTCACCCATCCTGTTCCTCGGCATACGGGGTAGGATAGCCACTTCCTCGCCTCCGCCGCTTCTACGTTCTCAGTGTTAGTTGACAAGTATCCATTTTAAGGCTGGGTGAACCTTGGAGCGGCCAGTCGTCCCGGAAAGATCCCTGCCGTAACCAGAATTCGAACCCTGAACTTCTTGTATTGTTGTCGGGTGCAGAACTGCCTCCTCCTCCTCCTCCTTCTCCTTTCTCAACGTTTCTTACTTTCAGTTAGTGTAGCTTATCACAGACAACCTCGTAAAGAACAGCTGGTTTGTCATTGTTTAATCTCCCTTTGCCTTCCTTTGTGTATTACTTCTACATACCTACCATCACATCTTTCTCTTCCTCCTCTTCCTCTTCCTCCCTCCCCTTCTCCTCGATAACAATAAAAATCAACGTTGCATGAAAGTCCATGCTAGGAAAGGTTGTGGCAGTGATGATATCGTGGTGGTGATAGCGGGGACAGCAGTGGTGATGACGGTGATCATTTGTGGTGGTGCACTGTTATCGAGAGAAGCAACAGTGGTGGTGGTTCCCCTGTCTACGTCTTTCCAAAAACAAACGAAAAAAAAATGTTGAGCAGAAAGCTGAATTAGAAATACTATTACGCATGGCTTAAGAACTGTGAAGTCAATAAATATTTGCTGCACACATTCACGGTAACTAAATCCAATGTAATCCTGACCGAGCCATTTTGAAGGGTTGTGAAGAAAAGATAACTCAGCGGTACCCTTTACATTTTAGTCCAGTAATACCACTCATCATTGGGACGACTAGCGCCTTACTTATCGCCACCCTTCCCTCCCTTCCCTTCCCTTCCTTTCTCTTCTCTTCTCTTCTCTTCTCTTCTCTTCTCTTCTCTTGCCTTCCCTTCCTTCCTTCCCTTCTGATATCCCATTTGCTTCATTCACTTTCCATCTTACACGTTCCTTTTTCTTCCCTTCTCTTCTCTTCCCTTCCCTTTTCTTTCCTTCCCTTCCTTTTCTTCCCTTCTTTTCCCATCCCTTCCTTTCCCTTTCTTTCCCTTCCCTTTCCTTCCCTTCCTTTTTTCTTCTTTCCCTTCTGCTTTCCGTTTTCTTCACTCACTTTCCTTTCCACACTTCCCTTCCCTTCCCTTCTCTTCTCTTTCTTTTCTTCCCCTTCTTCATTCCCTTCTGCACTCCATTTTCTTTACTCACTTCTAAAATTTCCTTATCCTCCTCTCCTCCCTCCTTACCACTTAATAAAACGAGACACGAGGTAATGGAGCCAACCAGTCAGCCAACCAGTCGTACGTACAACCTGCCATGATCTTTGTCTCTTCCTCCAAGGAGCTGAGACAGGTAAACTCGGCAAGACAACTGCGCTAACCACAGACGCTCATCACCGTATTCTTTACTTTGCAGTGAGGTCGCCCTCTTCTCTCAAATCCCACACGAAAGAAACTAGAGCATCAGTGGCGTAAATAATAGTAAAGAAATTTTATGACATTTATCGACGAACAAAAGGACGGATGAAGGGATAGTGTGGTGAAGCAAGACAGGAAAAGGAGGGGGAGGAGATGGAGGTGGTGGAGGGGAAAGGAACTGCTCCGCTCGCTACGAATGGAAAACTCAGCAAATCACGCGTCGGAGGTAACTTGATTATATTCTGGTTTTATCAATATCTTGTCGGTGCGCTGCCTGACATTTGTGAGTATGTGTGTTTGTGTAGCTGTGTTTGTTGATGGGGAATTGTTGATGTGTGTGTATGTGTGTGTGTGTGTGTGTGTGTGTGTGTGTGTGTGTGTGTGTGTGTGTGTGTGTGTGTGTGTGTGTGTGTGTGTGTGTGTGTGTGTGTGTGTGTGTGTGTGTCAGGAAGAGGGAGAGAGGGGTCATGTTTTATCTATTTATTTATTTTTTCAGTGGCACAGTGAATAATAAAAAAAAAGAAAGTATTTTCATCCAGTTGCGTTTGTTTTCTATTATTTTCTACTCATTATTATTATTATTATTATTATTATTATTATTATTATTATTATTATTATTATTATTACCCTTCTCATTATTATTTATCTATTATTTATTTATTCATCATACTTTCACTGCAAAGACTGATGCGTTTAGGTTCCAAGTGGCTTCTCCTCCTCCTCCTTCTCCGTTTTTCTTCAGTGATTCGAAGGGAGGTCTGAAAAAGAAACTTGAGAAGGGGATAGAAAGTTTGGAAACACGTTGATCCTGTAGCCTTTGGTGGCCACTGATGGAAGAGGAGGAGGAGGAGGAGGAGGAGGAGCACGAAAAGGTAGAAAGAAAGACTGAAGAAGAGGAGGAAAAAATAGGAGGGACTTTTGAGTGAAATAGTTTGTTACTTGAATGTATTTGGAATTTTCATCTCTCGTCTTAATTAATTCTTTGCCTTGTTTTTTTTGTTGTTGTTGTTGAGGGAATGATCTTGCTGCGAGTGAAGAAAATCTGCAAATCTCAAAAGTCTTCCTTGTTACCGGTGAGATTATCGAAAATGCCGATGTTTTTTTTTTTACTGAAGGGAAAAAATGTATTTAAACGTCGTTGCGTGTTTGAAAAAAAATGTATATTACATGTTTTGTTGTTGTTGTTGTTGTTGTTGTTGTTGTTGTTGTTGGTAATGGTGGTGGTTCTGCTACTACTACTACTACTACTACTACTACCTCTCTCTCTCTCTCTCTCTCTCTCTCTCTCTCTCGATTCTTTCTCTCTACTTCCAACCAAATCTCGTCTCTCTCTCTCTCTCTCTCTCTCTCTCTCTCTCTCTCTCTCTCTCTCTCTCTGTCCATCAGTCTCTCTAACACGAATTTATTTAGCACGAGAACTATGAATAATCCCCGTGTGTGTGTGTGTGTGTGTTTCCGGCCCGGCGCTTGCTGCAATGGGTCTAATAATTGTATGCAAACCATTTAGATTGGGAAAGATTCAAGTGGTTTGCATAATGACAACCCGAAGCTCCGAAACAGTATAATGGCAGTTGTTTTACTCTCTCTCTCTCTCTCTCTCTCTCTCTCTCTCTCTCTCTCTCTCTCTCTCTCTCTCTCTTGTAATACGCAAATAATACAAGTACATTTTTCTCTCATAGTAATGGAAATGGTATCACATTATCGCCTCCCAGCGTTACTACAGGCAAAAAAAAAACCACACACACACACACACACACACACACACACACACACACACGGTTACTACAAATTCAATGAAAACCCAACAATTACTTCGGTAACTCCTCTTCGTTTCGTGGAAATGAACCTAACATTTCGAAACCAAAACAAACCAGTGTTCGATATCCATCTTCTAACACAAATAAAGATCAGAGAGAGAGAGAGAGAGAGAGAGAGAGAGAGAGAATATTAAAAAACGCTTAGCTCTCTTACCACGACTGTTTTCAAAGGCCACAGATATGACTAACCGAGTTCTCAGGAGCGTTTCTGCTATTAATAATGCAGAAATCTTGTTAATTAGCCACTAAAACCATACCAACACCTTTAAAAACCCGTCACTTCAACTAGAACCTTTTGGATGTAGTGGAGGTGCTGGCAGAAGAATTTCAGAATAGTACGATCCTATCACTCGTGTCACGTCCTCCTCTCCGTACCCTCTCTATGGGGATTACTGGCAAGATTAACAGAGGTGGGAACACGCTTGTCTCTTGACGCCTAACACTCAACACAACACTCATCATGCACTCAGACAACAGCATCGGTGAGAGGAATTTTACTCTACGTAGCATAAAAGTGAGTCAAGGAAAAGGTGCTGGGGGAGTAAACGGAAAAGAAATAAATAAAAAAATAAAAAAAAGAGAGGACAGAAAAATTAAACAGAAAAGGGCGAGGAGGAAAAATAGAAGGGAGGAGGAAAGAAACAAGGAGAGAAAAGAGGCAAATGTCCAAAAGAAGAAGAGAAAGAGGACCGAGTGTGTCATAGAGAGAGAGAGAGAGAGAGAGAGAGAGAGAGAGAGAGAGAGAGAGAGAGAGAGAGAGAGAGAGAGAGAGAGAGAGAGAGAGAGAGACCATCACCACCACCATCACCACCACCACCACGCAGTTTGTCACACTAACCAGAAATTTGTCGGACACCAGCTCGAGTAGAGAGACTTCACCGTGATAGATCTGAGTGAGTTCGTCCCGCGTCAGTCCGGCAGCTGCTCATCGATAACCGGCAGCCACTCAATGACCTGAGACTTGAAAACCTTGTAATGTATGGACGGTTAGCCATTAAAGCAAATCATGGCTGTGTTTCTGCGTTATCTTTGGCGGTGTCAGCGAGATCGATGGTAAAAAAAAAATATTCGTGTTTGTTTTTATTTAGGTTCTGTCAAGTATAGCCTCAAATGACCGTCTTGTACTGAATGACGCGAGGTTTTATTTATTCATTTATTTTTCTCTCGAATTTATTTATGAAGTAAAGCAGAAAGACTGTACGGGCTGCTATTTCTCCTCCTTCTCCTCCTCCTCCTCCTTGTATTGGCGTTTCATAAGACACTTTTCCACCCATATGAGCAGTCCCAGGTTCATTATGTGGGTCGCAGGTGTTGCCGCGGCGCTGCACGAGGTTGCCCGCTCTCATTCCCTGCTCTGAATACTGCTGCTGGGCTTATGTGCTTACTGGAAGGGAATAGTGGTGGTGGTGGTGGTGGCGGTGGTTTCAGAATGCATGTCACGGTTTGTCTGGCGAAGCTTACTTTATCATGTATTATGGATTAGGAATAGTTTCGTTCTGAAGTATTAAGTTAGGAATAGATTTGTATGGAAATATTGCTTTTATTTCTTGTAAGATAGAAATTAAAAAAGCTTTGGCGGACCTGAGAGAGAGAGAGAGAGAGAGAGAGAGAGAGAGAGAGAGAGAGAGAGAGAGAGACTCACGCACTCCCTTCTTGTTACCTTTCTCAAACACAACCAAACATCAGCAAAGCTCTCCTTGAGTCACGTTCCTGCGTCCCCTGCCTTGTCTCCTCTTTTACCTTGTGATGCTGATGATCCTTTCCAAACATTCCTGCGCGTACACCACCAGAAGTAACGGGTTCAAGCTTGATCGATTAAAAAAGAGGGAAAAACAAATTGGCTCTCAAAGTGGTAGACGACAGGAACAGACTCAGTAATCAGTTTCAGTGCCGTAAAAAGAGACGATGGGTTTTATAAAGGACCTTACTGTTTCCCTTCTGATCTTGTGTTCTTTAGCGCTTCACCTTGGGATATGAAGGGAGGGAATCTGCAGATCGTTGTTTGTAAGCCTGGAATTTTGTTTTGTATCTGGATGCGAGAATAATGTTCCAGCCAGCTTGCGAGTTGGGCGTGCTTCCTCTTCGACACAATTTCTTTCCATCAGCCTCAGTAAAAGGTTTGCCCAAGGTGGACGAGAGCCATTCACACTCGCCTTCCATTCTCCTAACAAGAGCGAGGCTGACTAACGCCGTGCAAACACAAGGAGAAAAGCCAGAAGCATATTTACAGTCACTTACCTGCCCTTCCCGTCTTGTCTGCCACGCCTGCCAGCCATACGCCGCTTCCCTCTCTCAGCCACGCCCAGCACCGAATCAGTTATCTTGGTGTCTGATGTTACAGCGGGGACAAAGAAAACCTTTTATTTATATACTTTTTTTTTTTTTTTCTTTTTTTTTTTTACGTGTTAGGAATTCTGGGTAAGGGCGCAAAAATAAGAGAAAAAATGTTCTCCCAAAAATGTTATAGAAGGAGGTCCCAAAATTACTTAGTTTATTTCTAGAAGCGTTTTCATAGTGTTGAAGAAATTAACTTACGGTGTTTATTGTCATTATTTACCAGATGAGTGACTATATAAAGTGGTAGGAACTCTTGGGGTTTATGCGAGTTCTCATGGATTTTTTTTTTTTTTACTTTTCCAGCGATGATGTAGAATTTTTTAACCATCACTACAGTCATGAAGCCACCGATTTACCTTTTCACTGCGGTATCCAACAATTTACACCACTGAAAACAATGCATGGAATCTTTATAAGCATCTACAAGAAAGAAGTCGATAAAAGAAATACAGGCTTTGCAATTTCTAACTAATACAATGTTTAGAGGTGGCTGTAGGAAAAGAAAAGATGTCTCAGAGTGGTTAGTAATTAAGGGAAAATGTGTCAGCTAGTAGTGAAAGAGTTAGAACCGTAATAACTTCCACTGGAATATGTTAAAAGTGACTGACGTAAAACACCGAAATGTTTAATTAGGAATACGAGGTATAATCCCTTCATCATAAAACAAAGAATATCGTAGACTCAACTTAATCCTCTAATAACATGCATAATAAAGCTAAACCTATGCCATGGTATTAAAAGGGTTAAGAGAATGTTGAAGCGCCAAATAAAAATCCTCGTTCATTAGTAGTCGTGTTTTAAAAAAAATAGTGTTTACATATTTTTTTTTGAACTTATAAATTTGAATCGCACCAAAAATCATATATGTTCGGTTGTTTTTTTCTTTTTCCCGAGTGAAGCGAAAGAAAAGTGAAAGAAAAAAAAAAGAATGGAAACTTCATCCTGTTGTAATGAAGTATTGATCGACATTCCCCATCACTGTTAATAGTTCAGTTATTGTTCCATCAAATAATTACAACAGTGATGAGGTGCAGGGATGGGTGGATGGATGGATGGATGGATGAGTAAAGCAAGTGAAAGCGAGAGTGGTGAGAGATGCGTGGGTGTTGGGTGATACTCGGGGAGTGGCGGGGAGCATCCAGTGTGTAATATAGGCATTTGTTATGGCTGATTTGTGTTTGCGTGTGTGTGTGTGAGAGAGAGAGAGAGAGAGAGAGAGAGAGAGAGAGAGAGAGAGAGAGAGAGAGAGAGAGAGAAGAAAATTTCTCATTCTCCTCTTTTCCGAAAAATTCCATTTTCAGTAATTAATGTTGATTTGATGAGGATTTCAAATGTCTTTTATTGCTCTCTCTCTCTCTCTCTCTCTCTCTCTCTCTCTCTCTCTCTCTCTCTCGATGGAAATAGTAGTAGTAGTAGTACTAGTAGTAGTAGCAGTAGTAGTAGTAGAAGCAGTAATAGTAGTAATAGTAGTGGTAATAGTAGTAGTAGTAGTAGTAGTAGTAGTAGTAGCAGTACCAGTAAAACCTAGTAATAGTATCAGGAGAAGGAGGAGGAGGAGGAAGAGGAGGAGGAGGAGAAGGAAAAGGAGGAGGAACAGCAGCAGCAGCATCAGATTAATAGCGTGGGTAAAAAGGATATGAGAGAACAATCGATAAAAACATAATTTTTTGGCTTCGAAACGTGCGAGATGAAGCTTCGACGCTGTGTTACACCCTTAGACCTCAAGGAAACGATTTATGCCTGACACAGCTGTGGAACCCTTCTCTTTCGCGCTCAATATGGCGATGGGTGGGTCAGGGCGAAAATGAAACAGGAGGTGAGAGGGAGAGGTGAGAGCAGTGAGTGGAAGAACGTCGTTATCAGTTGCTTCTCTTGTAGTCATTACCTGAGTAGTGTTAATGGCTGCCACACATTGAGATCCTGATGAGGAAGCGTTAGCATGTTAGTGGGTTTCAATATGCACCAGTTGCTTTCCTAATTATCAGAATGTCCTTAATAGCTCTGTATATAAACGCCAGTTCGCTAGTTATCTATTGTTAGAAGTTCATGAATCTGCCGCCAGAGAAGAGCACAGTCGCCAAACAATAACCACTGTTGCTGAGAAGCATCCGGTGTTACTGTCTTCTATTATAACCTTTCCATCATTTGCCATGAGTTTATAAGTGAGTTTGCCATGTGCCATTCCGTTCCCTTCCATCCTCTTTCTCTTTTAATTCAATGAGAAGTAACTGAGCTTAGGACAGACCTTCCAATTAATGCAGCGAAATGAGGGGGTGGGGAAGAGTTTGGATGTTACAAGTTTTCATCATTGCCTTCACATTCCTTGGTGTTATTCAGGCTGTGTTTTGGGATACGAGTTTTTATAGAAGTTGAATGGAGGGATGCCTGTGTGTACTGTAGTGCCACGAGGTGAGTTTCCAGTGCCTTATTATCTACTACCGTATTCTCAAACACTTCTGCGTTTTATCTTTACTTTTAACGAGCTCTAATGGAAATTAGTTTTCTTTCTTTCTTGATCATGATAACTGTAACAGTTTAACGAGGATTGTGCTGTATGACGCGTATGACAGCCAATCACCCGCGAGCCTCATCTGCCTCCACCAGTCACGGGCGTCCTGCCGGCTGTGGTGCCCGATTGTGGATAAACAAACAGGTGCCGCCAGTGTTTTGTTGACATGGGAGTAGGAAGTGTGTGTTGATGTTGGTGACTTTGTTGTAAAGAGAAAGCAGGTTATTTATAAGATTGATTTCTTCCATGGCGTCATAAAAAAACATGGTCATGCGGCGCCGTTATTTATAAGATCGGTTGTATTACATTACTGAGGTGAAAAAGAGGGAAAAGACAAACAGAAGGGACTGAAAGCAAGACGTACCAGACAACAACAACAGGGCAGAGCAGGAACAAACGTGTTATGTGCTAGTGTTGTTTCCCTCAATTGTCCATTTGTCTTCAGCGTCGTCGGCAGGAGGAACCATTCCCGTTACACAATGAGATACAGTACTTTCCCTTCTCTTGACATGATCCCTGTTGTCTACATCACTTTAGGCATTCATCTCCGTTCAGTCTTTTAACTAACAACAGTGGAACTCATTAGTACGTATATTCAAAGGTGTTTTCGTGATTGTAGTGATTGTTTAATATTCTGCAACATCCCTGAGAGAACCACGCATGAGAACTTGAACTGTGTGGTGTTTGTAGATAGTACTAATGAGAGCCTGATTTTTTTTTTTTTTTGATATGGGTCTTGTTCACGTCTTTGAGCCCACGGAAATTGATGATGATGATACGTACAACTCGGTGGTGGCTGTGGCAGACTGGCAGTGTGTGTGTGTGTGTGTGACCTTACAGTCCAGCGAGCAGCTTCCTTCCTGCAGATTCCGTGAAGATGAACCATCCCTTAGCTTCAAGTAATGCTTCGCTTGCTGCGGTAATGAGTGGTCAGCGATAACATTCTCTCTGCTGCCAAACGCACGACTAACAGAGAGAGAGAGAGAGAGAGAGAGAGAGAGAGAGAGAGAGAGAGAGAGAGAGCGCTGTATAGAAAACGGAAAATGGTACGAAGAAAATAAATAAAAACTAAAGAAATATATGGGTAACTACAGTAAATTCCTTTTTGTTTTGCATATAGTTTCTTGTTTATTCATTTTTTAAGCTGAGAAGACACGGACACATAGAATTCAGGGAAATGTACGTATAATACAGGTTACATGCGGGAGCGAAACGAGTGTTCATGTCCGTGATAAGGCACCCCTCGCCCCTCATCCTCTCCCCTCATCCTCTCCTCTCATCATCTCCACTATCTTCTCAGAAAAGCGCAAACATACTGGTCACAAAAAATACCCAAGATTTTTTTCCCCAACTTCTTTCCTTCCTTAAGTGTTGCATCACCTTCGTGCGATCTTTTCTCTCATCATGAAGCCCTACCTACTTTTCCTTCATCCATTTTTAGTCGTTGATCTTCATTTCTTTTCTTTTCCTCTTATTCCCTCTTCCGCCATCAATCCTTACTCTCATTTTCCCTTCCTTTCTTATCTTTCCCTCTGTTCCTGCTTTCTTCATTCCTTCCTTTCCTTTTTTCCCGTTAATCTTAGTTCCTTACATCCTCTTTTCTCCTCCTTTCTCATTTTCTCCCAGTTATCATTTTTCCCATGCTCCTCTTCTTTTCCTCCTTGGTTCTCTGTCCACCAGCTTCTTCCTTTCCTTTACCTCATCAGTTTTCCCTCCCCTTTTTCCATCCCTTCCCTCTCTTCTCTGCTTTCCATCTTTCCCATTTCGCTATTTCTTCCCTTCCTTCTTATTCTCCTTTCACAATAATTTAATCACCAGTATTTTCCTTTCCTTTTCTTTCCTTACCCTCTTCAGTAATTCTTTATCCCCACTCTTGTCGTCCTTCCCCCCTCTCTCATGATTAGTGTTCCATCTCCACCTTTTGTTTTTTTTTCTCCCTCTGTCCCTCTCCGTTCCTTTCCTCCCTACTTCTTTTCCTAATCAGTTATCTGTCCGTACTTTTCCTTCATTTCCTCACCATTCTTCTCCTCCCACTCTGGTATGAAGGAAGACAGATCATTCAGTCTTTTGGTTCCTTTTACCTCTGCTCCGCCAGCCTGACCCTGAACAAAGTGGCGCCGCGTATCAGGCAGCTGCCGTAATGCCTCTCACTTATCACGGAACAACTGCCTCGCGGATTAACTCTTCCCGCCGTTAGAGAAAGTTTGCTGCCTCTGCCCGAATGCTTTGTCTACCTCAGCCGCTGTCAGTGAGTAAAGGGGAGAGAGAAAGGGAAGTGCAATGGAGTGGAGTAAGTGGGGAGGTGTGTGTGGTTCAATAAAAGTAGTTTTTCATGGTTAAGGTGGAGTTATGAAGGTAGGAAGGAATTCACTCACATCACACGGCAGGATATGATGCAGGATGTGATACACTGCTGACCAAAGCGGTAAATTTAAAAAAAAAGGTAAATGAAAAGCTAAATTAGCTCCCATATGCACTGTTGACCATAGCTGTAAAATGATGAAAGGAAATAATAATAATAAAAAAAGTTAGCTCTCATTTGCGAGTTAGTTTGCATAAATTGTAAAGTTGAAAGTAAGTTCACATTGTATTTGTTATCATTGCGAAGGAATTACGGCAATATTTTTTATTCTTTTTAGTATAGATATAGATAGAAAGTGTGAAGATTGGCGAGCACGTTCTTTTTTTTTTTTTTTTTATCTTGTATTATTTTTATTTTCAACCAATTGAGCTCAACGAATTTTCATTTCTTGACGTTTGATGTGATTTTTGTTTGTTTTTAACCAACTTTTCTCGACGTCAGTGAATGATTGGATTATTTTTTACCATTCTGAGTTCAAGCGATTCGTGAAATACAATTGTATCAACTTGTGTGTGTGTGTGTGTGTGTGTGTGTGTGTGTGTGTGTGTGTGTGTGTACTCTACAAGATATGGCAGCACTATAATAAAAGGAAAAAAAAAAAAAAAACGGAAATAAACGAAAAAAAAAAGAAACTGACGACTTTTTTTTTCATATAATCATAAAGGCAGAAGTTGCCAGGTACATAAAAAGTCTCTTTCATTAGAGGGATCGTTCTCATTTCGTTTTAATTCCAGTATTCACAGAGGAAAGCCGGAGTAATGCTGGATATTTTCATTTTTGATTTAATTCTAAACGTGCTGATTAGGCTACCGCCGGCGTGGTACCGATTCTTTGTTTACCTGAGTCTGATCAGCATCTATTTTTTTTTATTTATTTATTATTATTATTATTATTTTTTTAGTTCCCTGCGCTATGTTTGTGTTTAGGAGTACTTAGATAATATTACTACTACTACTACTACTACTACTACTACTACTACTGCTACTAGGATCATTACCGTCATCCTAGTGAGAGTTCAGCAGGGATTTTGTATTATAGAGAACGGACATGCATTATAACCCAATTAATAATTTCTCTAGTCACTGAAAACAATAGGATTAGAGAATAATGTGATTAAGACTAGTGTTGTGAGGTGTTAAACCCTTTGGCTGCTATTTGATGTATCTTTCCTTAATTACTAATCGCTGATACATCTTTACCTTGTTCTACAGCCACCTTCAATCTCTAAACTGGGTGGAAACTGCAAAATCTTTACTTTTTAATCTCCTTTCTTGTAGATGTTTATAAAAGTTTCATACACTACTTCTGGTGCTGTTAAGTGTTTCGTATCACAATGAAAGGTTTAAGAGCGCCAGGCAGTACGGAATATGAGGATGTAGATTCACGTCCTTTTCTCCTATCACCTCCTCTCCCCATAATACAACAATTAATTTATAATCCCAACGTTTCTATTCAAGGATGAGCCCTGAGGTAAAGTGTGTGTTTAATAGCCGGCTATTTTTATTTCATAGATATAGATACCTGATGCTTCTGCTCTCGTGACTCACCTTGGAATGACTCGTGATTTACCTGCTTGTTTCTCCCGCAGGTGATGTCACGGAGAGCAGCGCCGCCACTGCTGTGCAAGGTGAGTGTTGTGGGGCGCCTACACACACATACATACTCACATACATACATACACATACATACTCTCTCTCTCTCTCTCTCTCTCTCTCTCTCTCTCTCTCTCTCTCTCTCTCTCTCTCTCTCTCTCTCTCTCTCTCTCTCTCTCTCTCTCTCTCTCTCCTGCAGGAGTTTCAGGTGTGTTGCCTCCGCCTCTCCTTCATTCTCCTTGACCTCCTCTCATATTTTTTTATCTGCAGTGTTCTCCTTTGTGCCCCTAAACCCTCCATAACACACACACACACACACACACACACACACACACACACACACACACACACACACACACACACACACACACACACACACACACACACACACACACACTTTAATTCTCCTCTGCCTCACATAATTTTGCCATTTTCTCTGTTTTTTTGTTTCCCGTAAGCATCATGCAGCTTTAGTCCATCGCAATACGCAGCTTAATTTCGATTCCATCTCATCGTATTTACTCCCGTGAGGCAGGTTGGCAGTATTTACCGTCAGGAGGCCAATCAGACGAATCTACGTTGAGAAGAGAGAGAGAGAGAGAGAGAGAGAGAGAGAGAGAGAGAGAGAGAGAGAGAGAGAGAGAGAGAGAGTGTGAAAAAAAAAATCTCATGAAGGAATCACCAAAAAAGGAAAAGAGCGAAGAATGTGAAATTACTTGATTTTGGGAGTCCAATTGAAATTCTGTCGAAACTTTTGAAACCTCCACTTCGTTTCACGTTTATGAGTTTCAGTGGCCCAACGGAGGCTCTGTATTTCCGTATTAGTATTTGTACCTGCAAATAGAAGGAAGAGGAAACAAACTTTTTTCCCCACTTTTTAATTTCGTGAATGTAATGCGAGAATCTGTAAATTTCCGTATTATGTGTACCTGCAAATAGAAGGAAAAGGAAACCCAAACTTTTTATTTATTTATTTTTATTTTTTTTTTTATTTCGTGAACGTAATGCGAAAATCTGTAAAGGGCTGAAATTTTGGATTATGGAAGCATGGAAAAATCTCTATACATATATTCATGAAGTAATTGGAGAAATAGAGAGAAGAGAAGAGAAGATGTAAAAGGGGGAATAAGGATGGCGGAGGTGAGAGGGGTGTTGCTCAGAATAGAGTGTGGGCAAGATGAGTGAGAGATGGGTGTTGTGCGATTCTAGAGGGAGAGGTAATGGTAGGAGAAATAAGTGGGATGTTGCTCTGAATAGTGAGTGTGAGGAGGAGGGAGATGAGTAGGGTGCAATTCCGGAGGGAGAGGTAAGGATGAGAGGGGTAAGAGCGGTGTGGTTCTGACTAGTGTGAGGGGAGAGCTGAGTGGGGAGTGATTTTGAATAGTGGAAGCAAGCATAACAACAGTTCCCAGTAGTTATCGAGATGAGACACCTAAACGTTTAAAAATGTGAACCTTCTCTTTTTGGTACTCCATAAATTTCCATGATGCGGACTTATTCAACATTAGTGAAGCGTGTGGCCCTCAGTGTGTGGCTGCAGTGTTGGCTGAACTGTTGTGTTGCTGTAATTGTAGGGCGAAGTTTAAGAATGCAACTTTTCTCTCTTAGCAGTATTCCATAGACTTATTCAACATTGGTCAATCGTGTGTCTCTCAGCAGTTGAAGGCTCAGGATATGTGGAGTGAGTGTTGGCTGGGCTGTTGTGTTGGCGTGATTGGGGAGTGTTGGCTTGAGCGGCTGCTGTGTTGGCGTGACTGTGAGGCAGAGTGCTGATCTCATCCATCTCGCTCCTGACGTATCGCTGACTGGCGGGAAAATCGTTTGCATGAATTGTTGCTTCGGCGGTGTGACTCGTGTCGAAAAGATGTATTAGCCTATGTGTATTGCGTACGATTGTTTTTTCCCAGTCAGCTGCTCACCAACTCCTGGTTCGTCTCGCGTCGTCTTATAGTTCTTTATCTTGTACGCTCCAGGTCTTCTTTGTTATTTTTACGGCATAGTCTGCACCAGAGAGAGAGAGAGAGAGAGAGAGAGAGAGAGAGAGAGAGACTATTCAAGGTAAAAAAAAACAGATGTGAGTAAGTTTCGTGCATGGTGGAGGACACGGGTGACGGAAGGGGAACACAGGCGTCATGAATCCAGTGTGTCGGAGCGGAGGAAAGTAAATATCAAACGTTACAGTGGAGGAGATTTTGCCGCCGGATTAAATGATGTCTGCCTGCCGCTGTCTTTCGCTCGGTGACTACGTAACTGCTGTGGATGTTTGTTGAAATTTTACGGAGTCTGAAGAGCGGTGGAATGTCCCGCTTTCATATTTCTAGACTACATGCAGTAACTTTACAAGTTATTGCATGTACTGACGACACCAAATGTGCAGAAAGGAATAGATAAAAAAGAAAATAATCTGCAGACACAAAATGAAAAACTGTGACGGAAAATATATATATAAAAAAAAAACATTATATGTAAACTGCTTTGACTCCTCTCTCCTCTCTGCCCTTCCTCTTCCTCATCCTTCCTCCTCCTTCCATAATTCCTCCCCTCGCCTTGTAGTAGGCATCCACAGTGCTGCTGCAAATCCATATCATATATTCTGACAGTACATGACTTGGTGTGATACGGAAACGGGGCTGGTGGTGGTCGTGGTCATGGTGATGGTGGTGGTGACGTGCATATAATATAGCAAAACAAACACACACACACACACACACGCACACACACACACACACACACACACACACAGACACACACACACACACACACACACACACACACACACACACACACACACACACACACACACACACAGAGACACACACACACACACACACACACACACACACACACACACACACACCATAAAAAAAATTGCGGAACTAAAACAGAAAGGAGTTAATCTTTTATTCCATTATTCTGTTAAAGCAATTACCTCTTTGTTTGAAGTCATAGATAAATATGTAAATCTTGTTTTTTTCATTCAGCATTGACAATATTTCTCCATGCAAATCATTGTTTCACGCAGATAGACTCGTAGTGGCCGTACGCTTTGCAGCTGACCAATGGAATAATCTTGTTTTCACTCCCGTAATCGTCGGTTTGCGAAAAACTAGGGAATTAGTTTAGTGAGTGACAATAAAAGGACATGGAGGTGTTATGAGCTGTTATGAGTGCGTGTAATGTTTTTATATGGAAAGACAATATCGAATAGCACACTAGACAACAGGTGGCATCACCCTTACTTCAGAGGTCAAGGAAATTTTTTAATTTAAACGTGTATGTGTGTGTGTGTGTATTCTGAGTGATGTTTTCCCTCACTAACGATGTAAAGGTCTTGTTCAGCTCTCGCTAGGATCATGATAGCAATTCTTGATAGCAATCAGTGTAACTTCAACTGCAGCCTATTATAAGTGTCGATACAACACAGAAACGTTTTACGAATAAGAGTCTTAACTTAAAGCAAGGATGAATCACATCACTGGTACAGCATCCAGTGTTGTCTTACACCTCCAATTTCATCCATTTGCGTCATTTTCCATCAACAAGCAGAAATATACAAGTTTAATTGACTTGTACACTTTCAATGTGTCACCTGCGTGCTCCAGATTCCCTGCCACATTCCCCTCTGAAATACTTTCCCCTTCATTAAGTTAAACGTTTTCCCCTTCAGTGCACACACAGCTTTAAGCCACTGTGGGAGGGGCTCAGAGAGATGCGGAAGATGAGGAAGTGATACGGAAGTGCATAGCGAGATGAGAAAATACTGTACCATTGCACTATAACTTTCACAGCACAGTGTAGTCATTATGTATCAAACTTAGTATAATTTCCCGTAAAAATATCTCCTGTCTGTCATAAGAACTAATCTCAGAAGGCCACACAGATGATTAGTTCGAGCTCCCATGGGTGTTCTTCAGTCTTGATGATGCAGATAATTTGTTAAACGATCAGAACAACTTCAAATGAGTCTTTTTTCTCTTGGTGCCCTAGGCCAGAATCCCTCTCACATAAAAAGTAATAAAAAAAAAGAAAAAAAAACTGCTAGCGTGAAATCATCAGGAATTGCGTCACCATGGAGTTAAGACGCGAATGATACAGTGATCATCACGCCACGCCCCTGGGAGAAGCGTCCAGCGAGACAGACAATACACTAGTGGCTTTGCTTTGTTTGTGGCAGACTACCTTGTGTACACCGAGCGATTGATACAGTCTTGATATCTCTCTCTCTCTCTCTCTCTCTCTCTCTCTCTCTCTCTCTCTCTCTCTCTCTCTCTCTCAGCACAAAAACGCGTATTTATCTGTCAAAGCGAAAATAACAGATACGGTCACGAGCTCCGAGCTCCGAGGACACAAAAGGATTACAACTTTCACATGCACCGCCAGTTAAATTGTTCCCCCGCACAAAAGGCAGCGGATATATTTATATATACACGACACAAACAGCTACACACGCCCCTTAAGGGAGGAAGAACACCCCTGCTGCCACTGCCAACACCAGTAATAACAACAGCAGTAACAGTAATAACAAATGTACGGCTCTTGAGTGAAAACAGTAATTTCTGTCACTGCCGTCACCACTACCACTACCACCGCCACGGCAGCAAAGAGGACACACGACAGTAACATGCAATAGTTTGTAACTCCATTACTGCACGACGCATGATCATATTCTCAAACGTTCTGGCGTCATGTCTCAACTACTTTTACAGGCTGGAATGGGATTACGATTTTTTCAGGAGTATTTCCCTAATGGTAGTGATAATTTATCAAGCACTGTAACGTAAATAGGAAATCAAGCTATCGGAGGTTTTAAGGGTTGTATGATTCTAGTGAGAGCTCAACAAGGATTATGCATTACCAGCGGAAAGAAAACACGCATGAAAACCCAACTAAGACCCTTTGAAAACAGTCCTGGTGAGATCGGAGTGTTTCAAAATACTACACCACACCTCACCTCACCACCACATCACCACACACCACACCTCCATTATTTCTGCCTGACGTTTCCCCTCACGCCGCCTCGTTAAGCTTGATCTGTGCCCGTCAGTGTGTTGCATTTCCGTGACGATTACCGCAGCAGCGAAGCCTCCAGTCCCTCCCCCTGGTTGTCGCTGTTAAGGTTTGGATAATGAAGGGAATAACTTTCCTTCCCCATGCACCAAAGGCGTGGAAAATCTATATCGTGGCCTCAGCTGCCGCCTCGCTCCTGCATCGCGACGGGGAGGGTGAAAAAGAACAATCGCGTTTTTATACGAAAATTCAATAAGAGATGCGTGGAAAACTTTGGAATTGTGGCAGCCATATTGGTAGGATGGGAGGGGGAAAAGAGGAGGAGGAAGAGAAGGAGGAGGAGGAGGAGGTGGAGGTGGAGGAGGTGGAGGAGTATTTACGGAGTGTGGAAGATAAAGGGGAGGATGTGAGGAAAGAGGAAGCAAATTTAGTCTCGGTAATTAGATGTAATTTTTAATGGAGAGAGAGAGAGAGAGAGAGAGAGAGAGAGAGAGAGAGAGAGAGAGAGAGAGAGAGAGAGAGAGAGAGAGAGAGAGAGAGAGAGAGCACCTATGTATGTTTACTTTCGTTATTGGAGAGTAAAGTAAATACAAAGTGAGTGAATTAAGGTTCGCTCGTGGTATAGTAGCACTTAGTAGTAGTAGTAGTAGTAGTAGTAGTAGTAGTAACATTAGTAGTAGTAGTAGCATTAGTAGTAGTAATAGTAGTAGTAGTAGTAGTAGTGGTTGGAGTCATCGTCACCATTGTAAATATATATATAAGACGAATGTAGATGTCACTGCTCCTATTCTAAAACTCTCCGTGCTTACAGAGTTATTTTCAAAAGCCACAGAGATGACCAGCGGGTTCTCATCGGTGTTTCCTCCGCTGGTAATGTAGAATCTACCACTACCACCAGAATCATAAAAACCCTTAAAATCCTTGGTAAGTTTGACTAGAGCCTGTTGAAAGTGGCGAAGATAAGACGGCGAGACATTTGTAAATACGATGTCAGGACTGTAAACACCCGGCGGCTCTCTCCTTCAGTGCCTCCCAGTCGGCTTTCCATCCACACGCCTGCCGCTCAGACGTTTATATATCACACGTAACGCGATGGAACGTGTGTATATTTCCTTCCTGCTCATCTGTAATTCGTCGCCTACAAGTAATTTCACTCTCACCATGTTTGTTAGTGTCACCTTGTTTGCCTGCTCTCCTGCCCCTGTCTGGTTCCTTGGGTTGTGTTTACCTTGCACTGTCCGTGAGTAAATATTTCGTGCACTATTTTTTTGGGGGAGAAATGGAGAATTTTGCGGGATTTTTATTTTATACCTATTTCTCGTGTTCTTGGTTGGTCTTTTATGCTAGAGAGAGAGAGAGAGAGAGAGAGAGAGAGAGAGAGAGAGAGAGAGAGAGAGAGAGAGAGAGAGAGAGAATGTGTACCCACCGCTGCTGCTGCTTTGATGGTTTCCAAGATAAAGGCTCTCTATACCTGCATGTTTTCTTTTCCTTTTATTTTTATTTTTTTTTCGGTATCCCAGAACCCTCGATTATTTATGTAAGATATTTGCCTTCAACTGGTCTCGAGTCAAACTCAAGTTGCGGACTTTCATGGGCGCTGGGTGTGTAACTTTTTTTTTTTTTTTTTATCATATTTGTTGGCCCTTTTATTTACTCATTCATTTTTCATAATTTGCCGAGTGGTTTTTCTTTCAAATTTTGTATTTTGAGTCATGTTACTGCATGATTTACTTTTTTTTCTTTTATTTTTCCTTTGATATTTGTTTCTGTGCTACATTTGCTTGCTTGTTTACTAGCGTCTGCTAATCTTGGATATCTTGCGTTGCTCACTCTGCTGTGCTTTTTGTTAGTACGGTTTGCAGTGCAGGGGCGACACTCCAAGCACGCCGTCACATTCCTCTCTCTCTTTTCACCGTATTCCTAAACATCTCGTCTCATCTCTTATATTCAAGACTCAAGTAGAAGTTCCTTTGGTTTTCAAGGACATTCCCAAGATTTTTGATGGTAGTTTAACGTTGATTCTGAACCATCAGTCAAAGAACACACAGGGAAATCTGGGCTATAATTTCTGTGGGCTTTGAAAACTGTCGTAAGGAGAGAACAAAGCGTTTAAAGAGGGGATTCTTTGTCTCTCACCAAACAGACAAAGAATAATGGTAGAAGCTTTCCACCAAGGCATTTCTCTTTCTCTGTCATTAGGCGCCTGTCTGCCATCGCCTCTGTCTCTCACTTTGCGTCTCTGTCAGTTCGTATGTTATTTGTCAGTGTGTATCTCTGTTTCTCTGATAGTCTTTCGTCTCTCAAACTCTGTCGGTCTTTATCTGTGTCTTAATCCTCATCTTTGTGTTTCTGCATCAGTTTGCATGCCTCTTTTCTGTCACGATTTATATATACTCGTGCTATCTGTCTGTCTCGGAATATTAAGGTGCGTATGTATGGATATGACTGCAAAAAAAGACTTGCAGTAAAAAGTAACACACACACACTCACATGCACACATAATCTTACATTAACGAATCAGTATCTATCGTAAACATTTTCTTCGCATCAGAAGTAAAAATACTAACAAATCTACCAAATAATCCCAGCTATTGTAAGAGTTAATGATTCTGTCTATGTTGCTGGAGTGGCCAAAACCAAAACCTGCAACTTACGTATGACCAAACCTTCCTGGACATAATGTTGTGGCTGAGTATCACAGGGTTGTCGCAAACGTTATTGTGTGTGTTTGTCGGTGCATAGACGCCGCCACAGCGCTCATTCCTCGCCTGTTTCAAAAGTTATGCTGCTAATACGAAGTTACGCGTTAATAAAGGTTAATAAAGTTGAGAAAAGTTACAATGAGACTGTGTGTGTGTTTGTGTGTGTGTGTGTGTGTGTGTGTGTGTGTGTGTGTGTGTGTGTGTTGGTGCGTGAATGCTACCATAACTATTCCTTCCTCGTCTGTTTATACCGTAAAAGTTAAGCTGCTAATACGAACTGATGAAAAGTTGCGCATTTAATGAAAGCTACGTTCGCTACAAATATGGATTAACAAAACAACGAAAGAAAACGGATAAAAGGAAGAGTTACCCGTTAAAAAGTGTATAAAATTAATAAAAGTTGCGTAGTTAATGAAAGTTACACACGTACGTTTCAAATTCGAATTAACAAAAGAAAACGAAAAAAAAAAAAAAAAAAGGGAAGCGTTACCCGTTAAAAAAAGTGAATAAATTTAATAAAAGTTACGCTGTAGGTACGAATACACACACACACACACACACACACACACACACATACAAAAGGAGTACGCGTTAATAAAAGTTAATAAAACTAATAGAAAGAAAAGTTATGACGAGAAAAAAAGGGAGTTACGCACCCTATGTGAGTCACCGCATAGCTTCTGCCTCGCCTTGCTGCAAAAAAAGTTACACTGCGAGGGTTTTCCGGAAATTGCGTGAATAATTTGTCGCTGCCGAGGACGCGAAGCAGAATTATTTGTGGTGGAGATGAATGAACGAGCGAGTGAATGAAGGGAGGCGTATCAGGCAGTTTTGAGATTTGCGCGGGAATGTTGGGTATTCATGAGGTGAAATTATTAGTATGAGTTGCCTTTATGCAGCTTTCAATGGCAGTTTTGGAGTCAGTGGTGCTCTATTATGAAGGTTGGATTTCTCTCTCTCTCTCTCTCTCTCTCTCTCTCCGGTATTATTTATTATTTTTTTCACTATCTGGTCTTGTACTGATTAATCATCTACTGTTTTCTCTTCTGTTTCATTCTACAGACTGATGTGTACCAATTATTAAACGTCTGTGCGTGTCAAAGAAAACGAATAAATAAAGGAAAAGAACTGAAATAAGAACAAGAATAATAACTGCCATTTTAAAGAAGGGAAGGAACCTGAGAGCGGAGGAACATGAGGAGGAAGAGGAGGAGGAAGAAGAGGAGAGGATAGATGGTAAGACCTACTGGTAAAGGCGGAAGAGGTCAAGAAGAAAGAAAGATTGGAAGGATCGCCGCGAAAAAGAAGTAACTTATTGTGAAGTTTTAAGTCAAGTGGGAGGAGAAAGCGAAACTAAGAAGGAAATAGTGAAGGTGAGAAACAGGACCAAAGGAAAATGGTGAGGGAAAGGAAAGAACAATAAAGTGGAAGGAATCGAGCAGGAGGAAGTGCAATTGCTATGGATAAATGTGGAAATATACCAATAAGACGATGATGGGAAAAGAAAATACAGAACAACTGGTGGTAAAATGACAGGAGGGAAGAAGGAAAAGACTGAGAGTAAGAGAACGGAAAGAAAGAAAGAATGAAAGAAAGAAAGAAAAAAATCACTGACAACTAATGTAATAATAAACATACTGATAGGTGAAAGAGGAAATTCGAGTATGTGGCAAAGAATAAGGAGGAGGAGAAAAGAAAAAAAATTAGGTATATGAGGAAATAATTTTAACGAATAGTGGAATAACGCAGAAATGCAGTAACAAAGACCTCTAAGTGGTGTGAGCTAACGAAGGCACGGAAAGAAAAAGTGCGAAACTCCAGATGATATTAAGAAAAATGCTGGAAACTTTAGAAAATGAAATTAATTTTACGGAGGGAAGAATAAGGAGAAAATGGAATAATTACGGAGATGGAAGAACATATTAAGCTGCTGATGAAAATCAAGAAAGGTCACAAATAAAGAATGGAATTAAAGAAAGCGAGACAAGTATATTTGTCGCTGGAATGCGAGGCAATCAGTTTACGAATAGAGGAATAAGGAGAAAATACAATAGTCAATATTGCAGAATGACTGGGTAAGCTGATTACGAAAAGAGGAAAAGAAAGGACATTGTGACAGAGGACAGAAAAGAAAATTGTAAGAAAATGGTGGAGCTCTTTCGAATATACGGAAATGAAAGTAAAGAAAAACGAAATAAGGAGAAAAAAAAAAAAACACAATGATCGGGAAATGGAATAACGCACAATGCTCATGAAGGGAGAAAATAATTAAAGCATAACAGAAAAAAGATGTAGAAAGAAGGTGATACGTTTTTTTCAGACTACGGTGAAATTAGTATCAAGGAGAAAAGAATAAGGAAAGAAGCAATAATGACAAAAGAATAAGTTAAACTGCTTACCTCTGAAACGAGAAAACGGAAGATATTGGAAATGATAAAAATGCGAAACAGAAAGAAATGGAGAATTTGGGAGTTTTGAAGAAGGAAGAGGAGAATTTAGAGAGAGGAGGAGTAAGGAAATACACGGAGTTATGGGGAGGTGTTAGCTGTGTGAAAGATATTAGAAACTATATAAAAAAAAAAAATGAAATAGAAAAGGATAAATAATTTAGGTGTTTTCGAAATAAGAAGAGGAGAGTTTATAGAGAGGAGGAATAAGATGTAGCATTAACTAAGGAAATATAGGAAAGATATTGCAAATTATAAAATACGAATAGAAAAAGGTGGAGAATTTAGAAGTTCTTGAAATATGAAAATGAGAGTTTTAAGAGTGGAGGAATGGGGAGGAATGGGGTATTAACTGAAGAAATACAGGAATATGGGGAAAGAAGACTTGGGGGGGGGATTAGATGCATGTACATAAATGAAGGTGACAACAAAGAAATACTAAAAGATACAAGAGAAAAATGTGAGAGGCTTTGGTTTTTATAATAATGCAGTGCTCTTTTATTTATTTATTTTTCGAACAGAGGACTGACGAAAAAAAATAGAATGATTAGGGTGAGAAAAGGGACTGGGTAAACTGCTCAGGGGGGAAGTAACACTCTGGAAAATTCGAATGCATTAATTTATTTTTTTACCTGTGAAGGAGGGAAGGCGTGAGCAAAAAGAAAAAAAAAATATGAGAAAAAGAATCCCCACAAAATAGCCGTTTCCAGAAAAAAATAATTTGTAGAAGAAAATATTACACTGAATCCATTAATTTCACGAATACAGATTACGTGAAGGATAAAAAATAATGAAAAAAAAAAAAAGATGATGGTGTGCTTATCAAATCATATAAAAGAACGATGGAATGCATAATGATAAAGGTAGAAATGTGATAGTTTCTCCATCTTCATTCCGATTTCGTCACTGACAGAAGCACACTCATGAAAAACAAATAAATTGATTGATAATAAAATAAAAGATAAAAACTTATATCGACAGGCCTTCCTATTTTTAAAATGTTCAGCGTTTCCTTTCGAGCGATGTTGCAGTTTTCAAAGGGTATTTTTTCATGATTCTAGTGATAGTTAAACAAAGATTCTTCATCGTTAGTACATAAACACCCTTTGGAACCTGACTAATCACCTCTGCAGCCTTTGAAAACTTGTCTAGACGAGAAGAAAGAATAAAAAAACAGTAAGATCACAAGACAAGACCCAATAGGACTTAACAACCACAAATAAGCAACGATACAGAAAGAAACCCCCACGACCACGACCATTACCAGACATCAGGAAAAAAAAAAAAAAGAATAGACAAGAAACTCACCAATCACCATCCACGCTCTCGCTTTGATCGCAACGTTCCTTACTACACATAAGGGTGAAAAAGAGATAAAAGATAACGAGCGGGAAGAGCATCAGTGAATCAATGTGTAAGGGAGAGTGGCGTGGGTGAGAGAAGGACATGGTAGGGATGCATGGAAGTGATGGGACGAGTGTGTGGAAGTGGGGAGGGTGAGGGAAGCAAGACGAGTGGGCATGTGGGCGGCCGGGGAGGTTAGTGTTACAAATTGTTACGAGTGGAAGTGTGGGGGGGTGGAGGGAGCTGGTGTCAGGAGGGAGGAGGAAGAAAAAGTGTGCAGGATTGGGGAAAGAGGAGGAGGAGGAGGAGGAGGAGGAGGAGGAGACAGAGGGGTATAAGGGAGTATAAGGTTGAGGATGATGATAAAGAGGAGGAGAAGTAGGGATATAAAGGAGAAGGAAAGAGAAGGGGAAGAATATGAAGGAGGAGAAGGACGACGAGGAGGAGGAGAAAGAAGACGAGGAGGAGGAATACAGGAAATGATGAGGAGAGAAAATCATCAGACACCATAATTGTGTGTGTGTGTGTGTGTGTGTGTGTGTGTACGTGGCCTATATACTAATACGTGTTTTATAAGATTTACTCACTTACATCATCAAGAAATATTTACTGAGGAGAAGCAACGACACATTAATCAGTGATGTTAAAATTCTTGGCTGGTTTATTGCAGACATGAAACACTGAAGATGAAGTAGCTCTCTCTCTCTCTCTCTCTCTCTCTCTCTCTCTCTCTCTCTCTCTCTCTCTCTCTCTCTCTCTCTCTCTCTCTCTCTCTCTCTCTCTCTCTCTCTCTCTTATCAATTCACATGCATCTTTCCACTTCATAAGGCGCCTCCTCCATGCTCTCGTTCTCTCCCTTCCCAGCCTCTCCCTTTTCCCCTCTTCCTTCCTCACCACTTCCCTTCTCTTCCTAGCCCTTTTTCCTCACTCCTTCTCTTCCTCTCCCTCTCTCTCTCTCTCTCTCTCCATCCCTCTCTTCCTTATCACTTTCTTCTCCCTTCCTCTCTCTTTCTCCCTCTCTTCCTCTTATACTTCTTCATGACCTACATTCTCTTTTTCGTTTTGTCTGTCTCTCCCTCCCGCATTTTTTTTCTCTCCTCTGTCTTCTCTTCTCCTTCCCCCATCATCTTCCTTCTCTTTTTTCCTATCCCTATTTTTATCACTTTTGCTCCATTACCTGTCACCACCGTTCTCTCTCTCTCTCTCTCTCTCTCTCTCTCTCTCTCTCTCTCTCTCTCTCTCTCTCTCTCTGAAATACTTATCTTTCTCCTCTTAAAAATATGTATAATATATATATTTGCGTTGTATTTTTTCATTCCTCCTTCTCCTCTTCCTGCTCCTCCTCCTCCTCCTCCTCCTCCTCCTCCTCCTCCTCCTCCTCCTCCTCCTCCTCCTCCTCCTCCTCCTCCTCCTCTTCCTCCTACTGCTCTTCCTCCTCCTCGTACTTCATTTTCATATCATAAATTTTCTGTAATTCATTTATTGTTTCTTTTCCTAATTTTTTCTTTGTGTTTCATATTAACTTTCTTTGGTTCTCGTTGCATCATTTACTTCTTTTTTGTCTTTCTTTTCATCTCTCATATATATATATATATATATATATATATATATATATATATATATATATATATATATATATATATATATATATATATATATATATATATATATATATATATATATATATATATATATATATATATATATATATATTACATTTTTCTTCATTTTCTTCCATCCATTGTCAAAAATTTATTTATATTTTTACATCTTTTGTTTTCTCATCTTTTATTCTTTCCTTCCACCTCGTTCCCCTCCTCCTCTTCCTGTTCTTCCTCCTCCTCATTCGTCTCCACAGAGAGAGAAAGAAGACCTGCAGGAACGAAGTAAAAAAGCAGAGATAGGTGGAAAAATAAACAGATAGACAGATAGATAGATAGGTAGATAAGCAGATAGATAGATAGATAGATAGATAGATAGATAGAGAGAGAGAGAGAGAGAGAGAGAGAGAGAGAGAGAGAGAGAGAGAGAGAGAGAGAGAGAGAGAGAGAGAGAGAGTAGTAAAGAAAAATTAAGAAAGTTAGACCTTGGAAACCCTAAAAGAAAAAGACAAAAGGACAAAGGAAGAAACACAGTGAAGCAAGGAGACAGGGTACACACACACACACTCTGCTCTCTCTCTCTCTCTCTCTCTGACCGCTGTGTTTGTTCTTTGTTTGTGTTCTTTACTGTTCCCTGCACCGTATAACCTCTGTCCTCCCCCCTCCCCCCAACACTTCAACTCCCCAAGGCAACCCTCCTGGGAACTAATGCTCCTCTGCCTATGGTCCCCCTGACAAAGGTCTCCTCGTGGGGAACTTATGCTCTCTAATGCCTTTCACTTGTGACCCACTCATCACTTATGAATTTTTATGCTCCTCCTCCTCCTCCTCCTCCTCCTCCTCCTCCTCCTCCTCCTCCTCCTCCTCATCATCATCATCATCATCAACATCATCATCATAATAATAATACCTTCTTCGTCTTTCCTTTTTCTTCTTTTCTTTCCCTTTTCTTCTCTCTTACTTCTAACCAGTGTGTGTGTGTGTGTGTGTGTGTGTGTCATCGTCGTCGTCGTTTTTCGTCCTCCTTTTCTTTTTTCTTCTTCCTTACTTCCAACTACTGTGTGTGTGTGTGTGTGTGTGTGTGTGTGTGTGTGTGTGTGTGTGTGTGTGTGTGTGTGTGTGTGTGTGTGTGTGTGTGTGTGTGTTTGTGTTTGTGTGGTCTTTGTTTTCGTCCTCTTCCCCTTTTTTCTTCTTGTCTTCTTCTTTACTTCCAACTGCTGTGTGTGTGTGTGTGTGTGTGTGTGTTTGTGCAGATCTCAAACTACGAACTCCTTGACGCACGACTCGTTGTCTCGTTTAGGGATCCAGTTCCTCTTTCCACGCTTCGGATTAGTGACCGAAACAGTCCCGCTGGGTTCATCTCCCCTTGGCTTTGTTGTGCGAAATTTGGATTTTGTATTGAGCCCCGACCTCTTTTTTTTTTTTTTTGTGTGTGTGTGTGTGTGTGGTGGTGGTGGTGGTGGTGATTTCCTACCTACGAACAAACATTAAACAGTGTATGATGAAAGTTGAGTATGTAGAAATGAGGTATCGTGTGTGTGTGTGTGTGTGTGTGTGTGTGTAAAAGTTTTGACAGTCACGAATGTTGCCAGAGTAAAAAAAAATATATATATACTCGTATATATATAAATAAAAGTAAAAAAAAAAAAAGCTGTAATGTATTGAAGTGTTTGTATGACGCTCTATAGATTTCACGTTTAGGATTATGTAGTGGTGGTGGTGATGGTGGTGGTGATGGGATAGGATGTGAGGAGTGTTGTGCATATCTTTGTATTGATTCTTCTGTTTTTAATAAGCCTGACCTGATATCTTTCCGTAAATGGGTTCTGGCTCACTAGCTTGCTGGGTTGACTGACTGACTGACTGAGTGGCTTGCTAAATGACTGGCTGTATTGTTGTGTGTAGTGAATCAGCAACCTGGATGACAGGCTAGATGACAGTCTAAACTTACTGGGTAGCTGATAGACAGGTTGACTGATTGCCTGGCTGCCTATCTGTCTGATTGACTGGCTGGTTGTCTGACTGACTGACTGACTGGTATGCTGGCTAGCTAATTTTCTGGATAGTTGACTGACTGGCTGACTGATTGACTGGCTGGTTAGGTGACCGACAGTTTGGCAAGGTGGCTGACTGGCTAACTGACTGGTTTACTTGCTTCTTGACTGCATGTCGGACTGGTTGAGTGCCTGGGTAGATGGACGATAGATGGATGGATGGATGAGTAGATGGATGATCGACTGACTGGCGCATTGGTCTTCTGGCGACTGGTTTACCCTTGGAATAATGGCAGCACTAGACTGGGAGGTGTTATTAGGACTACCATTAGTTTTAAAAGCTGGCAACTGGAGTATGACAAACACACACACACACACACACACACACACACACACACACACACACACACACACACTGTCACAATTGTTCCCAGCACGGTTTTAGTGAAAGATGAAAGCGACCAACATGAAACAGTGCAGTGCTGAAAGTTATCGCAGAAGTTTAAATACACCCGGCAGTGTTTTGTTGGACTAGCAGGTGGTACTGGTGGTGGTGGTGGTGGAGGTGGTGGTGGTGGTGGTGGTGATGTAGGACGGTGAAATGACAGCAACGTATGAAAAATTACAGCAAAAATTAACCTTGCAATATCTTTCAATAATCTACATTGTTCTCGAGTTTAATCTCTCTTTTCCTTCTCTTCTGACAATTCGTCTCTCCTCCTCTCACCACCTCACCACTCAACCAGTCAGTTCCGTTGCATGTTTCCATTTCCAAGGCTTCATCGTCTTTTGGGAAGGATGTTATAATCTGGCTGTTCACTTTCATTGGTGAGTTTACGCGTGAGAGAGAGAGAGAGAGAGAGAGAGAGAGAGAGAGAGAGAGAGAGAGAGAGAGAGAGAGAGAGAGAGAGAGCATCACAGTTACACTCGAGTATATATACACACACACACACACACACACATACACATACACACACACACAGTCCAGAAGCTTGCCACACTTCCCACATATCACGGAGAGCTACCGAGTTCCCTAGCATACTGCAAACACACATTGAGAAACTTGGCTTACTGGAAAAAGGACGAGACGTGAATACAAAGTTACTAGTGTGGCTTGGAGAGTATAGAATAACATACTCCTGCGGTGGTGCGATAGTAAAAAAGGACGGAACATTTACTTACGGATGCAGGGTGACATATTGCTTGAAAATTAAGGAAACAGTGAGGAAATTAGACAAGGAAAGTTAATTCTATCCCTATGTTGGTCTAAATAACACCCGCTGAATGATAGTCGAGGCGAAGAGAAAGAAAAGAACGTAAAAAAAGGGTTGCTATAGATACTAATGTCATGGAAGAGAGGGAAGGAACGGGAGTGAGTTGGGTGGATAAGGAAGGGCTGGAGAAGGGAGAGCAAGGCAGGAGAGGCATGGTTAGGTGCATAAACTAATAAAAGCGCTGGAAGAAATGTGGAAGGTGACAAAGGGACTGGAGAAGGGTAAGGAAGGTCAATGGAAGGAAAGTATGGGAAGGGGGGAAGGCAGCGATGGTGTATGAGATTGATAGCAGTGTCATGGATGTATAGGAAAGGGAGAAGATGGGATAGTGGTGACGTACATACGAGACTGGTTCTGTGGCGGTGACCTGTGATGGGATACATGCGAGATTGGTGTTTTCTTCATCCCGTGTATTTAGGTTAAGCTGGTATCACTCAGCGAGCGTGCCCTTGGTAAAAGCTTCATTCCTTCATAGTGCTTTCCTGCGGCACTAATCTAGCGGGGAGATCCTTGTCAATGAAAAAGAAATATTTAGTTGACGAATTTGTGATGCGAAGGAACGAGAGTTTTACCAGGAAAACTCTCTCCGTGTAATACCAGATTTAGAGAAAGTGGGAAGGCTCTTTGTGCAGACTCCGCGCAGCGCCACCACAGAAACCCTAATCTGGCAATCTGTCCCCGCCACGAACTGATTAACTTGCTGCCCTGCTTGTCGCCGCGCCCACGTTTTCTTGTATGCTGTATTTATGGACCGAGTTATTAGATATATACTTAATTACACTGGATTAATGTCTGTGTGTGTGTGTGTGTGTGTGTTGTGTGTGTGTGTGTGGGTGTGGGTTGGCGGGTGGGTTGATAGGTGGGTAGACAATTCTATTATGAACAGATCTTACAACACCTGTAGCAGTCAGGCACTTTGCTAAACTTGCATCTTTTATCTTACCTGCACTAGTCTTGCCTACAAATCACACACACACACACACACACACACATACACACACACACACACACACACACACACACAGAGAGAGAGAGAGAGAGAGAGAGAGAGAGAGAGAGAGAGAGAGAGAGAGAGAGAGAGAGAGAGAGAGAGAGAGAGAGAGAGAGAGAGAGAGAGAGAGAGAGAGAGAGAGAGAGAGAGAGAGAGAGAGAGAGAGAGAGAGAGAGAGAGAGAGAGAGAGAGAGAGAGAGAGAGAGAGAGAGAGACCCCTTGAATACTATGGACACATGTACAGGCCAGTGTTTTGTGGAGCGTGATGGTGCTGTGTGGTGTGCAGGGAGGGAACGACAAAAGGAAACGAGAGGCTGACAAATGATGAAGAGGGTGACTGGATGTGACGCCAACCAGTCTGAAAAAAAAAACTTTCAATAATGATTTAAAAGATTTTAGCAGAATGGCTTCAGATTTCTACAGAGAACAAATCACCGAAAAAAAAAAAAAAAAAAAAAAAAAAAAAAAAAAAAAAAAAATATATATATATATATATATATAATATATATATATATATATATATATATATATATATTATATATATATATATATATATATATATATATATATAATATATATATATATATATATATATAAGGATGGATACTATTTAACGAAAAGTGAAGAAAAAATAATATTAATAGACTACAAACGATGTTATTTAGGGATTTTCATGGTGTTTTCATAATGATAGCAATAGTCTAACAAGAAGTCTATATCGTCAATGAGAAAAATATCAATAAGAATTCATCTAATCATCTGTGCGGCCTCTACAAATAGTCCTCTTAAGATTGTTATCTTGTCTGGGTATATACTGTTTACAATCACTTTCCTGTGTTGTGCGTGCTGTGCGCAGCAAGCGTAAGGCTCACTTCACAGAAGCAGAATCTTTTTCCCTATAGCAAAACCGTACGGTTTGGAAATCAGTGAAGTGTAATTGGGCAGTTCACGCGGTGCCTGTGCGGCAGACTCGCCACTCCGCGTGCGCTGCCAAACGGTGCGGCGCCGAACATTCTGGAATCTAGCGGGATCCATGAAGCACATCCATTAAGGTCATTTTTTTCGTTTTTCACTGAATGCACATAAAGCACTCCGCGCTTAACATCTTCTAGCTCGATATAACGCAGCGAACATGAGCACAAATTCCGGTTTCTGTCCGTTCCTCTCTAATTACTGCAGGTAAGCCTAGCAGCCAAAAAGAAGAAAAAAAATAAAAGACGCTCGTAAGAAAAGATGTCTTCTTGACACCTCCAATGTGGCCATGCCACCTGACGAGTAAAAAAAAAAAATAAATAAAAAGTGTGAAGTGAACTAATGCGCGTTTTACATGATTTATTATTATTATTATTTTTATTTTTTTTTTTCCCTGTGCGACAGAGATTTAGTCGCTGTCTGCACCGCAAGCCATCCTGCAGCGAGTGTTCCAGAATGCTGAGGATGTGTGTGGAAGGTTTTAGATGGACGGTTATCCTCCGGGAGGCATCCTTGACTCGTTGTGTGGCACTTTCCTGTACGTTCTCTGCACTACTGCAGGTGAACTGTATAGGGAAAATATGACTTCTTGACTCACTCCCGGACGGTGATTCTACCGCACCAAAGAAAAGGGAGAGAAAGAAAAAAAAAGCATTTTCCATCAATAGGTTTTGTTCTACTGGAATCGCTCCTGAGGATTTAGTTCCACATTATTTTTCCGGGCCCTATTTTCCTCACCTGCCCGCCACCCGCCGCTGGGAATTAGCTGCTGCCAACTCTCTGCTTCACCCACAATGCCTTTTTTGTTCAGGTAAGAGGAAAGAAAAGCCTAGTACTGAATAAATCAATGAGATACTTTTTTTTTTTTTTTTTTTACCGTTTCCTCTGCAGGCAAGTCCAGGGAACGAAAAATATGGGAGTAAAAAATAAACACCGTTGTATGTGGCGGAGTGTAATTAATTCTTTCTCTAAACTGTGGCGGCGTGTGTTACAGAAAGGTAAAAAAAAAAAAGTTAATCCGGAGTTTTCCAGAGTTTCTACGTAGCTCTTATGGTATAGGAAAGCGAGTTTTTTTTTTTTTTTTAAATGGAAGAGGAGGAGGAGTAGGATAAGAAAGAGGACGAGGAAGAGGAGATGGAGGAGTAGGGGTTAAAAGTGTGTAATTACAAGTGGTGGTGGTGTTATTGTAGATGGTGACCGCATTGCCAAGTAAATCCCCAGTGATGCGCCTAACTTAACGGTGATCCTTATGAGGCGAGATGGACCGAGGAGTGTAGTTATGAGAAGGACCACTAGGGAAAGGAGGAAGTTGGAAGGAGCAGGATGGGGGAGCAAAGATGAGAGATTAAGAAGGGGAGAGGCAGGTTTACCTGCCTAGTTCCTCTTTGGCATCGAAACTCATCGTAGGTTTAATTACGGAATGTTCTTATTTCAAACTTTGGTAGAAACTTTTCCGCCCCTCCTCTCTACTTTCTAGTGTGTGTGTGTGTGTGTGTGTGTGTGTGTGTGTGTGTGTGTGTGTGTGTGTGTGTGTGTGTGTGTGTGTGTGTGTGTGTGTGTGTGATGACTGATGTTTGATGATCTGTTCCTTCTTCCTTTCCTTGCAACTCCCTCAAAACCAGAAAATTCGACCTCTGTTCCTGTCCGTACACTGGCTAGGTCTCTCCCTCCCTGCCGTTTACTGGTAATGAGCTATGTATCCTGAGTATCCTGTCAAGGGTTCAATTCTCGGTCGCTCCCTCTCACGGCTGCTGCTTCCTTTAAGAAAATATTGTCTGTCTGAAAGCGAGACATTGCAAAGCGCTAAAGACTGCATTATTTTACACTCCTCTCCTTTCCTGTTTCTCTGTCCGCGTTGCCAAGCAGGAATGCACATGATCAGAACAAGACCTTCAGATTCATTTACATGTTTCTTTATTAGTCACCTGCATCATGAAAGTCAAATAGTTCATTCTTTTTCAATCACTTTCATGCTACTCTCATTCCATCTCTTCTGAGCGGTGGCACTTATTTCCCATATTTTTCTTCAAATTCTTTTCGCTGCGTCGGATTGAACGTGAAATTCATCGCCAAACATTTCCTGTCTAACGTTAGCAATCTTCGCTTTCATATTTGAGTTTATTCATGAACAAATAGAGAGGCCATGTATATGTGCCTTACCTTTCATATTTCCATATTCTTTATATATTCAAGAACAAATAGAGAGACCGTGTGTTTGTGATTTATTCAAACTTCCATACACTTTATACATTCGAGGACAAACAGATTTCGTCCATGTGTTCCTTATTATTCATACTTCCATACACTTCTTACATTGAAGAGCAGACAGATTTCGTGTGTGTGGCTTATCATTCATGCTTCCATACACTTCATACATTCAAGAACAAATAGAGATCTCGTGTTTTTTATGTGTCTTATCATTCATACTTCCATACGCTTGATAACTTCCACTAGTTTACCTGACTACGATGAAGGTATCAGTGTTAAATGGCGAAATTTCATCAGTGTGTAGTGTACAATAACGTATCTGTGCCTAGTATCTTATGTTTTACTACTGCAGGGTCTGACAAAAAAAACTAACACACTTCTTGATAACTGCTTCTGAGTACGATATCTCTGCTTCACTTCGGAATAAAAAAAAAAAAAAATCACAGCCACAACAACTTTTTGGAGTCGATGTACGATAATATTGCAATCCTTGATATAAAAATGCACCAAAAACTCACTTGCTTTCCTCTTTCACATCTTTTGTATTACAGCGTGGCACCATTGGAGGCCATTAAGTAGGAGGAAGCATGACCAGAATGACCTAGAAAATAGCCGTGTGACGCGATTCAGGGTGATTTACTGTACTAGATACGTTACTGAAGGGCGTGTAGGCGTGTTACGTGTGAGTGTGTGGGTAGAAAGGATCCATACTCCATTCAAGCCTGTTCTCCCACCTATAGTTTACAGGGAAAAGTAGTACAGTCCGTGGTGAGAAATTAGGTAAGGAAATTAGAACCTAAGATCAATGATGGTGCACGTCTCTCTCTCTCTCTCTCTCTCTCTCTCTCTCTCTCTCTCTCTCTCTCTCTCTCTCTCTCTCTCTCTCTCTCTCTCTCTCTCTCTCTCTCTCTCTCTCTCTCTCTCTCTCTCTCTCTCTCTCAAATCAAACAGTTCATTGGCTTCAACAACCCACATCAAAGACAACCTCACACCTTTACCTGCCTTTACCCTGTCCTAGCTACCCAACTACCTTTCCTCTCATATTACTCCACCAATTTGCCTCTAAGCGTCCCTCCCTGGACATTACCATTAGGTCAGAAGCTGCTGCAGTCACTTCCCGATGATATGCCTCGCTGTCATCGCCGCTGCTCGCGCTCCTGCCTCGTGTGTACGGTTAGCGTGAGGTTGTAACGGCAGCGGAAAGGCTAATCTGCCTCCGCATTAGCTGGAAACGTGGAGTGTGTGCGAGTGCCACCGGTGCGTGAGTGGGTGCATGAGTATACGAACATTTTCTCCCCTCCCTTCCTCCCTCCGAAACACACAACTCTCCTTGAATGGAAAAAAGTATCTTTCTCTTTAGATGTAACTCTCAGTCGTCGTCCTTCCTCCTCTCTTTTCTCTGTTGTGATTTTTCCTGCCTTTTCTTCCTTTCTTCCTCCTTCCGCTTCCTTTTCCTCCGTGTCTCCCTTCCTTCCTCGCTTCCTCCAGTCATTCAGGGAGAAAGAGAGAGAGAGAGAGAGAGAGAGAGAGGAGAGGAGAGGAGAGGAGAGTATTGCACCAGCAAACTTACTGTGATACGATTACACCCATAAGGAAAGAAAATGTTGAAGGACGCAACGTAAATAGAACCAATGAGGCGTGAGAGTGTCTGCAAACCAGGCCTAGAAAGACCGGGGAAGTGCTAGACTCGCTACATTAGTGAAGTTAACGGACGGAGATAATTGAAGTTACGTAATACATACTGACGGAGCGAGAGAAATTTTTAAGCTATTAGCAGATGACACGCACTGACACCCACCTACTTACCCTACCTCCTACCCACTACACACACACACACACACACACACACACACACACACACACACACACACACACGCACACACACACACACACACACACACACACACACACACACACAACACACACACACACACACACACACACACACACCACACACACACACACACACACACACACACACACACACACGCACACACACGTCTATTAGCACCAAGTTATCATACACTGAACGAAAAACCTGATGATTTTGATATTAATACACGGCAGATTACGAGCTGGGTTCAGTCGTGCAAACAACACAAAACGATGATTGCGAGCAGTAGCTATACACATATTTATATTTATAAACAGCCTTTTATCGGAATAAAACAAAAGGTACAAAACGAACTAATATTGGCACAGCTATAACGGAACGGTCCCGTGTATGCATCGGCCTCTCTATCACGGCCTGGTTACATAATACATTAATGCACCACCACATTCATAGCGTTCAGTTCCGCAGCATCGAGCACGTCAATGGACGGAACGCCACCAGCTTTTTGCCGCCGCTATATTATTAAGCCCATATCGCGTTGCAAACCACAATGGGAGACGTGAATGAAATATGCAAATTGAATGATGTATGCTTTGACACAGTTCAGCATTTATTTTATTGTGAGCGGTAAAATTTTTATCCCATAACTAGGTAGAGCAACAGGTTACTGAAGAAGTCATTGCCCTCCTCCTCCGCCTCCTCCTCCTTTTCCAGGTTGCTGACCCTCACCAGCTTTCTTCAGAAGGATCTCTCTTCTATTCCTTTTCCAATCAGATTTCTCTCTCTCTCTCTTTCTCTCTCTCTCTCTCTCTCTCTCTCTCTCTCTCTCTCTCTCTCTCTCTCTCTCTCTCTCTCTCTCTCTCTCTCTCTCTCTCTCTCTCTCTCTCTCTCTCTCTCTCTCTCTTTGCTTTTATTCATTTATTCATTCATTCATTCGCTTCTCGTCGTCATATTTATAGGTAGTTATCACAACACTATGTCATGCATCCAAATGAAGGTGTGTGTGTGTGGGTGTGTGTGTGTGTGTGTGTGTGTGTGTGTGTGTGTGTGTGTGTGTGTGTGTTGTGTGTGTGTGTGTGTGTTCGTGTTCGTCTATCAAATCTTTCTCTGTGGCCTGAGGGTCGTGTTTTCCAGCTTCAGTGAACACATATTTTCCGCTTCAGGTTAGGTTGACTGTGACTATCTTCTGCGCCCTTGTGTCTCCAGTCATTGCCGCCCCACGAGGAGTGATTCAATCTATGCGTTCTTTGCCGTCTTGAAAATAGTTTCTTTCCTACAGCTGCCAAAGGGTCTTCTCCGCTCCCTTCTGTGTGTACTGAACGTGCCTTTTATACTGAAGCGTCTAAACCGAGTAGAATCAAAATTATATTCGTTGATTAACTCTTCTTGAAACGACTGTCTTCTGTCTCTAAGTCAACAGGCCGACCTTGGAAGTCCCCAAGCGCTGAAGACTTAAGACGATTAAGAAAAATCTCGTTACCTACACCAGTCCTGCAATATTTCTCGTCTTTTATTGTCATATCCAAGGCAATTCTCCCTTCAAACTTGTCAATGCATATTTTTCCCGTCCACACGCTGGCTGCTTCAAGGGCGACTAAGTTGATGCTGGGGGTTCACATGTTAGAAATACAACACACACATACTTCATTACTAAACAGCCTTCAGTAACTGAATCAACAACTGAGGAGTGGGAGCCGTTACAAAGGCAAATTCCACGCCGACAAATGCAGCACACGGACTAGGTTGAACGGATTTTTTCGTGCTTCCTTTTATCTTTATTTTCCTTTGCATTTCCAGTTGTAATTTCGAACATTCATTCTCTCTCTGAATATACGAAGTGAAGAGGGAAGAGGAGGTGGAGGAGGAAAGAGGACATGGACACTGGACACTCCTCCCTTTCAGTGGTGGGTGATGAATAAGCTACCCCACCGTGAGTAACGTGTCGGCGGGGCATCGTGACTCACGGTTCCATTGTGCCGTGCTCCGCCTCGCTGCCTCCGCCGAGCCATTCCTTCTAGTGCTCGCCCCTGCCTCCTCCTAGCGCCTCTCCCCTTCCTTTCTCCTTTATATTCATGGTTTTCAGAAGCGAGGTAGGGAGAGGGAGGGATAAAAAGACTGCGAGAGGACCGGGAGAAGCAATGGGTCGTAGGGTTTGTGTGAAAAGCATTCGTATTGCGTGACTCGCCGCCTTTCACTCTAAGTCGCTGCTGTGTGAATTCGACAAATGTTTAGTAGTGAAGATTGATGTGTTTTTTGTTGCTGTGACTTGTACGAGCGGGGAGGAGGGCGGTGTTTGTGTGTGTTGGCGAGGAATGAAATGAAAACAATGATGGTGATGGTAATATAAGCAACAACAACAATGCAATAATGATGGCAGTGTTTTCATCAACAAGTGACCATCGCCTGCAACAAATTTCAGAAATACATCACCACCTTAACTGACCTCCACACACAACACAGCCCGTCCCTCACTTAACTCTGAGAGGCCTTGCAGTTAATCCACTCACGTTATCTCCTCAATGGCAGTGTCCTCTCACTCAACGACCAACTCACTAATGGCCTTTATTTTTTACCCTTGGTGGAGGCTGATCAAGGGTTCGAAGTTAGAGAAGGAAAGCTTATTTTATTATAACCTTTTACCTTTCCCTCCAAAAAGAAAAAAAAATAGGAAAGTTTCTCTCGTATTATCCAGTTTATTTCCCTTGTCTTGCTTTTTTGTTTCTTAAAATAGAGTCGTAGAAAGAGAGAGGAAGAGAATCAAGTTGAGAACCCAAAAAGTTGATTGTAGGATGATTTTTCGTAAACTTATTCAATAGCTGTTAATATTTATAGTCTCTCTGGGTATGAAAAGTCCTTATATGCTCAATCTTCAATAAATATACTTTGATATGTCCATAGAAAAAGCAAAATTAAAAACATTTGATCCTCTTTTCTTTTCACCAACATATTTCTTCAGTGCTTCGTCAGATTTGCATTCTCTTTGTTTCATTTCCATAGAGAACGATCAGCAAATGTTTGAGGAGAAAGTTTAATTCCAGGTGACTCCATTTATCCTTTTCTGCTTTATCTATCATTTTCATCCATTACCTATATGTCACATTCTGTATCTCAAGATCTTTTTTTCATTCCGCGATTTTCATACTCCCAAAAATTGACATTCGTGATGAACTCTGTGGAATATTAACCATGTCACTTCTAGAGTCTTCTTTTGTTGAAATTGAGATCAGGGCAGTAAATTGTTTGCTATTTGACATATCTTTCCTTAATTACTAACCACTCAGAGGTAAATTGTTTTGCTCTACAGCCACATCCAAACATTAAACTGGGTAGAAATTACAAAATCTATCCTTTTTTAATCCTCCTCCTTTCTTGTAGATGCTTATTAAACACTTAATTCTTTACATCACCTTCCGTGAATTCTTGCAAATTGCTCTGAAAGAGATAAGAAAAAAAGTGTGGTTCATTTCATTATTTCTAAGCTTTTTCTATTTTTTTTATGAGACTGCAGTACAAAAATTAAGTCTTTTAAAAGTTGTAGATGTTAAGAGGAAAGACTGACTAGTTTTTTTTTTTTTTTTGCACTATTTTATTTGTATTTTTTTTTTCTAGTGATCTTTATTTCTTGATTTTTATTTTTATTTATTTATTTTATTTTTTTTAGCTTTCCACTTCTTTTCATTTCTCCCTCGGCTGTCTTCTCCCCCTTCCCTCCCTACCATTCTCCGTCCTCTTTTCCATGTCTTGTGTTCTTACGATCTCTCCACCTCATACACACACACACACACACACACACACTCTCTCTCTCTCTCTCTCTCTCTCTCTCTCTCTCTCTCTCTCTCTCTCTCTCTCTCCCTCTAGCCTCGTTTTCCGCTCCATTTTCTTCCTTTTCTCTTCTAGTCTTCTTTCTCTCTTTAGCATGACTCTTGTCCATCTCTTTTCATGGTCCTTTCTCTTTTCTTCTTTCTTTTCTTTTTTTCCTTCCTCTTTTTTTTTTCGTTCCATTTCACTCCTTGTTTTTTTTCTCTTTTTACTGTTCCTTCTTGTTTCCTTCTTTCTTCCTCCTTTTCCTTCATTTTCCTACTCTCTCTCTCTCTCTCTCTCTCTCTCTCTCTCTCTCTCTCTCTCTCTCTCTCTCTCTCTCTCTCTCTCTCTCTCTCTCTCTCTCTCTCTCTCTCTCTCTCTCTCTCTCTCTCTCTCTCTCTCTCTCTCTCTCTCTCTCTCTCGTTTTCTTTCTTTTCTATTCCTCCCTTTTACTCCATTGTACATTCTTTATTTCTCCCTTTTTTTGGTTCTCGATTCCCCTTTCTCCTTCCCTTGTTCCTCCTTCCCTCTCTTTTCCTATTCCTCTCTTATCAACTTCTTTTTTTCCGTTCTTCCTCTCCCTCCCCATTACTCTCTCTCTATCTCTCCCTCTACTCTCTTTCGTCTATTGTCCCTCCTGCACCCTTTCAAATATCTTCTCCCCTCCTCTCCCTCCCTTCTTCCTCTCTTCTTGCGTCTCTCCCTTCCTGCATCCTCTCGTTTTCTTCTCTCCCTTCTTTTTCCTCTCCCTTCCTCCGTCCTCTCTCTTCTTTTTCTTCCTCCCTGCATATCTCCCTTCTTTCCTTTCCTGCTTCCTATACCTCCCTCCGTCTCTCTCTCTCTCTCTCTCTCTCTCTCTCTCTCTCTCTCTCTCTCTCTCTCTCTCTCTCTCTCTCTCTCTCTCTCTCTCTCTCTCTCTCTCTCTCTCTCTCTCTCTCTCTCTCTCTCTCTCTCTCTCTCTCTCTCTGTATTCCATTAAGGGAGGGAGACATATGAATCACTTGAAGAAAAGCGAATCTCGGGGACAGTTTTGAGAGGCAGCTTCAGGCGGAGGAGTAAAGAAAGAGAAAGGAATGGAGTAAGAGAAGCCAATATTTCTCAGGGTTGGAGGGATTACCGAGGGCTCATTCTGCGTCCGAGGATTAGCGGACGGTGCCTCGGGGAAGGAAGGAAAGGAGGAAGGGAGGAAGGGATTGACTGGCTAGTGTAATTGTGTCGTGGAAGAAATTATTCTCGATGTGAGGAAATGGTATCGTGTTGTCTGCTTCAGAAGACTTTGGGGGATGGCGTTGTTGTTGTTGTTGTTGTTGTTGTTGTTGTTGTTGTTGTTGTTGTTGTTGTTGTTGTTGTTGATATTGTTGTTGTTTGTGTTGGTGGTGGTGGTGGTGTTCTTGATGCAGTTCTTGTTCACCTTCGTCTGTCTCTTTCGCCTTCTTGTTTTTGTTCTTGTTTTGTTCTTTTTGTTATTATTTTATTGTTCGCTTTTGTTCTTTTTTGTTCTAGTTTTTCTGTATGTTTCTTTTTGTTGCTGTTTGTTTTGGATGCTTTGTTGTTTCTGTTCAGTAATCATGCATAATGTATTCTAATATTCCTGGCCTTTGTACAGAAGCTAATTTATTAATTCGTTACTAAATAATTATCCTTTCGCCTGAACATTTACGCTTATAAGGTGTTTTCGTAGGAAGTAATTTGATCCTAAAAACAAGCTCTCTCTCTCTCTCTCTCTCTCTCTCTCTCTCTCTCTCTCTCTCTCTCTCTCTCTCTCTCTCTCTCTCTCTCTCTCTCTCTCTCTCTCTCTCTCTCTCTCTCTCTCTCTCTCTCTCTCTCTCTCTCTCTCTCTCTCTCTCTCTCTCTCTCTCTCTCTCTCTCTCTCTCTCTCTCTCTCTCTCTCTCTCTCTCTCTCTCTCTCTCTCTCTCTCTCTCTCTCTCTCTCTCTCTCTCTCTCTCTCTCTCTCTCTAACTCAAAACAATTCATTAGACTTTATGCAGATTCGAGATGTGTATGAAGATTCAACCTTTTCAGAAAGCCTTAGCCAGATTTCCCCGTGGCATAAGTCTACGGAGACCGCTTGCCACATTTCATTAAGTATAAGGAGAATGTTTGGCTCATTTCACATTATTGTATTGCGCTGGCTAAGGGATGCTCTTTGACTGCCTTCTGCTTTTATAATGTTTCGAGGGAGTGCCGTTGAAAAGGGTGGGGATGCGTTTCTAACATTACTACTTCTGCTACTGCTGCTACTACCATTACTGCTACTACTGCCTTTACTAGTAATACTGATATTACTTCTTGTTTTTCTTTTACTACTACTGCTACTGCTACTACTACTACTACTACTACTACTACTACTACTACTACTACTACTACTACTACTACTACTACTACTACTACTACTTCTACTACTTCTACTACTACCACTACTTCTCCTACCACCACCACCACCACCATCATTACCAGTACAGCATCACCACCAGCACCACTGCCACTATTCTTACTGCAAGCCACAGCGCACCCCTGCAGTGGTTTAGTGATATGATGAGCATGAGCGAGGTTAAGAGGCTGTCCAACTTGCTTCTCCTTCCCGTGTGGTAATGGTGTTTAATGGCGCGGGAGGAAACACTGCAAGTTCTGCCTCGTAATGGTGATTGGACTTTCTCTTATACCTCCTCCTCCTCCTCCCTCGTCGTTCTCCTATCCTGCTTTGTCCTCCTCTTCTTTCTCCTTGGTTTTGCCCTCCTCCTCTTTCTTTTTTTTTCCACATCCTGCTCCTCTTCTCTCGGCCTTTTCCTCTTCCTTTTCTACCTTCTTCTCCACCTCAGCATCCTCCTCCTCCTCCTCCTCCTCCTCCTCCTCTTCCTCCTAATCTCCCAACTCTCTTCGTTCTTTTCCTCCACGTCCTTTTCCTGTTCCACGTCTTCCTCCTTTTCCTCCTCCTCCTCCTCCTCGTCGTCCTCCTTCCGGCTTCTCCCCCTCGTCCTCCTTAGTCGCCATCGCCGCCGCCACTCCCCTCTGTTCAAACTCTCAGTGCATTTGTGTTGTTTCCAGCGGGTTATGAGGCCACGGGTGCAGGTGTTGTCGATACACGTGGCTTTTTATTAGTGTTTCTCCTCCTCCCTCGTGTGTTTCCTTGCCTGTTTTCTCTTCAGTGTTTCCTAGTTTTCCCAGTTTGGATTTGTGGCGTTATTTTTCAGTGTTCGTTCGTTCGTCGTTGGGGAAGTATGTTGTGAAGATAATTGTTGCTGCTGTTGTGGTTGTTGTTTTGGTGGTGATGATTTTGCTATTTTTGTTGATGCTGATGGTATTATTGGTGATGGCGGGATTCGTGCTCGTTCAGCTGGTAGTGATGGCGGTGGTGGTGATAATCGTGCAGTGACAATCTTATCAACCATCGTCACGGAGGCGGCAGATGCATGTCTTTACACAGGAGAATCAGAACGTCATAGAGGGAGTGGAAACGTTAACTTGGATTCCTGGGAGAGAAACAAGTCACGAAAATACAAAACAATATACTACGTTAATAAGAGTCGTGAAAATAATATATAAAAGCGATTTTAAAGGAAATAAGCAGCAAAGAAAACACAAGAAAACGTACTTCGTTAACTAGGCTCGTGAAAATATTAAGTAAATGATGTGATTCGGAAATTAACAAATCACAAGAAAATGCACGAAAATATTGTCAATTCCCGTATGTGTGCAGAGATTCCAATGATTTTCCGTTCACTGGAGAATGACGTCCCGGCTTCAGCAATGCAAGGAAGAAAAGAAAGTGCCAAATTTTTAATGGGATAGGTCGGGTAATGCTTCCTGTCCCACGTTAATGATGAGTCGACTGAGCTGCAGAGAGAGAGAGAGAGAGAGAGAGAGAGAGAGAGAGAGAGAGAGAGAGAGAGAGAGAGAGAGAGAGAGAGAGAGAGAGAGAGAGAGAGAGAGAGAGAGAGAGAGAGAGAGAGAGAGAGAGAGAGAGAGAGAGAGAGAGAGAGAGAGAGAGAGAGAGAGAGAGAGAGAGAGAGAGAGAGAGAGAGAGAGAGAGAGAGAGAGAGAGAGAGAGAGAGAGAGAGAGAGAGAGAGAGAGAGAGAGAGAGAGAGAGTCTGAGTGGGTGGGACGGGAACAACAGACTCTCAGCTTCATATCCCTCTACCCTTCCGTCCACTAGCTGAGCGTGACGCCGCTTGTCATGACCAAATGCCCGTATGATAATGACAACAAGAGGCTACGTGCGTGTTCACTATATATTGCAAACTTTGGGTGCTCTCTCTCTCTCTCTCTCTCTCTCTCTCTCTCTCTCTCTCTCTCTCTCTCTCTCTCTCTCTCTCTCTCTCTCTCTCTCTCTCTCTCTCTCTCTCTCTCAAACGGGTGATTAATACATTGATTAATTCATTAATAAAACTACGTGCAATGGATTTTTTTTTAATTCTTTTTATCATTTGAAATTCCTTTGATGTTTCCTTGTGTTGGAGTAATGTTTTAGGGAACGTAAATACGATCCTTTATGATGCAATAAAAATCACCCTGAAGGTTAAAGCGACTTCAGATCAGAAAGGATAAAAAAACTCTTTCAAGTGTGTGCAAGTATTTAATGGGGGGAGGAAATTATGTTTATTACGGAATTACAAGTCCAGTAAACTAATACACGCTGGTGATTGCAGAAATGAAAGTTTTTAGTTAATTATTACGACAAGGAAAGACACCCCGTTTGTTTATTTGTGAGTAGTGGTGAAAGTTACGTAATAAGAGAGGATAGAAGTGAAGCTCCTCCTCCTCCTCCTCCTCCTCCTCCTCCTCCTCCTCCTCCTCCTCCTCCTCCTCCTCCTCCTCCTCCTCCTCCTCCTCCTCTTCCTCTTCCTCTTCCTCCTCCTCCTTCTCCTCCTCCTTCAGGCCTTAACTATCCTACACCTCTTACTTTCGGAGAGTGTAGCTTATCACAAACAGACACGGACAGGACTAAATATCGGATACCAGTTGATTTTCCTTTGCGTTCCCGTTCTTTTGTTCCTCCTCCTCCTCCTCCTCTTCCTCCTCCTCCTCCTCCTCCTCCTCCTCCTCCTCCTCCTCCTCCTCCTTCTCCTTCTCTTCCTCCTCCTCCTTAGCCCATTCTTCTCGCCTCTGCCTCTTCCCAAATCTCCTCCAACCAAGCCATTCATATAGCAATAAAGATTTAGTCGCCGCGGGGTCAGCGAGGGAGAGAGGGAGAGGTCACCGTGCTGCTTAACAATATTTACCGAGGCGCTGCTCACGATTTAGTACACAAGTAAGACCCGTCATTTGCATATAAACTGTTCCGAACTGAGAGAGAGAGAGAGAGAGAGAGAGAGAGAGAGAGAGAGAGAGAGAGAGAGAGAGAGAGAGAGAGAGAGAGAGAGAGAGAGAGAGAGAGAGAGAGAGAGAGAGAGAGAGAGAGAGAGAGAGAGAGAGAGAGAGAGAGAGAGAGAGAGAGAGAGAGAGAGAGAGAGATGAGGTAAATGATGCCAAGGAAATCCTACTCCATACTTCCGGATGCGGTGGCAGTAAACAAGTTTGTGAAGCCTTCTGGTAATAGCATCTCTTCGCTGGGGACTCGCCGTGCATCACAAGTGACAGGCGGGCGGGAGCGCTACTGCAGAGTGATTCACGGCCACTGACGACGCTCCTGCTCCTGACGGCGAGCCGGAAATGCAGGAATGGAAAAAGTGTCCTCCGCCCCTTCCTCGTTTTGCCTCCCACGGGGAAAGCGAGGCGGAGAGACGGCATTGTGACTGATGGATGCTGAGTGACTGTGATGGAAGATGAGAGTCTCTTTAAGTGGTGGGAGGGAGGTGGAAATTATGGTGATGGTGGTCCGTGTAAGGTGATGCAATGTGTGGATAGGAGGGAAGGAGGGAGTGAGTGGTGAGGTGAAGCGCTAGTCAACACGTCATCATCATCATCTTTATCCTCCTCATCATCATCAGTCAGCTGGGGGTAGAAAAGCCTTGGCCAATCTTCTCCATTCATCTTTCTCAACTATCCATTTCTTTCAAGGCACCGAAATAAAACTTTTCATCCCCCTATATATATATATATATATATATATATATATATATATATATATATATATATATATATATATATATATATATATATATATATATATATATATATATATATATATATATATATATATATATATATATATATATATATATATATATATATATATATATATATATATATATATATATGTATATATATATTTTTTTTTTTTGTCCGTTCTCCTTTCTTTTAGCTATTATTTCTAGCTTGCTTTGATGTTACTGTAATTTTTATATTTCCTGCTTATTTCCGCTCGTTTATTTTAATTTTAGTTTATGGGTCTTCAATTGTTAATCTGTTTTCTAATCCACATCGTATTCTGTTTTGGTATCTCAACCTGTCAATGAAAATATTATTCTCTCATTTTCACTATTAGCACTTGAGTCATTATAAGGGTTCTGTAAGACTCCAGGTTTCTCACCATAACACTGAAACTAGTTGAATGCACTGTTGCAAATCTTTCCCGCTGCTAAGGCATGAAGGCACACTGAGCGGTTGGACAAGACAGGCGTGGGCGAATCTGTTCGTCTCTCTCCAACACACCTGCCGCAGTGGATGGAAATTTGCTGAGATTACCTCCAGCCACTCTCAGTCTCGTAGTTTTTTTTTTCTTTTTTTTTTCCTGGAGGTTACACAGTGATTCATACACGAAAAAGTAGCAGCTTTCACACGTTTAATATTGGATTTTCTACTTACTTGTTCATTACGCGATACTCAGACGCCGGAATGGTAGCAAGCTCTCACACTTTTAGTATTGACTTTACTGTTCTTTGCACTCGGCCACCAAAATAATGACAAGTTTCAGGCGCGAAATGTAACGAACTTTCGCACACCTAGTATTGGATATCCTGCTTATTTGTTAATTAAGCGATACTCAGACACCAAAAAAACAGCAAGCTCTCACACTCTTAGTATTGGTTTTACTATTCATTGTACACAGACGCTAAAAAGGTAACAAACCTCCACACATTTCGTATTGAATTTTCTACCCTTTCGTTCATTAGGCGATACTCAGACTTCAAAAAAGGCTGCAAGCTCTCACATCTTTTAGTATTCGTTATACTCTTCCTTGTACTCAGACGCTAAGTAAATAAATAGGTAAGTAAAAAAGTGACAGTCCTCCTCACATTTCGCATTGAATTTTCTACGCCTCGTTCATTACGCGATACTCAGCAATCAGAAAGGTGGCAAGCTATCACATCTCTGTCTGCTTTTCCATTATTTTCGTTCGGAGGCCAAAACGTACCCAAGCTTTTATTCTTTTATTGGGTTTTCTATTTGTTTCCTCACTTTCTGTTCGAGTGTGTGGTAGCGCGAAAAAAAAAGAAGTTGGTGTTAAACCGCGATGTTTCCGTCATGAAGATAGAGTTTTTGGCGTTGTTTTATACTTAAACTTATTGCTTCCTTTATAAGTGTAACTCGCGGATCCTGCTTGAGCATCGATCTGATAGTTCAAGGAATACGTTAACCTTTATTAATATTAATATTCATATTTAGATTATACTTACATCGTTGAGAAATTAACGCTCAACTTAATACATGAAATTTTCCACGAGTTATGCTAGTTGATAATTACTTGTCTTTAATTAAGATAATGCAGGGTTGGATTATTTCTTAACCTTCCTGAAGAGACACGGAAAGCCGAGATCAGCCAGCCAGCATCGATTCTCTGGAAATGTGTCACTTTTACGAGCACCGACGGAAAGCACCTGCGTTTTGTCCACTTTTAAAAGGCAAACATTTGTATTGGAGCAGTTTATACAAAATTCTTGCCTCCGTAATCTCTTTCTTTGTTTCTCTTAACACAATTTCAACGTAGTGATTTATTTTTTGTTTACCATTTATTTATCTTTCCTGTGTCTCTCTCTCTCTCTCTCTCTCTCTCTCTCTCTCTCTCTCTCTCTCTCTCTCTCTCTCTCTCTCTCTCTCTCTCTCTCTCTCTCTCTCTCTGACTTTTGTTGTTTGTAGTTTTTTTTTTTTTCATAACTTTTTTTCTTGATTCTAAAGTGAATTTTTCCTCACTGTGTTCATTTCCTTTTGGTTTGTTCCCCTTGGCATTTCGTATTCTTCATCTTCATTTTCCTGCTGCAGCTGTTTGTCGCTTCCCACCTTGCCTTTATTTGTAGCTATACTTCTATTAGTATTAGAAATGGTTTAACAGGGATTCTGCATCATCAATGAGAGAAAAATGTTCATTGGTACCTTACATTTATTCTCTCTCTCTCTCTCTCTCTCTCTCTCTCTCTCTCTCTCTCTCTCTCTCTCTCTCTCTCTCTCTCTCTCTCTCTCTCTCTCTCTCTCTCTCTCTCTCTTCTTCTGAAAATAGTGCTGATGAGAGGCCAAAGCGTTTCCAAATACTGGCCCATGTGTTGATATGGTGCCATTGAGGTGTGAGGGACCCAGAGGCGGCATTTGAATATTGAGTCATTGGAAAAAATAAAATAGTTTGGGTCAATGATAGACCAGACACATGGTTTATATATATTTTACTCTTCCCCACGATTTCTCCCTCTCTCTCTCTCTCTCTCTCTCTCTCTCTCTCTCTCTCTCTCTCTCTCTCTCTCTCTCTCTCTCTCTCTCTCTCTCTCTCTCTCTCTCTCTCTCTCTCTCTCTCTCATTCAAAGGACTCGCACACAGCGTCATCCGCCTCACATTAACCATTTTCATTAGTCCTTGTCCAGAGCCGCTCCGGAAACTATTCAAATAACGTTACTACTCAGGATTTTATGTCTTTTTAGAGGTTTATAGAATTTAATCATCTGCTTTTTTTTTCCTCTATATTTCTATTATAGTTTTCTAGTTGTTATTTTTGTCCTTGACGCCCTCATATTTTTTCCTCTCTTATGTTATCTCTTATGTTATCTCTGTTATCTTATCTTTCTTATTATTATTTTAACTTCTTTCTTGGTTATAGTAATTTTTTTTTGCGTGTGTGTGTGTGTGTGTGTGTGTGTGTGTGTGTGTGTGTGTGTGTGTGTGTGTGTGTGTGTGTGTGTGTGTGCGCGGAGAGGCTCAGCTGGCAGTTGTTAAGTCTGTTCGAAATTAATTAACCTGCCGCACTCATTTTCACTTCCTTTTGTATTTTCACTCCAGTTTTAACTTCTCTGATCCACTGGCGACCTCTCTGCACAAGCCGTGGGAGTTAAAAGTGAGGGAAGAAGCAAAACGCAGTGACGTTGAATGCGGCAGTAAGTTAATCGACTACATTAGCCAAGAGCGTTGCGTGGCGGTGCTTGGTGGCGCAGTGTAGTGAGATTTGGCGGAGGTGCGGGGCGGTGGGGTAATGTAAAATGTTGTAAGTGTTTAGTTGGTTACATCGTATATTCAGCTTGCCGTCCTATTGTCGGCAAGAACGTGCCACGTGTAAGTTTGATGGCGTTTAGCAGGTTTCCGTTTTTATTTATTTATTTATTTTTATTCACATAGTACAGTCAACACTATCCTATTGTCAGCAAGAACCTGCCACATGTAGGTCTGGTTGTTTCTTGGAGCTTCTCCCCCCACCTTTTTTTTTTTTCCCTAGTCTGTGATTTAACCTTTGCACTTCTATGATCACTCGTTAGCATTTAGAACAACGTGAAAGAAATGTTTACAAGTGCGCACACACACACACACACACACACACACACACACACACACACACACACACACACACACACACACACACAGACAGAGAGAGAGAGAGAGAGAGAGAGAGAGAGAGAGAGAGAGAGAGAGAGAGAGAGAGAGAGAGAGAGAGAGAGAGAGAGAGAGAGAGAGAGAGAGAGAGAGTGAGAGAGAGAGTCTGTGCGTGTGTAGTTATTTTTAGCACATAATCGAACAAAAACAAAAGTTAAAAGAAAAAAAAAGATAAAAGCGGTTACTCAGGTAAAACTTATATACTAAAGTAAATTTGAGAGAAAAAAAATAATCCGGTGCCACAAGAATAAAGGGGAAGTTAATTTTGTCTCTCCTAGGAGAGAGAACTATTTAAGAGATGAGTAAAAAAAAAAAGGGCTCTAAAAACAACAGGAGAAAAAGTGAAAGCGTTGAATACATATAGAAAATAAAAAAAAATTGCCTTGTGTATGTCCACTAACATTTTGAAATCTCTCATTTTCTGTTATTCTAATGGTAGGGAGGGCTAAAAGAATACACATAAAAAATAACAGAAAAAAACATGATTTTATAGGGATGCCTCGTGTATGTCCACTACTTTTTCTTTTAAATCTCTTGTTTTCTATTATTCTAAGGGCAGGAAGGGTTAAAGGAAGTTTCCAGACTAGTAAAAAAATACACATAAGTGCAAATAAGCAGGTATAAACAGTGAGAATATACAACAACTCACTAGTCTACATAGCCCGCCATAAGCAAACAAGTGGCAGGTGAGCAGAGGAGACCTTCACAAGCCACCGCTTAGCACGGACCTGCCGCCTGAACCCCATGTTAGGTTCGGGATCACACTTAGACGTGAATGAGGAGGTGACTCAGCCAAGCAAGTGCCCGCTTATTACACCAGTCAGCTAGGGAAATTACTTCACTAAATAACCACCTCGTGCTATTGGCCCGCGGGGTGAAAGCTCCTGAGAGTCACCCGCTGAAACTTGCGTGTGTGTGTGTGTAAAATTAAACCCGGGAAAAAAGTTTATGTGCACTGAATAAAATTAATAACTTCACTTTGCTATAATTTCACAGAGTTTCATAAGTTACTGATTTTATGTTGCTACTTTTTGTTTTTCGTCTCTCTTTACGAAACATTAATTTCTTTATAAGTTTTCTTTCTCTTCTTTCAAGGCTGCGTTAGTTAGCAGACTCGGGAAAATTTCATCTTCAGGAGGAGGAGGAGGAGGAGGAGGAGGAGGAGGAAATGCAGGGACAGGAGACAAACAAGAACAATAAGGCACAGGAGTGGAGGAAATGTTGATGAGAATAGTGATGATGAGGAGGAGGAGGAAGAAATGAAGTTGGTGGGGAGGGACAAGAGGAGGAAGAGGAGGAGGACAAGAAGTAGGACCAGGAGAAGAAGGAAAACGAGGAAGAGGAGGACAAGAAAAAAAAAAGCTGTAATAACTCAGAGTGGGTTTCTCTTCCTGGCTCTCGTGTGTCCAATAACAGACTCGAGATACGTGAATCTGAAGCAATAAATCTATACACGGTAGAGCGCAACCGTGATCCTCGACAATACCGCGGAAACCGAAGCAGGAAGCGAGGCAGCCAATTTAGTAGTTAGCAGCTCATATTTCCTACTAACTATTTGGTAATCGTTAATTTGGCAGCAGGCAAAAGTTTGGGGCCGTGACAGTTGGATGAGATGCCGGCGACGCCGTTCCCTGCGCGAAGACCCAACTTCTCTCAAACTTGTGACATTTAACTTTGTAAGGGTTGGAGGGGGACGAGGAGCGGGATGAGTGGATGGGGCGAGGCGACGAGACGAGTGTGAGAGGAGAGAGGGAGGGAGAGGCAATATGTGAGCGTGGTGGCAGGGAAGGAGGGAGGCGTGAGCGTGTGGAAGAGAGGGGAGGAACGAGCAGTGGGTGTGAGATGGGGGAACGAATAGCTAGTGTGAAGATTGGTGAGGCGACAAGTCTGTGTGTGGAGGGAGGGAAGGGACAGGCGAGCTAGAGGGATGAGGCTCAGATGAGAAGCTAATGCGGGTAGAGTTTTCTCTCTCAAGTGGAGTCATCTATATGGAGCAACCGCAAAGTAAAAGTCCTGTGCAAAATATACGTTATTTATCTATAATCTGTATGCATATCTTTCTTGTCCCCTATCCCTCTTTTTTTTTCCTTTGAGGTAACGCACATTTTAGGATTAGCATGTAAACTTTATATTCTAAGTTTAGGTGATTAACTGAACGAAGCTTTTTTCTGTGTCACTGGCAGGCGTGACGTCGGTGGGGCGTCGAGATAAGAGGAGCAAACACGGCAGGTGGTTGAAGAGCGTCCTTGAGGCGACAGAAGCGGGGCATGAGTCCAGCACACTACGAAACCTACACTGGGTGAAGGAGAGTCCATCCAGGGCACGGCAGTCACGCGGGCCCTTCAGCGTGAGCCAGCGAGAGGCCCTCCCTGTCTGCCTGAACCACGCCTCGCCATCCACGCGGGCCAGGCCGAGGCGCGCCACGCTCTCGGCAATTCAAAACTCCCACAAGGCACATGGACACCGCAGTCACTTCCACCACCACCAGCAGGAGCAGCGGGGGAGGCAAGGTACTGGACGCCGCCTGAGGAAGCGTCACCAAGGGCGGCTGCAGCAACAACAGCAACATCAGCGACCTCCCAGCCTGCAGTTCTCTCAGCCTGAGTATCGCGTGACGTTGAAGGAGGACGTGCCCATCCACACCTCCCTCCTGACGGTGAGACAACACACACACACACACACACACACACACACACACACACACACACACACACACACACACACACACACACACACACACACACACACACACACACACACACACACACACACACACACACACACAACCTCATTAGTGTGGCCGTGAGAGTCAGCATTTCAGCGTCAATCAGAGTTCCGTGGCAGCTAATCACCTGCCACGGGAACGAATCACCTGCCTCACCTGCTGAATGACGGCCGCGGGTTATTCATCAGGTTTGGGTTTCCGCCTGGTTTGAGTTGAATGAGTCAGTCTGAACCGACGTGGGGCCGCTGCCTCTGATTGACCATCATTCTGAGCCTTCCTCGTGCATGACTTTGATCGCTTCATATGCGTGTTTTTCCTGGCGTGCGGGAGAGTGAGAGGCGGGGACGGTGGCCATCGGGAATAAACTAATGCGATTTTTCCTGAGCACGTTCAGTATTTTTCAGTCGGTCTGCAGTTTTAACTAACGAATTTCCACCGGTCGTGTGATTTGAATAGTGAATCAACATCATTTACTTCAGTCGCCCCCCCTAAAAAAAAAAAAATATCTTAACTAGAAATGAATTGGTTTGTTGAAACTGCTAAAGAACCTTATTTATTATATATTTCCATCACGAGGTAAGGCAAACCACTCCAGAGCGGCAACACTCATTAATACTGGCTTAATGAACACCGAAGACACATTTCTCGCGCTGTTGAATCAGTAATCTAACATGAATGAGGAAGCAGTGGGGAAGATAACGAATGGCTAGGATCAGTAAGGGAGATGAGAGTAGGAGGCAAGAAAATGAGAGGAGCAGCTGCAGCAGGTTAAGCAGAGAGCATGAGAGGCGTCCATGTAACGCATCGATTCTTCTGTCTGACCAAGGAAGATAGAGAGGCTCGGTTATCTTCCTTAGTCCTGACGTAAGACTCGGAGCGCTGCAGGGGTGATATTGATGAGCGAGTTCAGGGAGCTTGGTGGAAAGAGACTGCGGTGGATGCGTGCTTAAATCGTCTTTTTTTTTTTTTTTTTAGGTATTATTAAAACTGTTTACCATCAGAGCATGAACGGGTAAAAGCCGAATGAGGAGAGATGCGTGTTTATATAGTTTTTTTTTTTTTTCCTGTAATATAAAAAACTGTTTACCATCGGAGCATGAACAAATGAGCCGAAATGCGTAAAGAACTCCTGATTATAGGAAAGAAAGTGTTAAGCTATGATAGACGCCTACATAGCAACGAAAGGAGTAGCGAATAACATAAATTAGACATTGGAACGACGTGTGAGGGAGAAGCAGTTGAGGTCATCATATTAACTGTGCCTAATATGGCCGTGTTAAAATTTTAGAGCACCGTAGAAATTATTTGCAAGGACACGCAGAGAGAAGAGAGAAAACAGGGTTAATTGTATATCTCCCAACCTACGAATATACTGAAGAAACTGTAGTTGGAGGTAAGTGTCTAAAAAGCTCCTGGTAATTGTATAAAAAATCTAATAACGAAAGTGTTAAAAAAAGGATAGATGAATATAAAGAATGTTCAGTAGTTGCATTCATGGAGGGATCCTTACATGACGGCAACAATCACATAATGGCGCCATATTAAAAAGAAAAAAAAAAGCTCTTAGCAATTACGGTGAAAAAGAAAAATAAGATACTGAAAGTGTTAAAATGAATAGATGCATGCAATGAATGTTCAGTAGTTGCATTCGTAGAGGCATCCTTACGTGGCAACAAATGTAAAAGCATCATATTATTTGCTAGTGTGCTAGTATATAGGAATAACACCATCTTTCTCAATATCATCTCCCACTTCATGCAGGGTCGACGCTTCTGACATCTCTTCTCCAACCTGCTCCATCGCACTCGTCTTCCTCTGACAGTTGCTTTCCTCTCAAATCTTCCTTCACGCAGTCCATCCATCTCAGCTTCGGTCTTGCTCTTCCTCTTTTGTCCCCGCACTTTCATCTCCTTCTCTCCTCTTCCTACATAAGTCTCGTCATCTCTTAACTCATATACGAGCGGGAGTGTAATGAAAAGTTTTGCATAGTCGTAGAATAATTCGTGTTAGATTGTTACTGGAGTGTTTTCTAGTGTATAAGAATAGAATAAGTAGTTTTGGGATGATAAAGCAGTGTAATATTTCTCTCAACACATGTACGAGTGGGAATATAATGAAAGATTTGCATAGTAGTAGATTAATTCATATTAGATTGTCAAGGGGGAGTTTTGTAGTGAATAAAAATTGAATGAGCGGTTTTGAGACAATAGAGCAAGTTGGTAATCATAATATTAAGTTAGAGATATACAGGAGGTGCTCGTTGTCGACTGTTTTACATTTTTAACAGTACTTACTGATTGTCTCTATTCCTTCGTCCAGGTCAGTCTTATTTCATTCCCCCTTGTATATTTCACAGATTTTCCATGTAACTTCTTCCTTCTTGAAGTATATTTATTCTAAACGCCTCTCACATACAGTCTTATGATTTTAAAGTAGCTACCCTACGTAAACTCTTTTCTGTTCACTTATTGCCTCACGTTGCTGGATCAGCTTTAGGACGTTTGCAGGAATATTCCGACGTGGTTACTGCGAACACGATTGTCAGTTGTTGCTTCTCAAATACGAACAGTAATGAGGCTTGTTTATGATCGATGATGGGGACTGGGAGGAAAAAAAGGATCTACTGACTGTCTTCTCCTTAAACGAAGAGCAACAGGAATGGGAAAGAAAGAAAAAGAGACTGATTGACGTGTGTTTGCCGTGCGCGCATCCAGGACTTCATATCATAATCTTTCATTACTAGAGCCTCATTTTTGGTGGGCGGACTCACTAATTACGTCAAGAAATATGCACTTTTTTTTGCAACTGTGATCCAGAGATAAGGTAAAAAAGAGTTAGATCTTGTGCTTTGATTTATACTGAGATGATGAGACGCGCTCGAAAATTGTTAGTAGGTTTTCAAAATGTAGTGTTTTCTGTCTGACGGACTGTTGAGTGCAATGTATCCTGACGCGGAGGATGAGATGAGTGGAGAGCCAACCACCTGGAAACACTGCTGAAATGAGCCCGCTGACGAGGGTGCGGTGAACTCGCCTATGACAATGAATAGAATAAGATAAAAATGAAAATAAAAGAGGTCCTGCTGACAATGCCGTTTCCAAAAGTAAACAAGAGGAAAAGCAAGAAAGACGGCCAATTCAGTTCGTAATGTGTCTTGATATTCCTCTTTACATAGTTCTTCAGCATTACGTTGTGTCTCATGATGGTGGTAGTGGCAATGGCAGTGGGAGTAGTAGTAGCTGATGTCTGTGTTATTGTAATCATTCCCATTGTTACTGCTGTTATTGATATTATACCAATCAGTGTCTTAGTTATAGTATCACCGTTATAGCATCACTTCAGTAAGACAAAAGTATAGGATTAAGAAAACAAAATTCAAATGGCCAGTTTTCAATTAACCTGCTGCATTACACTCACCAACGCTGTATTTACCGATTCCCCCTCACTAAATCCTCTGATCTGCTGCCAACCCATAAGTCGTCAGGATACGCAACATTGTCATTAATATACAAGGAAGACAGAAGACTCAGGGGAAGTGCTGCAAATTATTCGACTTCTGACCAAGAATTTACGTAGAAGCATAGCGTTGGTCGATGTGGGAGCGGAGAGACGCCCGCAGGCCATTCCATTGCAGCGCCGCAGCCACCACGGGCTACCCACCCACCCAAGACAGACAATCGAACAAAGCCTGACCACCTCCACCCCCCCCCCCCCACACACACACACACACACACACACACACACACACACTCTCTCTCTCTCTCTCTCTCTCTCTCTCTCTCTCTCTCTCTCTCTCTCTCTCTCTCTCTCTCTCTCTCTCTCTCTCTCTCTCTCTCTCTCTTAACCTCCCACAACATACTAAGTTTTCATTGTTTTATGATGACGAATTATTGTGATGCATTTACGTCAGCGGCCATTTTTAGTTGTGATGTTGGTTATGTTCGGTTAAAGAGAGTTGACCCCATGTTTAGCTTAGCCTTATAAATGTTAAAGGCTTCCTATCTTAACCAAACGGGCTTGTGCTGGCAGGATACGTAAATGGGACTGTGTTGGTGATAATATACAAGATCAGTATCGTTTCCCTAATTCATTCTGCGGCCCATATTCAGAAGCGCTTTAATCTTTCACCATGATTATTTTTTCAACGCCACAGAGATGATTAACTGGGTTCATAAAGAGTCTCTCCTGTTCATAATGTAGAAATCTTGCTAATCCGTAAAACTAGAACCGTAAAAAAAAATAGTAATAAATAAATAAATAAATAACTTAAAAACATATAACCAACTACACCCTTTTGAAAGTAATGGAAATGCGGAGAAAGTGTTTCAGAATGTGGTCCACCATCACCACAATCCCACTCACTTCAAAGCAGGGGACTGAATTGTATGGTTAAGGCAAGTGTGTGGGATTGTGGTGGTGGTAATACACAGGATAGATAAAGTTCTGCTTCATTCTGTGTATCACCACCAACATAATCCCTCCTACTCACTCACTTCAAAGCTTTCTGAGTGCAAAAATTCAATATTTGCTTCGTATCTTTGCTTGGGGGGTTACTCAAGTGAAATAAAAAGTCGTTGGCAATCAAAGAGTTAAGAATCAGATTACCAAGTGAAAATTTTCTATTCCACTCGATCACATTCACTAGTTTCTGAATGCGTCATAGTATTCCATCCAACAAAGTTCTATAGAAAATTGCTTGTCTGGTATGATGGACTTAAAATTCACCTTTACCGCCACGATTCTCAACCTCCTACAGCCTCCTTCTACCATCGATCAACCCAGTACCCTCACGAACATTCCACATTTATACGGTTTCCACAAAAGTAACCCAACAATGATGTAAATTTACGTTTGTTAAATAGGCGTAGAGTAAGAGAGGATCTGATAGAGGTATTAAAGTGGCATAAGGGATATAGCAAGGGTGATGTAGACAAGGTAGTTAAATGTGATTAGGGGAGCAAAGGGTTCAAGCTTGATTTTAAAGTATAGACTGAGGAAAAAAATGGTTCACAAATAGTGGTAGATGATTGGAAGAGACTCGGCTATCACGTTGTTAGTACCGAGTCAATAGGGAACTTTAAAAGATTAGTTTCATTTATAGGCAGAAAGGAATGAAGGTAGAAATAAGTATGTATGTTTTATACTAGAACTCCCTCGTGTACGTAGGCTTGATGGCTTTTTAGCAGCTTCCCTTATGTTCTTATGTTAGATTAGGTTAAGTGCATAGAATAGATTAGATAGGTAAGGCTAAATAGATAGACTAGGGTAGATAAATTACGTTAGACTGGATATTAATTAAAGGATATTTACAATGGATGGAATTATTTAGATTGAAATTTTTATTGCATTCATTCGTGGATGGAATTCATCTTCGAAGCCCCACCAGCAGTGTGTCAGGATGTACTGGTTTGAACGGGATACCAGCGCACCGTAACCTCTCTCGGCTGATACTCTTGTGCTCGCCTCCCTAATGAAGGCTACCGGGCCCCTAGTGTCAGTCTCGGTCCTGGAAACCCTCCCGCCTTGCACAACCCACTACGACGTACCTGCATTAACCTCGTGTAATGTGCAGGGCGCATTATACTGCCTGGACAAAAGCGTGTGTTGTGTGAGCTGGTAATTCAAGGCACACACACACACACACACACACACACACACACACACACACACACACACGAGCTAGAATTAACCGCCGCATAAAACCTGCTTGCTATAAAAGGCACTCGCAACGTAAATATATTAAAAGGTAAACAAGACAGACCAGGAAATACGAAAAAAAAATAAAAAGTAAAGTGTTTGGCCCCATTTTGTATAGCACTGCCTTCCATCACCATCAAGATACACTGGGTTTTAACTTTTACGGCGTTCTGTGCCTCCCTGCCCCTTCCTCCCACTTTCCCTGCCTCCCACCCGAAGCCCATATAGTAGCGAAGGGAAGTGCCGTGTGCGTGTGTCGGCATTCCCACGCGCCTGAGTAACTTTGGACACAAGTTTGCGGTGTGTTAGGGAGGTAAGGGAAGGTGGGAGAGAATCAGGGTGTGGGTGGCATCTGGTGTAATAGGTAGGAGGTGTGATGAAACTTGCATTGAGGTGTTTAGGATTACATTGGAAAAACAGATGTTATGTACATGTAGGAGACTTTTTGGTGTATAATAAGGGTATCTGTTGAACTACATACTGTTGATATTACTACTACTACTACTACTACTACTACTACTACTACTACTACTACTACTACCACCACCAGCATCCTCTAAACATTATACTGGCTAGAAATTGTAAATCTGCTCTATTTTATCTCCTTTCTTGTAAATGCTGATAACATACAGTGCTTTCAGTGCTTTGAAGTGTTCGAGATCCTACGAATTTGCTTGACCAGTAGTGGTAGTTGTAACAGATTGCTTTTAGAGTGAGAACCAATCAGACGACTAAATTCATCGTGGTTGTCAGGTGGTGATGCCGCGTGCCAGCCACCTTGTTGCCGGATATGCACCTGAGCGGACAGGTGTCGATAGTGTCACGCGCTGCGGTGGCTGTGATGGACCTCGTGTGCAGCTGTGCCGACCGGGAGTGTGGCAGTATTCAGTTGCTCATCGTTATTAACCTAACCTAACCTAAGATTGCCAAAAATAAAAATAATAAATAACGAGCAACAACAGCAATGACGACGCAGTAAGTCTTGGTGAATTGCTCTTGGTGATTGTGTCTAGAAAATTTATGAGAGTCCTGGTGATTTATCCGTGAAGTTAAGGCAGATTTTGGTGATTATCTGTATAAAAAGCGAGGAAGAATCCTGGTGATTATCTCTTTTAAGAAATGTAAGAGTTTTGGTGATTTTCTGTTGTGAAAAGCAGAAGAAAGTCTCGATGACGGTTTGTAGTAAAGTCGATGGAGGTTCGTAGTAATTTTCCGCATGAAAGACGAAAGAGAATCTGGTCATTATATGTAGAAAAAGCTGGAGAGTCTTAGTGGGTGTAAAAAAAAGAAAAGAAAAGTCGTGATGGTTATTTAAAAGAAAAAAAAGGGAAAGTAATGATATGTTGCGATGTTATATGTTGCGAAGGCGAAATAAGAGTCCTGGTAATGATTTATAACAGAGGCGAAGAAGGTACAAGGGAAAATGTAAAAAATCAGTAACCGGAGTCTTTAAAAAGTTTAGAAATACGAGAACCGTGAAATCATGTGGAACTTTTAAGTCAGAGACGCATTACTACCTTGTGACGGCACGCGGTTCTGAAGGAACTGCCGAAGCTGGAGTGTGGCAAGATTGATGCAGGGGCGTTTGGCGGGCAGCGGCGGCGGGGGGCGAGTGGTTGACGGATTGGGTGAAGCGCGCGTGGGGTGAAAACGGCCAGCTGAAGAATTGTGTATTGGAGAGGAGGAGGAGGAGAAGGAGATTGCCCTATAATGTAGAAATTAAGTGTTCCATTTACCATTGATGATAGACAGACAGATAGACCGACCGACCGACAAACAAAGACAAACTGACTGTCAGACAAAAAAGACTATGCTACACAGATTTTCACGCCCCAGTAACCCTGTCCCATCACGCCGCATATCATTAGAGTTAAAAGTAATATCATTCGAATGTGGAACTGAACGTTGAGGTTGAAAATATAATCAGAAATAGCCTCCTGTGATTCATGTAGGTGTGTGGGAGGTATACAAAAGAAAAAAGAAAGAAAAAAAAATGTGTAGGAAAAGGAATGTAATAATAATAATAATAATAATAATAATAATAATAATAATAATAATAACAATAGCAATAACAGTAATAATAACTAATGGTTTATTGATACATGTTTATAAAGCATAGGTAGCCAAAGGATGAAAATATGCATTAGAAGTAAAAAAAATAAATAATAATATCACCAAACCCAAGGAAAATTTAGAGATGAATCATAAAAATGGGAGGTAAAAAGGCAAATAAAAAGGAGATAATTTAAAAGAAGATAAAAAAAGGGCAAAATTGACTATCATAGCAATCGAGACTAGGAGTGACATCAGTGGTTGTTGATCAGCCTGACTAGAGTGGGGACGAGGCTGTGCTTGTGCATGCCTACGTGTTTGCTGCTGCAGATAATGGCCAATTCCCAAACTTTAATTTTCCACGTATTTGTTTGTGTGGTGTCTTCGCCTTCACACTCCAGAGAATACCTGCCTGTCCGGGGCAGATCTGGGTCCCGGCATCCCAAACTTTGTGTCCCATCAAACTCCGGAAGCTTTTTAAATTCCCTGGACCTTAGACTCCCCCACTTTTAAAAGGCAGGAGAGTGTGAGGTCCGGTCCTCCTCTGATTCATCGCAAGGTTTGTTTAATGGACTCGCAAAGAAACGCAAAGAATATAAAAATTCTTTGAGTTTTTTAGGTATTAATGAGTCTGACCTCTGTCCAAGCGATACCTAATGCAAATGTTACGTCAAAGTATTGTGTTGATTGGCGGATAGTTAGATTTTTCTGGTTGTGTGACGTATTTTCTCCTTTTCTGTTCGTTTCTGACCAACAGTATGTGATATTTTTGTCGAATTTTTTTTCTTAGCGTTGTGGTCTTCAATGTGACTTTTGCATTGCGCAGTTATCTCGCTTTACGTTCATTAAATGCTTCTTGATTCTCTCCGTGCTCTCCGCCCTTGAGTCAGTCTAGTCAGCGCAGTAAAACCATGGAGTTCACCACTCCGGTGGACGCATCAGTATGAAGTATTGGATGGAAGCAATAATTTTGTAAAGTTGCCATTGACGCAATAATTTTTTCACTTGTTTATCTTTTCCATCAACGTGGAAATTATGTGTTTACTTTGCCTCAACTAATATATGTGCGCGGCGTCTTTACGAGCACAGAATTTTAAACTGATTGATTTACAGCGCAACATCAAGGTAGTAAGTAATTTGGAACCAGCAAGTTTCACGAGAGAGATTTACCACACAGAAAGAAACTCCCGCGAGGCAGAATTGAACTCACAATTTTTCGGCAAACACTGCACCACAAAGCCGAGCCACGTTCGAGTCACACTGAATCAAGCACGACATACGAGTACTACACTAAGTATCCCATCCAATAAGCCTGATATTCTCCCAGGTGGACGTGAGTGGCGCTGAGGGGATGGCGTTGAAGTACCAGCTGAGCGATGCTGTCAACTTTGGGATTAGCGATGCGGGGGTCATCTATACTCTCCGCCAGTTGGACCACGAGGGCTCAGGCGGCCGCTACTCCCTACAGGTCACGGCCGAGGAGCTGGGTAAGTGTTGCCTGCTGGGGGAGAGGGAGAGGGAGAGAGAGAGGGAGTGTGGAATAAGTGTAAGCTGGCCGAGGAGGAAAAATGTGTGTTGAAGGAGAGAGTTGTAGGCTGGTAGATGGCAGGGTTTCAAGTGAGTGTGGAACTGGTGACTGTGGCTCGTTGGGGGACAGGGAGAGGAGTAGGTTGGAAGGTGGCGGAGTACAAAGAGTAGTGGTGAGTAAGAATGGGATAAATGTTGACTACAAGAGAGAGGAAGCGAAGTGTGCGGATGTATGAGTGGAGATGAAGGGAACAGAACTCAGTAGTGTCTGAAGCTGTACAGTGCTGTGTGATGCAGCATTGACATGAGTGGCGCATAAGCGTCCCGTTTTTATCTTTATCCATTTCCTCATGCACGTGAACGGTGGTGCGTGGCCGTATGGGCGTGGTGGCAGCAGGCGGTGGGTGGTGGGCGAGGTCAGCCAGCACCCAGATGAGCATTCAGGTGATGGACGCCCCGGAGCCGCCACGGTTTGACGTCCAGCACTATCAGTTCACCATCTCCGAGTTCGCGCGGGAAGGTAAGCACATGTGGGGAGTGGAACACGAGGTGGAATAGACTCAATAATCAGGTTGTTAGTGCTGGGTCATTAGGGAGCTTTAAATTAAACAAATTTATGGAAGAGGATGATAGGTGGAAATAGGTTTAATATAGGGAATGCCACGTGCAGGCCTGATGGCTTCATCATTTTCTCTTGTTCTTATATTCGTACACACAGGAAGCGCTTGATGAAAAGCAAGACGGACCGCCAATCTGCTTTTTTTTCTCTCTCTCTCTCTCCCCCTCATTCACTTTTCAACACTTTACTTTCTTCTTTTCTTAGTTTCTTCATCTTGTCTTGGCTATCCGCTTTAGCAGCTAAGACACAAGAATACGAGTATCTCACAAACAAGTACGTGCATATTTTTTTCCTGCGCGAAAGCAAAGCTGGTCGAGATCCGCATATTGTATGAAAAGAAAAATCTCACGTAATTGCCGCGCTAAAAGTTTGTATACAAAGTGGCGTGCTTGAGGTGGTGCTCGAGTTCATCTTGAGAGGACTTTCACGCAGGCACGCTCCCCACAAACATAGTAATAATACCGGATCGCTGCGATGGTGCCAACACAGTCCCTTTCGACACGTTGGCAAAATACGAGTACATGTTACCCTATGGCTTTCAATGTGATGCGGGAAAAAAATGCACCCATTATTTTCAGGTTCACATTACGTATATTGTTGTTTGGTCTTGACGCCAATAACTTCCCCTTCGTGATGTGTTGACAAGATACAAATCACCGATGGTTTTCAGTGTGACGTGAAAAAAAAAAAAAAAATTCATGATCACTGTTTATGGCGGCGTGTTATTGATCCAGCATTTGTTGCCACACGTACAGACCACAAGAGCGGCGGCTTAAGGGCAGCAATCTGACTGCAAGGGGAGGCTTTACTGGCTTTGTTATAAGCTAAAATATTGGGTACTTTAGAGAGAGGGGCGGGGGTTTACTGGTAAAAATAATGGGGATGGGAAGGAAGATAGGAATTTCCCCTCCCCACCCTCACACACTTCCCTGAGCCTTGTATTGCCGCTAATGATGCGCCGCGGCAGTACCACACCTTGCTAATGCCCTCAGTGATTCCTTTTTGATTACTTCTGATGATGTGAACAGTTTGAGGTGTGTCAGTCTTTCCAAATAGTTGATTAATTCTCTGCGTCTCCTTCCACTATTCCCCGTTTTTTGTTTTTTGTTTTTCTCTCTCGATGTATTCTCTGATCCACTGATGGCCTGTCGGTTGTCACGTTTTCGTACGTAGCAGTCGACAGATCAGAGGTTTTAAGATTCATTAAGAAAACTTAGCCACTACGGAAGGGAATGCGGCAGGCTAATCGACTTCTGCGAAAGGAGTGGCAGAAAGAATAAGTGAGGAGAGGGACAGAAAGGTAAGGAATTATATCCCAAACAACAAAAGGATGGAGAGGAAAATGAGATAAAACAAGGGAAGTTTGAGCTAATAAGTGATAATTGACAAAAAAAGATAAAGAAGTATATTCCAAAAACAAAAATGATGTAGAGAGAAAACGAAATAAGATAAAGAAGATTATTCCAGGAGCAAAGGAATGCAGAAGGAATATGAGATAGAAGAGATTGAAATAATAATGAGGAGGGAGAAAAGACAGAGAAGTATATTCCAAGAACGAGGGGATGGAGGAAGAAAATGAGACAGAATAAGGAGAGGCTGATTTAATAAACGAGAAGGCGAAGAGATACATAAGTTTATTTCAAGAACGAGGGGATGGAGAAAGAAAACGAAACAGAACAAGGAGAGGTAGGATTAGATGAAAAGAAGAATATTCCAAGAACTCGGAGATGGAAGGGTGAGAGAGAGAGAGAGAGAGAGAGAGAGAGAGAGAGAGAGAGAGAGAGAGAGAGAGAGAGAGAGAGAAAGAGAGAGCACAAAGAACCTCCTTGTTTTCTGAGTGGCTGGGCAGAGATCCACGGCTCTTGGTCTTAAAACGCTTTGCTCTCTCATAAAGATTATTTCAAAAAACCACAGAGACTCTTAGCCGGACTTTCATGTATGTTTTGATTTTCCCCATTGATGATGTACGATCCTTGTTAAACTGCCACTAGAATCACGAACGCACCTTTGAAAATCCCAAGAAAGTCCTACAGAGCCTGTTGGAAGTAGGCGAGGTAAGATGTTTGAGAATTCGGTCCCTCGTGTCCCTTACATATACCAGGACCATTACACGCAGCGCCCGACAGATGGCGGGAAAACTTACCTCTTGACTCACGCACTTCCACCAGCAAGCATCAGCTGAATGCCTTCCCAACAAGCCAGGAGCGCAGGGACGATGGTGATGCGTCAAGTTAGGAGACAAGTACATTAGCAGAAGTTAGCGAAGGGCACGGCTTTATCCGCCAAGTTAATTTGAACGGACTATAACAGTGTGTGAGGTGCAAAGTTATCACCGCACGCAACAGAACAGAGGGTGAGGGTCTGTTGTGTCACCAGTTAGCGAAACAAAGCATAGAGAACACTTTGCAGAACTGTCACGTGGGTGTGTGCCTGTGTGCAGAGGCGGGGCAGTGCAGGATGACTTATCTCTGTTTGAACCAAGGTCACCATCGTGGTCTGCTTGGTGTCTTGTGTGCATTGTGTGCCCAGTTAGGACTTGATACCTGCCTGCTTTTCTTTCATGCTTTAACACTTCAAAAGGGCGTTACACACACACACACACACACACACACACACACACACACACACACACACACACACACACACACACACACACACACAAGAAGACGTAAGTCAACTTTATCTTATTGATGTTGTTTTCTGCAGTATGCACGTAGATAACAATAATAATGATAGAAAAATAAATGAATGAGTCAATAAATACGACACTGTTTGTTGTATGATTATTTTTAATCAAATTACATTCAAATTTATTGCTAACAGTGAGCAAATAATGAAGAAATAGAATAGCAAATGAATGATGATAAATAACTGAAGTGAGATAGATGAAACAAATAAGTTAATTAATCAGTAATATTTTTCTGTGTGTACAGAAAGTCGAACACGGATTAAAAAAAAAGGTGGAAAATAAATTCCGCTTCCGAAAATTAATACCTAAAATATTAGAAAAATATGCAAAATAGAATAAAATGGATCAATGGAAATTACTCAACTGGCCCATCACTCCTCACAGAGCGGGGGCAAGGCAGCATAGCGCACCTCGTCAGTCTTCCCCAAAAGCTGCAAAATCGTTCAGAAGATTTATATAAATATACGTAACATTTCCGTAAAATATGACTGGTGAACACGAGCCAGTAAACCCCCTCTCGTTATGTGTGTGTGTGTGTGTGTGTGTGTGTGTGTGTGTGTGTGTACTGCCCCATATTGTAAAAAAGAAAAAAACTTCCACACCCCACCTACCCCCTTTTATATTTGCCAGTTTTATTGCTTTTCCGTGTTGTGGGGTGAAGTAATGGCCTTTTCCTTTACCTACCTTTTTTATTTCACTTTACTCCGGCGCTCCCCCGAACCCGAAGCACCTGAGAGCGGCTACACTATATACTTGCTGTTCTTTCTACTTCTCCCCGTGCAGGCAGCTACGTGGGCACTGTGCGAGCGGAGGATGACGACGGGGACCTCGACCGGTACTTTCTGCGCGGGAGGGACATAACAGAAGCGGTGAGGATGTGTGTATATCTGTGTGTGTGTGTGTGTGTGTGTGTGTGTCAATGAGTGAGCCACCCTTGAGCATACGTGGTTGTTTTGTTCTGGTGTGTAACGTTTGTATGGGCATATGTAAGGTTTTGTTGTCGTTGTTTTGTTTGTTACTGTTTTAGGGAGTGTTGTCCTCTAGTTTCGTACCGTTGAAAAATTGTTTGTGTGTGTTTTTATTATTATTATTATTTTGTGGTTTATTTATGTACTTTTTATCAGTGAATTGTTACTACTACTACTACAACAACTACTACTATTACTGCTGCTGCAGCTACTGCTACTGTTACTGCTACTGCTACTGCTACTACTACTACTACTACTGTTACTACCAAGAGAGAGAGAGAGAGAGAGAGAGAGAGAGAGAGAGAGAGAGAGAGAGAGAGAGAGAGAGAGAGACAGAGAGAGAGAGAGAATGTAGTAAACCGCGGCCTTGTTAAAAGAGAAAATTAACTTTTATGCACTAAATGGAAAACGGGTAATGGAAAGAAATCAAATAATAAAAAAAAGGAAAACTTAACCGGAGAATATTTCCCATGCATCGATTTAAAAAGAATTGTTTTACATATGTAAAAAATTCTTTTGAGTTCTTAGGAGTGGAGCGTAGAAAAGAAACTTAACTTAAATTCAACTTAAAAAAAAAATAGACACAAAAAATTATATATATATATATATATATATATATATATATATATATATATATATATATATATATATATATATATATATATATATATATATATATATATATATATATATATATATTACTTTTCATGATTTAATCATTTGTAATCTAAGAGGCAAATTTTTAATTAGAAAATTTTTTGAATATTTTGTACAAGTAAGGAGCTTAGTTAAAAAAAAAAAGTGAAAAAAATTCACTTAAAAAGTTTTCTTCTGATTTTTGCAATTAAGAACTTTCCTCTAATATTACAGAATAATAATAATATCGATATAAAAATTATACATCAAATGAAAGAGTGTGTCTTTTTAGCGTCATAATTCCTTTCAAAAGTTAAATGTGAATATTTCCTATGCACCACTTGTAAGAACTCAAAAGAATATTTTGCATGTGTAAAATATTTCTTCTTTATGTAAGCAACATGTTCCTATAATCAGATAAAAATTTTGTGATTGAAAATTTTTCACCTTTTTTAATTAATATTTTGCGATTAAGGATTTTTCTCTAAGATTACAGAATGCTGAGTCATGAAAAGTAGAAAAGTATATATCAGTTAATTGAGTGAGTCTTTATAGTATCTTTATTTCTTTTACAAAGTTCAATATATTTATCATCTATGCACCACTGCAGAGAACTCAAAAGGATATTTTAAATATGCACAGTGGTTCTTCTTTAAGTGAGGAAGATATCTCTATAATCAAATAAAGATTTTGAGATTAAAAATTTTTCACATTTTTTTTAAATTAAGGTCCGGACCTATAAAAGTTGAAACTTTTTTTTTTCAGATTAAGAATTACACAATGTTGAATCATGAAAAATAGAAAAAAATTTTGATGTAAAAAGTGTACATCAGTTAATAAAATGTGTCTTTTTAGTGTCGTAATTTCTTTTAAAAGTTACGCATCACTTCTAAGACACTAAAATGACACACTTTGCTGATTGATATATATGCTTTTCATATTGATATTGTTCTTCTACTTTTCATGGTTTGATTATCTGTAATCTTGAGGAAAATTATTAATTGCATTTTTTTTTTTTTTTTTTTAGAGATACAACCTTACTTAAAATAAGTGAAAAATTCAATTTAAAAATTTCCTTCTGATGATTTGGATATGTTCTTTATTTAAAGAACTTTGTAAATATGTAAAATATTCTATTGAATTCTTAGGGGTAGTGCATTGAAAATAACCATACTTAATAAAAAAATAAATAAATAAAATAAAATAACAAGAAAAAAACACTTTTTCTATTAATATATACTTTTTATATGAATATTCGTCTTCTATTTTCATGAAATAAGCATACGTAAGGAAACTTTTTAGTCGAAAAAGATTTTTAATGTTTTGTACCTTAGTGAAAAAAAAAATTCGATTTAATAATTTTTATCTGATATTGATTATGTTCCGTACTTAAAGGGAACCATTGTACATTTGTAAAATAGTCTTAAGGGTTCTTAGGAGTGGTGCGTAGATAATAACCATAATTTAATTTTGAGAAAAAAAAAGAAAATGATACTAAAAAATATACTTTCTCGATTAACGCATATATATATGTATATATATATATATATATATATATATATATATATATATATATATATATATATATATATATATATATATATATATATATATATATATATATATATATATTTTTTTTTTTTTTTTTATATACTTCTACTTTTATGGTTTAATAATCTGTAATTCAATTTAAATTCAATTCAATTTAAAGATTTTTTTGTGATAATTGTGATATGTTCTTTACTTAAAGAAGAACGATTTTTGCATTTTTGTGCAGTATCTGTGTGTGTGTGTGTGTGTGTGTGATTTACCTACGGTCGTCTGCTGGTCACCCAGCCAGCCGTTACCCTACGGAAAGAGCTCAGAGCTCATAGTGACCGATCTTTGGCTAGGACTGAGACCACTCACACACCACACACCGGGACAGCGAGGTCACAACCCCTCGGGTTACATTACATCCCTTACCTACTTGCTGCTAGGTGAACAGGGGCTACACATTAAGAGGCTCGCCCATTTTCCTCGCTGCTCCCGAGATTCGAACCCGGGTCTTCTTGGTTGTGAGCCGAGCGTGTTAACCACTACACTACGCGGTGTGTGCATGCGTGTGTGGGTGGGTGTACTGCCCCATATTGTAAAAAAGAAAAAAAGCTTCCACATCCCACTTTCCCCCTTTTATATTTGCCACTTTCAACCGAAGTACTCTCCCTTAATTCTGCTCTTGCTTCTTCTTTTGTCCCTTATCTCCTTCCCTAACTCCCTCCATCCCTCATTGCACCTTGGTTAATTCACTCCACATCTACACCACCTCTCCTTCCGCCGTCAGTTCGCCATGGACGCCAGCACGGGAGTCATCACACTGGAGGAGGCCCCGGACGGCTCACGCTGGCAATACCACCTCAAGGCAGGGGCAGAGGATCGCTTGGGACACGTTACTCTCGTCCCCGTCAGTGTCTTCTTCATCTGTGAGTGTGCAGCTTTCTGTGTGGGTGCAGTGAGGAAGGGAACACTGGGAAGAGGGTTGTTCGTCAGTGGTTCTGTTATTTTGTTAAGTGTGGTTTTTGTTGCGCTTTGTCTGTTGTTGTGTTGGTGGTTTTGTTGTGTTACTGACTTGCCTTGTTTGTTGGTTCATGTTATAGTTGTTTTGATTTATTGTGTTTTGTTTTGGATATAATTCTCTCTCTCTCTCTCTCTCTCTCTCTCTCTCTCTCTCTCTCTCTCTCTCTCTCTCTCTCTCTCTCTCTCTCTCTCTCTCTCTCTCTCTCTCTCTCTCTCTCTCTCTCTCTCTCTCTCTCTCTCTCTCTCTCTCTCTCTCTCTCTCTCTCTCTCTCTCTCTCTCTCTCTCTGTGTGTGTGTGTGTGTGTGTGTGTGTGTGTGTGTGTGTGTGTGTGTGTGTGTGTCTAAGAAATCTGCTGATGTTAAAAAAAATCAGTAATTGTTCTGATTTCTAAGAAGATATTTCTATTACTAATGCTCCTCCTCCTCCTCCTCCTCCTCCTCCTGCTGCTGCTGCTGCTTTTATCAACCTCTACAAAGCCGGAAATCCAGCTTACGGTGAGTAGATGAAAGTGCAACAGGTAGATAAAAACGGAGCTTCATTCAGGCAGTTGAGTTAAAGACTAGCTATGTATACTGTGTGTACTGTATGTTGCGTGTATTTGCTTAAACTATTGTACTAAACTATGTACTGGAAAAGAGTAACTATATAAATGCATTAGCGGAGCGTTTATGCAGCAAATGGCTGCGAGTTAATAGTTTAATAGTGCAAGTACAAGTAAATACGTATACATATGTATTTATTATGGTGCCTGTGAGGGAAGTGAGAGAACATTGATGCTCATTTTATCTAGTAAGGTTAAGTTAGGGATGATGATGATGATGATGATGATGATGATGATGGTGGTGGTGGTGATGATAACAAAGATGATATTATTACTGTATACTACTACTGCTACTACTACTACTACTACTACTACTACTACTACTACTACTACTACTACTTCTTCTGTTATTACTGCTGATGATAATAATGATAATAACAATGATAGTAATGCCATAGATGATGATGGTAATAGATTTTCTTCATTCTGTTTATGTTCCCTACGTTGCAGAGCCGTTGGTCTCCGTAACTCAAGGTGAGTAGCCTTAGCCTTTACTTCTTCCTAACGCACACAAACGCACACACACACACACACACACACACACACACACACACACACACACACACACACACACACACACACACACACACACACACACACACACACACACACACACTAATACTACTATAACTTATTAAAAAAAATATACAAAAGTAACAAAAAGATTGGAATGTGTTGCCGTGGAAGAGAGGTGCGTGTTCAGTGATCTGTGTTGGGTGAAGAGGCCCACACATCGGTCAAGAAACAGAGTGACGCTGCCTGTTCTCCACACATTCGCCGCACAACTCGCAGTGTCTCGTCCTCACACTCCTGGCACTATTTCCCGTCGCCTCTCTTCTGCTGCAGCTGAAAACGCGCTCGGCCTCGAGTAACAGGGACACCATCACATCGCACACAGACGTAACCTGCTCGTGGTCCATGTTTTCCTCTTCTAGTGTCACCTGCGTCACGTCACGAGGCACCGGCCGCTCACAGTAGTGCCGCTCACATTTCAGAATGTGTCGCTCCTCTTCCTATGGCAGCAGAAGTTTATTGCATTTCCGTATCGTGTTCGTGTTCGTGTTTCCTGCATAGACCCCCTTACTTTGTCAACGAGTCATTTTACAAAAAATCACGAACATAAGGACCAAAGATAATAGGCAGAGAATTTCTGAACACGGACGGTCACTTTCAACTGGAGCTGATGAGTTTCAGCAACAGATGGCGCGGATGTCACCTTAATTCCCTTGGGTCTCCCAAAACATGAAATTCCTCTCTGAAATGCTGCACACATTTGTTCGTCGACTGCTGCGTGTACCGTCGAATATTATATGAGCTGAAGAATTTTCAAGTAAGTAAGCAAGCAAGCAAGCAAGCGAGAGAGAGAGAGAGAGAGAGAGAGAGAGAGAGAGAGAGAGAGAGAGAGAGAGAGAGAGAGAGAGAGAATTTTCATATAATTCATTTAACACCCGTCCAAAGAGAGCTTCGACCATCTATATTTATGTGTGTGGCTTTCAGTAATCTCACTTCACAGAAAGATTACTGAGTGTTATCAAAAGCTTAGTCACATCTAGTCACCCTCATCATTTGTCAGCCTCTCGTTTCCTTTTGTCGTTCCCTCCCTGCACACCACACAGCACCATCACGCTCCACAAAACACTGGCCTGTACACTTGTCCGTACTGTTCAAGGTACACACACACACACACACACACACACACACACACACACACACACACACTCTCTCTCTCTCTCTCTCTCTCTCTCTCTCTCTCTCTCTCTCTCTCTCTCTCTCTCTCTCTCGAGTGTAACGAGTCAGCTAGGCTTGGTCTGCGGGGCACGCGTCCCTCCCGAGTGTCTCCCTCCTCACCCCGCCACACGCACTTCATAGCTGCGCCACAAGTCTCAGTGTAATCGCGCCTCACGCCCACACGGCGAGTGCCTTAGGGAAGAGCACGTAACGCGTGACGTCAAGGACCTGCGCTTTGTACGAGTGCCCGCTCTCCACACGATTTCTGCCGCGGTACTCAGCGTGCCAGGCCCGCCTATGCTGCTCTGAGCCTCTCGCCGCCTCCATGTTTCACTGCTGTTGGGGCAGGAGGCAAGGGTGGAGAGGGAAGCTGAGGAGGGAGGCTGAGGAGCGAGGCAAGGGTGGGGAGGGAGGCTGAGGAGGGAGACTGAGGAGGGTGACTGAGGAGGAAGGCTAGAGTGGAGAGGCAATGGTGGGGAGGAACGCAATGGTGGAAGGGATCGGATAGGGAAGGAGGCAAGGAAGGGAAGGGAGGTAAGGGTGGGGAGGGAGAATGATAAGCTGTTGTGCCCGTTATCACTTAAGGAGTGTTTTGAGACTCCTTGCTCTCCTGTTAGGACTATTTCAAAGGCCAATCAGAGATTTAGGCGTGTTTCCAGGCATGATTTTTCTCAGTAACAAAGTAGAAGTATTGTTAACCCTTTCATATCGATATTCAACAATCCACATCACTAAAGGCACAATACAAGAACTTTACAAGCACCTCACGGGAAGGAAAAGAGGAAATAAAAGAACCTCCCAGTGCCCAACTTATATAATGTTTAGAGATAGATGTATAACGAAAATGAATATCTCAAGAGTGGTTTACGATTAAGACGAGGAGTGCCAGATAGCAGAGAAAGGATTGAGATATCATTATTATAACAGAAACACGCTTGAAAACTCCCATGTAATTCCCACTAATCTGTTGAGATCCTCGAATCAACACGCCTGGACGTTTGAGGATACAGAGATTGATTCAGTTCACTCATTTACTCGCTCCCTTATTCACTAATTGACATCTTGGGCCACTACCTTTGATGATACTATATTTGGGAACCGCATTCACAAACATCTGAGTTCCCAGTCATGACTACTTTTTAAACAGGGCCATCAAGGTTTTTAAAAAATTGCCTTCATGATTTCAGTGAAAGTTTACCAACGACTCTGTATCATCACTAAAAAAAAAAGAATGTGGTTATCCCTATAGCTTTTGAAAATAGTTCTTAGAAGAGCTCACTGCATTTTAAAATAACCACAGGCTCTTACTCACCGTGCCACTTACTCGCTCTCTTACTCCCTAACTCTTTCATAGATTCATTTCCTGCGTCCCTTCGTAAATATTTATCTACTTTAATCCCTTCCCTTTGTTCAATACTGTGTTTAGTGCGATAATAGCAGAGTGGCGTAACAGAGTGAATGGTGCTTTGAGATAAAATGTTAATTTAAGTATCGTGCTTAATTTTTGTAAGCGAATTTTGCCTTTTTTATTCAGTAATGACAGTGAGAAATGCGTGTGTGTGTGTGTGTGTATGAAGAGAGAGAGAGAGAGAGAGAGAGAGAGAGAGAGAGAGAGAGAGAGAGAGAGAGAGAGAGAGAGAGAGAGAGAGAGAGAGAGAGAGAGAGAGAGGAATTCACACTCGGGTAACATACCGTGTTATCCCTTTCTATTCGTTTAGAAACTGACCAAGCTTCCTGCAAGAGAGAGAGAGAGAGAGAGAGAGAGAGAGAGAGAGAGAGAGAGAGAGAGAGAGAGAGAGAGAGAGAGAGAGAGAGAAGGGGGAATTTTCTACGTAAGAGGTAGTGGTAGGCGTCAGATCCTTTGTTTTGGTGCGGACCTCGTTGCGTTCAGTGAGGGGACTCGGTAAGACTTCCTTCCTTGTTGTGTTCACTTCTCCCTACACACAGGCACACACATACACATACTCAGGCACACACACACACACACACACACACACACATACACACATGAAAGTTATGAGAGCAACCTTATCAAATGCATTCAAATGGAAAAGTTTATCACGTTGAAATTATTAATCTCTTTATATTTATTCATGTAATTTTTTTTATCTTTTTTTGTTTTTGTTGTTTGTTTGCCTCGGTATTGGTGACCGTGTTATGTTTGTGTGCTGTGAATAGAACCTGTTGCTGCATTGTTTGTATTGGTGATTACTAGTTACGTGTAGTGGTTGTTGTAGTAGTAGTGGTGGTGGTGGTGCTGGTGGTAGTAGTAGTAGTAGTGTAGTAGTAGTAGTAGCAGTAGTAGCAGTAGTAGTAGTAGTAGTAGTAGTAGTAAACATTATGTATTTCTCATTTGTTTTTCCCACTGTCTAATAAACTGTCTTATATCGTGTAAATGATCTTAGTAGTAGTAGAAGTAATAGTAGAAATAGCAGTAGTAGTAGTAGTAGTATTGTAGTAGTAGTTGTAGCTGTAGTAGTAGTTGTAGTAGTAGTAGTCTTTATGTAAGTATCAATATTACTGTGAGCATTGCAATATGATTACACCCCCACCACCACCACCACCACCACATCCACAACAACACCACCACCCTGACCAGCGTTGCATCTCCACCCCCCCCCTCCCACAGGTGACAGCAGCCCGCCGCCCAGTCTTTCCGGATTGTGAGTCTTACGAGGATACCCACGTGATGGAGAATGTGACGGCAGGCAGCCCTGTCCTGACGGTAAGAGAGAGAGAGAGAGAGAGAGAGAGAGAGAGAGAGAGAGAGAGAGAGAGAGAGAGAGAAGAGAGAGAGAAATTAATTGCAGCAAGTCAAGTTTATTGTAGTGAAAGCGTTACAGTGCTAAACTCGTACGTAGATCTTTAAGCTTATTACTTTCTTTCCTCCCTTCTTTCCTTTCTTCCTCCCTTTCTTCCTTTTTTTTCTTTCTTTCTCTCTTCCTTTTCCTTTTTTCCTTTTTTTTCTTTCCTTGCTTACTTCCATCCTTCCTTCCCTCTTGCCTGTCTTTGTTAGAGTTAAGAAGATTGATGCACCGAGTTTCTATTACCCTTCATAAGCCGCGTAAGACAATTCTCCCTTTTTTCATGTCTTTCCTTCTCCTCCTCCTCCTCCTCCTCCTCCTATGGTTCCTTTACGCACATTAATTTGTCTCCCTTCCATTCCTCGTTCTTCTCTTTAATCTTGTCCTTATTATCTCGTCTTGCCTTGTCTCTTGACTCTCTTTTTCTCATTTTGACCCTCTGCTTGTGCGTGTCCTCCTGTGCTTTTCTTCCTTTTGCCTCGAGCACTGCTGAGTTATATGATATTCACTTCCATCTGAGAAATCTGCTCCTCATTCATTCATTCATTCATTTACTCACTCACTCATTCTCTGTCTCATTCCCTCACTCGTTCATATACTAGTATTTAGATTCTTTAATAATTCACTTTCTCATTTTCTCCCGCTCTTTCTCCTCTTCACCTTTCCTCGTACTCTGTCATTTTTTTTTTTCTCTCTCTCTCTCCCATGTTTTTTTTTTTCCCTTCTTCCTGGTTTCCTTTCTCTGTCCTTTCCTCCTTTCCCAAGCCGTATCCCCCTTCCTTCTTTGTACCTTTGCGTTCACTCTTCCATTTTCCCTTCTCTCCCCCATCCCTCCATTCATTACTCCCTTCCCTTTTCTTGACTTTCTTCCTCCATTATTTTTTCCCTTTTTTTCCCATTTTCACATCCTGCCTCCGCTTCTACCTCTCTTTCCCTTCCTCCCTCTCCTCATGTCCTTCATTTCTCACACCCCCCTTCCCTTTCTCTCCCACTCTCCTTCCCTTCCCTCACCCCCTCTCTCTTACCCGCTTCTCCCCATGTGCTACAGGTGGTGGCTACTGATGTGGACAGCTGGCTCAGCGGCGCCCTCTCCTACTCCCTCATCCACAGCTTCAGTACCTTTGCCATCCAGGCGTCCAGCCAGCGCGGTCACATCACGACAACCCGGGTGAGAGAGAGAGAGAGAGAGAGAGAGAGAGAGAGAGAGAGAGAGAGAGAGAGAGAGAGAGAGAGAGAGAGGGGGGAAACGGGGGGAGCAGACAAGACCTACTGAACGATAAGTTAGATAAGACAAATACATAAGCAGATAAGGATTGTTTAGATAAAGTTTAATTTTAGAAAAGGCGTGGAGAGAGAGAGAGAGAGAGAGAGAGAGAGAGAGAGAGAGAGAGAGAGAGAGAGAGAGAGAGAGAGAGAGAGAGAGAGAGAGAGAGAGAATGTGTGCGGTCTGAGGCAGATTTGTGTGTGTTTCTTACCTAATTGTATTTTTACATAAGTGAGTCAAACTAGTAAGTAAATATTTTATTGCCATTATATTACAAACATTATAATTAATTACAATATATACATATATGACTGGCTCAGTCTGTCAAGCCGAAGCTTCTCGACAGACATTTTTTTTCTTTCTTATTTTAAGGATGAAGGATCTTGCAACTTAAGGTTGCAAAGCGAACCTACCCCAAAAATGAGAAAATGACAATAATTTGCAATAATAACAGTAAAGATAATAATAATAACAATAATAACAATATACTGATAGCAATAATGATAACGAATAATGATAAATTGATAGCATAGATTATTGATAACAATAATGACAGTAATGATAACAACAATAGGCAATAATAATAATATTTTTAACAATGATTAATGGCTGTAATTTAATAATTAATTACAATAGAAAATACTAATATAAAAATAGAATAAATATATGAATAGATTACTCTTGCGATAATCTATACTACTTTATAAACTTTGAATTATTTTGCAACATAAACAATTGTTTTTTTTTTCTTAGATCCAGACAAATTGCCACTGTTAACAAGGTCCTTTATTTCTACTGGCAGAGAATTCCAAATACAAGGACTGGACCAAAACACACTATTCATAAAAAGTGCTGTTCGCAACTGAGGACAAATAAGGTTAACGTTGCTACTGCGAGTGTTGTACGAGTATGATGTGCGTACCATTGGGAAAGGTGGAGTTCCTTGCAACTGTGTAAGGCATTCTCGTAATGTAATTCGTAATTTAACGTGTGTGTGTGTGTGTGTGTGTGTGTGTGTGTGTGTGTGTGTGTGTGTGTGTGTGTGTGTCCCAACCAGGAATAACAAGAACTGTCGCTCCCTTCCTTCCTGGCTCTCTGCGCACAGTCAGAGGGTGTCGCGCTCGTCAAATACAGTCCCACCTCGGCAGTTTCATCCCCTTTACTCCCTCGTGCTATTTTAGGTCTTCAGCCATTAAAGCTTTCACGAGGACGGCGACGCACCACTCCAGGATTTCATAATATATCCGAACCTCTCTTGTATCCTTTTCCTGTGTTTGTTTCTTCTCTTCCACGGTCACTCTTACTCCTTCCTATCCAGTGTTTCAATTTATTCACCACATAAAGACGTAACTATAAGAGTCTTGATGTCTCAGAGTTCTTAGTGGGGTGGTTCAGCTTCGTACATTTCAGTCCCCTGTTATCTTTTTTCCCCTCACTTTTTTTTTTTGTCATCTTTAGTAATTTCTCTTATATTCAATTCGGAAGACAGTCTCGCATATGATATTTAGTTTGTATTACTGGGAGTTCTCACATAGTCAAGAGATGCTAAGTCTCCACCACCATGCGTTTCAGAATCTGGATGAAGAGATCGCTTGTGTGGTTCCAAAGATAGTAATAAAAAGAGGGTTTTGGTGTGGCTTCGCTGTTAGGAAGTTCGTAACGCACATTCCTCCTCCTCCTCCTCCTCCTCCTCCTCCTCCTCCTCCTCCTCCTCCTCCTCTTCGTCCTTCTCTTAGGAAAAAAGTGGGTGGGAGGAATCTTCTTTGTATACTGAATTGAGAACGCATTGTTGCTGTAGGGAAGTTTGTCACATCGTCCTCCTCTTCCCCCCCTCTCCTCCTCGATACATACCTCTTAGAAGGGAAGTGGGTGGGGAGGAACTTTCTGCAATACTATCCTTAATCCTCACCAAATACAAAAAATCCCCCATAAAATCACCCATTGGTTAGCTCGTAAAACCTGTGTAACCTCTTCGCTTCGTCTGTGGCCTCGTGGCAGCGGCTGGATCGTGACGAGGGAGATGAAGAGTTTATGCTGACTGTGGTGGCCAAGGATGGCGGCTCCCCTCCCCTCCAGGCCTCGTGTTCCTTCAGGGTGATAGTGGACGACCTCAATGATAACTCCCCTGTATTTAATCAAGAGGTGAGTGGCTGTGATCTGGTCTGTTCTGGTCAAGGGAATGAAAAGAATGAGTGACAAAAAGCCTGCACGCTCTGCCTCTCCCAAGGAGGTAATTAGGTTTGTAAAAGTTAGCCAGTTAAGTTTCACAGGTGTATTGTATTTAGTCTTAGAATGCAGGACTTGAGCTACTCTTGTGTCCTGTCCTCATGTTTGTGCAGTCTTTGTTCTTGCTGCCGCGTCGTCTTCTGTAATGCTATGGGGGAAGATACACGTGTGTGTGTGTGTGTGTGTGTGTGTGTGTGTGTGTGTGTGTGTGTGTGTGTGTGTGTGTGGAGAGTTCAGATGATGAATTACTTTGTGTGTCTTAACAAACTTGGGGTGGTGAACACACACACACACACACACACACACACACACTACTTCTCTTACCCTTCCTTCTTGTCTCAGCCCCATATTGCTATTCTTACGGCGTTAAAACCTCAACCAGTCTCTCCTTCCTACTCCCTACCTCCTTCCCTCCCTCAGCGGTACGATCAGACGCTGGCCACGGATCACAACCTGGCCCTGCCCGTGGTGCGTGTCGCCGCTTCAGACAGGGACGCTGGCAGGAACGCACATCTCACTTACCACCTGGAGGGCCACCCCAACCACCTGGAGTTCTTCTACCTGGAGCCCATCACGGGGGTGCTCACCTTGAAGCGACACCTGCATGACGCCATGGTGAGAGAGAGAGAGAGAGAGGGGGGATGAAATAGAAGGGAAAGATTTGAGTAATAACGGTTCATTAGCAATACATGACGCTGACTGTGTAGGATTATGAAAAAAATGAAAAATAGTGCTAACTTTTCCACCGAGTAATTACCGTGAACCTGGATCGAACTCGCAACTTGAAACCTTGATTCAAGTTTTGTACCTCAGAGCCACCCAGAGAGAGAGAGACCTTCATGACAATCAGGGTAACATGGGTAGCGTGAGACGGACGTGTTTTTTTCATTTGACGTGTGAGGAAACGTCAACGGAGACAAAATACGTGACGCGGAGATCACAGGTGGCGGCTTTTAAGTATGTTGTTTGTTGCCCTCGCAGATTGCTCGCTTCTCTTATACAAGGCTAAAGTTCGTATTGAAATAGGTAGAGTTGTATTGTATTCTTCCAGACAGTCCTCCCCTTATTTGGCAGCGGGTACAAGTCTGTGTGGGTGAGACAATATGGGTCAGGCGAACTCCGTCTGGAACATAATGAGTTACGGTCTGGCTGCTGAGATGTACCTTGAGTGTCGTGACAATGGTTCGATTCACTGTCACTCGTATGTTCGGATTTCACACCAGATTCGGCATCACGTGTTGTCTCTCCTACTACTACTACTACTACTACTACTACTACTACTACTTCTACTGGAAATGCTTGTATACGAAAATCCTTTATTTTTCGTCTATCTAATAATCACGGTGTGTGCTTGCTTTTTGTCCATTCTCTCTCTCTCTCTCTCTCTCTCTCTCTCTCTCTCTCTCTCTCTCTCTCTCTCTCTCTCTCTCTCTCTCTCTCTCTCTCTCTCTCTCTCTCTCAAATCCTTTTTAGTGACTTTCAGCAAGTTGAACGTACGGTAAGAAAACCATTCTTGAAATTACGTGCATTCCTTCATAAGAAGAAGAAGAAAAAAAAAAAACTCGTAGCATAGTCTACAGTGTCTCCCAAAAACTTAAGGTAAGACGAATTATATGAGACCAGGAAGTATTTGAGTGACCTTTCCACAACACCTAACCTAACCCTCTTCTCCTTCCCTCTACCATAACCTAACCAAAACCTTCTCTTTTCCCCCATCAGGCTAACACTAAGACCTTCGATATGCGTGTGCGGGCGGTGGACGGTGGCACTCCTCCCCTGTGGTCCACGGCGCCCATCACCGTTCGAGTGGTGTCCTCGGGGGAGCTGCCACCCTCCGTGTCCACCCAGCACCCGCGGCAGCCTGCTATTCCGGAGAACACGACGGAGAATACTGACGTGGTAGTGGTCTGTGCAAGGTGAGAGAGTGAACTGCAGGAGGGGCTCTAAGAATGTAGATGTATGGACGAGTGGATGGTTTGGTGGACGGATGGATGGATGGATGGATGGATGGTTGGATTGTTAAGTGGATATGTATTTTGATTGTTTGTTATAGAGGCATGAATGTATTGATAGATGCATGGATGAATGATTTGTTGGGTGGATGGATGTATGAATGGATGGGTGGATGGATAGATACAAAAACTGTCTGATATGGATAGATAGATTTATGTATGTATTGAATAACTGGTTGGTTGATACACACACACACACACACACACACACACACACAGATAAGAGTAACCGGCTGATATAGAATGATAAGTAGATTAATTAAGAGAAAGAGATAGATACAGAGATAGATAGACAGGCAGACAAATGCACAGACCTTTATTAGATCCTAGCATTTATTCATCATTCAGGTTACAAATATTAATCTTTCATGGACAAAAGGTATGTAGTGCACTTAGAATATTAACAGTTATAGAGAAAAAAATAAAATAGAGAGAGAGAGAGAGAGAGAGAGAGAGAGAGAGAGAGAGAGAGAGAGAGAGAGAGAGAGAGAGAGAGAGAGAATCATGACACGTTAGAATTATAAGAGCATGGTAAAAAAAGGTAGAAAAAATGAATTGTACAAAGATCTAATATGAACAAAAAAAAAAAAAAGCAAAGCCGTACAAAATTACGTACGATTTTAATTTTGCTGGAGTGGGGAAGGAAAAATCACAAAGCACACTCGCTTCTTTCACTGGATTATTTTCATTTTAAGTTCGTGGAATTTTATAAAGAAGTAAGAAAAATGAAAATAACTGGAAAAAAAAGAAAAAAAAAGCGAAATTAAGTGCAACAGAGAGAGAGAGAGAGAGAGAGAGAGAGAGAGAGAGAGAGAGAGAGAGATTCCTGTTTTGAATAAATGAAGCTCAGAACGAACACTTAATATTCTCTCTCTCTCTCTCTCTCTCTCTCTCTCTCTCTCTCTCTCTCTCTCTCTCTCTCTCTCTCTCTCTCTCTCTCTCCACATCCTAAATCCTCGCACTGTTCCGCTGCACAGTTTTGTATATTGATTCCAATATTCCCACTCCTTCCTTTTCTCTTTGTTTTTCATTGGTTCGTGAAACGCTTCGATATTCTCCCAGTGTAATCTGTAAATATTTCTTGTTTCTCTCTCTCTCTCTCTCTCTCTCTCTCTCTCTCTCTCTCTCTCTCTCTCTCTCTCTCTCTCTCTCTCTCTCTCTCTGGATCAACGTTATTGTCACTCTTCTTTCATTCTTTCGTCTCCATCTCTACACTTTAAAGGAACCGTCCTCGCGTTGGCTTTCCAATGAACGGTGTTTCCTAAAGCCTTACGTCAGGTTTTAAAAGTTTGATTTTTTTCTCTCTTCTCGTTCTGGCTAAGAGCAACGAAAAATATAATGTTCACTGAAGATACCAGTCCCAAAAGAGAATTGCCCCCAAAAATATCTAAAATCACAAGAAGTGTGTTGAATGAGTGAAGCTACTGACTGATTAACTCTTGCTTCAGTGAAATGAACGAAATTAAAAAAAGTAGGGATGGAAACTATAAAAAGAGACAGTCCGACAGAGTTTTAAAGTCCACCGGTGAAACGGATGGAAGGGTGAAGACACTATTAATTCTTGCATTTAATATATTGGACGTGGGGGTTAGAGTCAGGTGGAGATCGTTGTTTTTTTATTTCCTTATTTTCTTTGTATGTGTGTGTGTGTGTGTGTGTGTGTGTGTGTGTGTGTGTGTGTGTGTGTGTGAAGAAGACATACGAGTACAAGTACCCAATATGTAGAAAAAAAGATATTTACCAACCACCCCGCCCCCCAAAAAAAGTTCCTCAGAAAAAAAAAAAAAGGTTTCCCTAGCTAATTTACCAGTGAAATTTACGAAAAAATGAAGGTATTGGCTCACTCTGATATGACGTGTGTACTTACTCCTCCTCCTTCATTTCCCTCACTAGGTCTAACTTACCGAAGGCTCCCAATGTTTACTTCACCCTTCTGAACGGCGACACTCCAGAGACCAATTCTGACGGAACCTTCGCTCTCAGGTAAGATCAAATGATGTTACATTAAGTTAGTTTAGTTTAGATTAGATAAGGTCAGGGCAAGTCAGGTTAGGTTATGTTAGGTTAGATAACTTCAGGGAAACGCAGCTTAGATTACGTTAGGTCATGGCAAGTCAGGTTAGATTAGGTTAAGTAAAGTGATATCATGTTAGGTTACCTTAGCTTAGGATTAGTTAAGGTTATGCCAGCTTAGGTTAGGGTAGATAAAGTTGTATTATGTGAGATGAGGTAATGTTAAGTCAGGTTAGGTTAGATTAAGTCAGGTTAGATTAAGTTAGATTATGTTGTCAGGTTAGGTTATAGTTAGGTTAGGTTAGATCATGCTAGGTTAGGTTAGGTTAGGTTAGGTCATGCTAGGTTAGGTTAGGTTAGGTTAGGTCATGCTAGGTTAGGTTAGGTTAGGTTAGGTCATGCTAGGTTAGGTTAGGTTAGGTTAGGTCATGCTAGGTTAGGAACAACAAAGATCAAGTTTGTATGCTCATCCACTGCTTTGTTTATTTTGCATTTCCAAGGTTTCTCTCTCTCTCTCTCTCTCTCTCTCTCTCTCTCTCTCTCTCTCTCTCTCTCTCTCTCTCTCTCTCTCTCTCTCTCTCTCTCTCTCTCTCTCTCTCATCTTCTTTTGCTTTGTATGTGTGTTTTGTATTTCCAGTTTTCTTTTCTTTTCGCTCTCTTCTTTTGTCTATTTTTGCTTTGTTTTTTATATCAATTTTTGTGCCTCTGTGTCTCGTCTTGTTTTCTTTTTTCGGGGCGAGAGTTTTGATCCATCTTTTTTTTGTTTGCTTTATATTCCGTTGTATAGAGACTGTTTTCCTTTGTGTTTTTTTTCCCATCAAGGTATCCTCACTTCTCTCTCTCTCTCTCTCTCTCTCTCTCTCTCTCTCTCTCTCTCTCTCTCTCTCTCTCTCTCTCTCTCTTCCGCATCATCACCTTCCTCTCCAATTTCCTGAGTTCACTTTCCTCCTCCTTCAGCCTGAACCTGTTGCCTCCATCCCATGTCACTTTTTTCCCTTATTTTCTTTCCACTTTCCTCCATTTCCTCCTCCTCCTCCGCCTCCTCCTCCTTCTCCTCCTCCTCCTCCTTCTCCTCTTCCTTTTCTTCCTCCTCCTCTTCCTCCTCCTCTTCTCTTTAATTCTTTTATCATACCTTTCATCCCTTTCCTTTGTACTCCTACCTCCTCCTCCTCCTCCTCCTCCTCCTCCTCCTCCTCCTGCTCCTCTTCCCCTTGCTGGAACGCTTTGACTCTTAGCTTTCGTGAGGATTATTTTCCAAGGCCACAGAGATCATTAGTCAGGATCTCGTGGGTGATTTCCCTATTAAAGATAAAGAACTCTTTTTAAATTATGACCGGAATCGTCGGGGCAATCTTGAAAACCCCAATGGCTTCCAAATAAAGGACAAATATCAAACTATAACTAGAATCATGAAAGCAATTTTGAAAATCCCATTGAAAATAAAAGAAGACTTCAAAAACTCCAATAACATCCAATAAAGAATTCATGTTAAATTATCAATAGAATTATGAAAGTATTAAGAAAAGAGAGAGAGAGAGAGAGAGAGAGAGAGAGAGAGAGAGAGAGAGAGAGAGAGAGAGAGAGAGAGAGAGAGAGAGAGAGAAAACAATACATTGCACTAGAGTTTACAGAAGGTTGTCGAGGTAAGGCACCGATACGTGTGTAAAAATTTGGTTCTACGTTCCTCCGTCAGACAAGTGCCGGACCATCAGGAGGATCTGTGCGGGAACAACTCCGGCGTGAGTGTGTTCGTGGCCACCAGGAACCTCGACTTCGAGACCCTGCAGGCGTACAGACTCAACGTACTCATGGTGGTGAGTGAATGACGTGTTGGTTGGTAATTGGCTTTGATGTTGCCATTTTCTTTTTTCTTTGTGGTCATTTTTTGTCATTATCGTCTCTCCCCTTGTTGTTGTTGTTGACATTTTTTTTCTTTCATGTTGTCTTTACTTTTCCGCGACTATATTTTTTCTCATTATTTTTCAAGTCGTGGGTCTCGTCACCGCACTTCCTTGCCTCGCCTCTTAACACTCCTCTGAGCTTCTTTCCCTTCGGCTCATTTCCTCTCCCAGCCCCCCTTCCTCCCGTCTCTTTTATATTTTCTCGCTTCTCCTTCTTTCAACCCTCTCAACTCGTCTCATTTCCTCTCCCGACATTCTTCTCTTCTCTTTTTTTAACTTCCCTCATTTTACCTGCTCCTTCTCTCCTTTCCACCTCTTCCTCTCACAGATCTCTATCGTCTTCTCTCCTTTTATCCTATTTCGTTTCTCTTTCCCCACGATCTTTCTCTTCCTTCACTCTCTATTCTTGCATTTCTCTTTTGACATTTTCTACCTTTCCTCCCCTTTCTAGTCTTCTGTGTTTGTCCCTTTTTTTCTCTCTCTTACCCTGTACCTTCCACCCTCCTTCACTTCATTTTTTTCTGTCACAAGTTTGTCCTTTCTCTCTCCTTCTTATCCTATACTCCATACTCTCTTCCCTCTCACCCGTTCTTCTTACCCGTCTTTTCTTCCTCACCTTACATTCATCTTTCTTATCTCCTCAGCGCTCTATTCCCCGCATATTCCCTCTCTTCCATTCACCATAGCCAGAATTTTCCTCTCTCCTTAACTTGCAATCACCTTCTTCGTCTCATCGACCCTAGAACGACAGAAACACCCACATTTTCCTCCCTTCTTACCTTGCGTCTACCATACCTCTCGTTTCCTCGACTCCAGAACGACAGGAACGCCCGGCTGGAGCATCAGGTGGTCGTGGATATCTTGGACGTGAACGACAACGCTCCCTCTCCTGCAGGCGTGGGATGGGTCTGTGCAGGAGAACTCTGCCAGCACGCTGATCACCACTATTTGGGCTGTAGATAAGGATGCCTCGCCGCAGTACAGGCAGGTGTGTGTGTGTGTAAGTGTGTGTGTGTGTGTGTGTGTGTGTGTGTTTGTGTAGGGGGGTGGGGGTGTTGATCTTGGTGTTGCACGGAGTTTATAGGATTTTTGAGCTGAGTGTGTTGTCTGTTCTTTATTTTTTCTTTTTTTCGTTTTTTTGGTCTGTAATGGTTTGGTAATGAGTGGTTAGAGAGAGAGAGAGGAGAGAGAGAGAGAGAGAGAGAGAAGAGAGAGAGAGAGAGAGAGAGAGAGAGAGAGAGAGAGAGAGACTATTGACAAACATCCACAACCAAAAAAAGAAAGTACACACACACACACACACACACACACACACACACACACACACACACACACACACACACACACACGCACACGGCTGGACGAGGAAAAGCAATACTCTCAGGTCTCAATATTTGCAAAAAGGTCACGGCATGCTGCTTGTGTGCATGTGTCCACCGTAGGAAGCAAAATGCATGCAGGCCACCACAGCAGGCTCCCCTGGTCCAAGGTGCTGCCGAGACACTCACAGGAAGAGGCGTGGAAACAAAACTTCGGAGGCTGGAAAACTGTACTGGGATGTTTGGTGAAATAAGTCACGTGTGTTTTTGCATGCGCCGATCGTCAGAAGGAAACTGTGTGTGAGTCGCGTATGGCAAGACTCGGAACTGGACTGAGCGATATTGGGTTGCTGTTATGAGACTTGGGGACACACACTCGTTTATACGTAGTTTTTTTTTTTTTTTTATTTGTTCCGTTTTCTTGTTGTTTTGTTTCGTTCATAAACGTCCGCGTATCATTTTCAATCTTCTTTATTTTATTTTTTGTTTATTTATTTATTTATTTTTTTTTTTTTGTAGTTGTTTAAGTTTCGTCTGTTTTGTTATTATTTCTCTTCGTTCATAATCGTCTGTGTATCAAGATATTTGTTTCTTTTCCGTTTCGTTTGTTTCGTTATTGTCTTTTTTCATCATTCATAATCGTCCGCTTACCAAGATTTTCACTTTTTTTTTACTTCTGTTTAATTTCTTTCCTTATTGTTTTCTTTTTTCTCGTCTGCATTTTTTTCACATTTTTCTATTTTCCCTATTTTTAAATCGTAAGTGTTTATTTGTATATTTATTTATTTTTCTTTTTTTACGTAAAGTTTTCCATGATATCCCTTAATACTGAACGTACCTGATAATTATTAGATACCACCTTTATTACTTTCTACCGATCTCAAGTTTCTCTGCACGGTATTCGAAACGTTTGAGAACACAAGTTTCCTATTTTTTATATTGTTCGCGGAAGAAAATGTGTGTGTTGTTGCATATTTTAACCCTTGCAAAACATAAAAAAGGTGGAACGTAAAAATTTTTGAGTGTTCCGTGCAAATTATATGAAAGAGAGAAGTGCCATAAGTATTGCCAGCTACCGTGTATGTGCCGAGGATTTGTTGTCTCGTTATAAAGCCTGAGAGCCGTTTATCCTGTCTTATTTAGTTGTGTAATGTAAACACGACACTTTCAAACCTCGTATACAGGGTTGTTGTTTTATGACGTAAAATTCAGCACATCCACGAATATATGACTTTTATCTCACGCCACTTTGTTACCCAGGACTTGGTGTACCATTTTTTTTTTCCTCACTGTTGGAATTACTATAAAAATTTTTGCAAAAGTTTTCCCCACAGTTCTTGCTTCACCCCGAGTGTCAGGCATATCCGGCCTTGATTAATATTCGGAGCAGATTATAGACAGCAACGGTGGAGTATTAGTATAGTTTATGAGGGAGATTACAGCGTAAACAGCAGTAAAATAACTTGCAGCGCGGGATAGCAGCAGTCCCTCATCCCAGGCACCGAGAGCTTCCCTGTTGATTTGCATTTAAATTACATCTGTGAGCATATATATGTGTGCTTTTACCCTCCTAACACGCAGCGCAGAGGTTAACGACTCATTTGTTTAGGAATACACGGATTATTTTATTCTAAGTACTTTTCAGGCAGAAGTATTCACGGGTGATTAAGAAGCAAACCACCGGAGAGACTAAAGGACAGAAAGTAAAACCTGCCGAACACTATTCAAAGGAGAAAATCGCTGGGGAGACTAGAGTGAGATGAAGAAATGAACCCGAAAGGAGTTCAGCAGAGGAATGACAGGTGCAGCTGGATGAAAACTTATACATGGCGCCAACTCGTGACACTTGAGGAGCAGCGAAAGAAGTATTAGTGGATATAGTACCTGTGATATTGAAGTTATTCATTGATATTACATTGAAGTGAGTGGCTTTAATCTACTCCTAAAATCAGGCGTATTAATTCATCGCCCTGCTCTCCACACTTCCGCGTCATTACCTCTCTATTAAATAACTCGGCTGGAAAGTTGCGTAAGCGGTGACCAGGTTTACAATAAGTGGAAAGAAAGTTACCTTATTATTGCCACCCAATTTACGAGGTAAAAGTTAGAAAAGCCAAATTCATGAGTCAGTTTAAAAGTTTCTATCGGGAGTAGTATATATGTAGTAGTAGTTGTAGATGTAGGAGGAGGAAGACGAGGACGGGGACTACTACTACTACTACTACTACTACTACTACTACTACTACTACTACTACTACTACTACTACTACTACCACTACTATAACTACTACTACTACTACTACTACTACTACTACTACTACTACTTCTCTCTCTCTCTCTCTCTCTCTCTCTCTCTCTCTCTCTCAAGATGAACACTGCAACGTCACACACACACACACACACACACACACACACTTGCAGTTAATTATACGCACCTTAATGGGGTAAATATGTCTCATTTGTTTTTAATGGACTTTCCTTGTCCTTCCTAAACGCGCGCGCACACACACACACACACACACACACACACACACACACACACACACACACACACACACACACACACACACGGCCATAGCTGGGCAAAAATCGACTTAACGAAGGAAGGGAGAGTGAGTAGAATGAATGAGAGAGAGAGAGAGAGAGAGAGAGAGAGAGAGAGAGAGAGAGAGAGAGAGAGAGAGAGAGAGAGAGAGAGAGAGAGAGTGGTTGGTTATTGACGCAGTGAGATGGAAGGGTGGGAGGAAGGATCCTGCTCGATATGGCTGCAGTTATTGACTTAACCTAACCTAACCCAACCTAACCTAACCTAACCTAACCTAATCTTGATCTAACCTAACCTAATCTAGATCATACATACCTTCACCTAACCTAATCTTTATCTAACCTGACCTAACCTTGATCTAACCTAACCTAACCTAAAGTAACCTAACCTAACCTAGAGCATTAACCTTGACTTAATCTAGCCTGACCTAACCTAACCTGACCTGGCCTGACTAACCTGACCTAACCTAACCTAACCTGACGTAATTTAATCTAACCTGACTTTACCTAATCTAACCTGACTTTACCTAATCTAACCTGACCTAACTTAATCTAACCTGAACTAACTTAATCTAACCTGACTCTACCTAACAACCTAACCTGGAACATTAACAGGAGATAGTGTCCCTCTTCTTGTTCTTGTTCTTTCTTGTTCTTCTTGTTCTTCTTGTTTTTGTTCTTCAGCTACGATACTCCTTTGACGCCACGGCACCGCACGATGTGGTCAGCAAATTCGCGCTCAAGTCCAACGGGGAGCTGTGGAGTACGCGACGCCTGGACCGGGAGGAGCAGAGCCAGTACCGGGTGCCCATCAGGGTGACGGACGGCATGCCAGGTGAGTGGTCGTGGTGGTGGTGGTGTTGGTGGTGGTCAATTTAAACAGGCATGCTATGTTATTTTTTATTCATTTATTTTTTTCATTGAGCAATTTATGTTTGTCGTCTTTTTTTTTTCCTTGTTGCTACGTGTGTGTGTGTGTGTGTGTTTTATCTACAGAATATCAAAACTATAAACTATATTTGCTCTGGAGTGAAAGAGGTTAGCTTGAGACACGCACACAAATACACTCACACAAAAGAGAAGTAGAAAAAATTTACCTTGTGTAACTTATTGTTCTGTTCTCCTTACCTCCACTGACATGCTACACACACAATATTAAAACTACATTACATTTTCATAGACGTGAAAGAGGTAAGCTTAAGACACACACAGAAAAAAAAAAAAAACATTTATCTTGTGTAATTTATTGTTCTGTTCACACACACACACACACACACACACACACACACACACACACACACACACACACAAGCCTAGTGTCCATGAAAGCGCTTGTCTCCTGCAGGGCACGCGCGAGTCACCATCTACTGGATCACGGTGCAGGACGTCAACGATGTGCCGCCCGTGTTCGACCGCTCGCTGGGCGTGTACGAGGTGCAACTGCCGGAAAACAGAGAGGTCGGCAAGCCCACTGGGATCCGCCTCGCTGTGGACGACGCTGACCTGGGTGAGTGTGATACGAAAGATCTGGAGATGTCTATTCGATTAGTTTAGAGTGGTAAGAGTGTAAATGCCAAGATGGATCTCTCTCTCTCTCTCTCTCTCTCTCTCTCTCTCTCTCTCTCTCTCTCTCTCTCTCTCTCTCTCTCTCTCTCTCTCTCTCAGTTGTTGTCTGGATAGTTACGTAGCTACTTCCCTCCCCGCCAGTCAACCAGTTCGCCTTCGACATCATCAGTGGGAACGAGGAAGGCAAGTTCGGTATCGACGCCACCTCCAGGACTCTCATAGTGGCCACTCCTCTCGACTACGACGATCCGGTGAACGACAGAAATGTAAGTAGTAGTAGTAGTAGTAGTAGTAGTAGTAGTAGTAGTAGTAGTAGTATTTGGTGAGCCGCAGCCACGCCATAATTTACTGTTGTCCTTTTCATCGCTTCCTAGTCGCCGCTGTACTAGTATACCATTGCCCTGAAGGGATCTGATGAATAAGTAAATATGATGGACAGGTAACATGTGCAATGCCTATCACAGTAAAGAACAAAGTTATGAGGAAAATCACTCTGTTAACTGATCGAACTCCTTCTCTTAAATAGTTAGTACCTTCGCAAAGTTCCCCTAAGATAGAAAAAATAAATAAAAAAGGAAGAATTTTGAAGGAGTATATTAAGTACGAGCTTGATTTCTTGTGACCACGCTGAAGGCAGTTCAAACGCGTGCATTTTTTTTTTCTTTCTTCTTTATATGCGCTTACCACCGCGTTCTTTCTCCTTTCACATAAATTTGCGTGCCGTGCCGCATCCTCGCGCCTCGGCCCTCTGCACCGCCCCACTCCACGCTAACAAAACTGCATATAAATGGATCTAAGTATGTTTTGTCACGCCGTAAACAGTTACCAGAATGCAGGCTACACAACATGGCAGAGCACTAGCACAAGACTTTTGACTGCGAGGCGCCTGCTGAGCCAAACACACCATTACTTTTTAGCTAGCGGAGAGCAGCGCAGTGGCGGGGGGCGGGATGGCGGAGCGACGCTGTGCTGGGGAGGTAACCGTTGCCTAGCTCGGTGTCGGTGAAGGAGGCGGCGCGCATCACAAGAACCAAGAAGCGTAACTTATCACTTTACGACCCCTTGCTTATTGGACACTCGTGGAGCAGCAGCAGGGCCGCGGTAGCGCCGCGTTGCTTGAGGCTGGGCGACGCTTCCAGGACGGTGTGGCAGAGGTTCAAGTTGGTGAGGTCATGGTCAGAAGTTGATTAACCTGCCGCGTTCACTTTCTCTCTCTCTCTCTCTCTCTCTCTCTCTCTCTCTCTCTCTCTCTCTCTCTCTCTCTCTCTCTCTGTTATACCTCAGCTCATTATTCCCTAGACTGTTGTGTAAGATGGTGTGTTGCAAATTTAAAGCGTAATTTCGAAGAACACAACTGACTGGCAGAGAAGTGATCGAATAGTTTAATCTCATGGTGCCTGTAGTTTTATTTCAGCTGAATGAAATTGTCTTGGATTACTCAGATAATATTAAAAGATGGCATAGCGTCTCTCACCCATCCCAGCTCTACCACTGCGATCCCTCTGTAGTACTTCGGTTTCCTTTGCACAGTTATTTGTCATCTTGCTGTTGACTCTTGATTTCATAATGCCTTTGAACCTCGAGGAGCGTTCAGCCTTCCTGTGCCTTCCATCTTCTCTTCCACGCCTCGTCTCCAGGGGATTGACTTTCCGAAGCAGATTAACTTGATTAATGATTTCTTTACAACTCATTCGAGTATGTTGGTGATCTTCTGGCTTTCCTTACTGAGTCTTGGTCATCCTCTTTTAGAGATTTCGGTGAAAATCTTGCTGTTGCCTTAGACATATCAAAAGCTTTTGATAGGGTCTAGCACGAAGCTTTGATTTCTAAACTATCCTCCTACGGCTTCTATCCTTCTCTCTGTAACTTCATCTCAAGTTTCCTTTCGGACCATTCTATTGCTGCTGTGGTAGACGGTCACTTTTCTCCTAAACCTATTAACAGTGGTGTTCCTCAGGGTTCTGTCCTGTCACTCACTCTCTTCCTTTTATTCACCAATGGTCTTCTAAACCAAACATCTTGTCCTATCCACTTCTACGCTGATGATACCACCCTGCATTTTTCCATGTCTTTTCGTAGACGTCCTCTAAAACTTCTAATTGAGTTAGAGCAAACTAAGTATTGTTCAGTGTCTCAAAAACTCAATTCCTCTATCAATCAACTCGACACAACCTTCCAGACAACTATCCCCTCTTCTTCAATGACACTCAACTCTCCCCCTCTTCTACACTGAACATCCTCGGTCTGTCCTTTACTTATAATCTAAACTGGAAACTTCACATCTCATCTCTAGCTAAAACAGCTTATATGAAGTTAGACGTTCTGAGACGTCTCCGCATGTTTTTCTCATCTTTCTAGCTAATATCTCTGTACAAGGGCCTTATCCGTCCATGTATGGAGTATGCTTCACATGTCTTGGGGATGTTCCACTCATACCGCTCTTCTAGACAGGGTGGAATCGAAAGCTTCTTGTCTCATCAACTCCTCTCCTCTAACTGACTGTCTTCAGGCTCTTTCTCATCGTCGCAATGTTGCATCTCTTGCTATCTTCTACCGCTATTTTCATGCTAACTGCTCTCCTGATCTTGCTAGCTGCATGCCTCCCCTCCTTCCGCGGCCTCGCTGCATAATTTTTTCTTCTTTCTCTCACCCCTGTTCTGTCCACCTCTTTTATGCAAGAGTGAACCAGTATTCTCAGTCATTCATCCCTTTCTCTGGTAAACTCCGGAACTCCCTGCCTGCTTCTGTATTCCCACCTTCCTATGACTTGAACTCCTTCAAGAGTGAGGTTCCAAGACACATCCTTCATTTTTTGACAACCGCTTTGGACCCTGTTCGGCGACCGGCATCTCAGTGGGCCTCTTTTTTTTTTCTTTTATTGTATTTTTGTTGCCCTTGGCCGGTGTCGCTCCTACAGAGAAAAAAAATCTCACAGATTTTTTCTTGCCTCCATAAAGCAGAAAGATATATGTAATCAAAACTTTACTGTCACCTATCACACAGCCACATAATATCACGTTATCCAGCCTAAAAATTTTTCATCCTCCCTAACGTTCAAGAGCTTTTCGCTAGGGTACCTTGTCAAACGCCTTACTAAAGTTCAGTTATATAATGTTATAACTATCCTCATTATCTGCTCCATCATAGACTTCACTACAGAAACTTAACTAGCTAGTGAGGCATATTTTCCCCTGCGCGAAGAAATGCTGTGAATCTTTTTTCAACCTATGCTTGTCTAAATGACCCTTAATATTCATCACATTATTTCCTACAGTTAAAGACAGGCTGACTGGCCGGTAGTTCGACATTAACGTTTTATATATTTTCATATAAATTACTACATTCGCTTGCCTCCACTTTACCAGCACCTTTCCAAAATCTAATGATTTCTAAAGATATTAATTAGTGGTCCACTAATAACATCTTTACATTCATTTGAAGGTCTGGGATATAATTCGTCTGGCCAAAGTAATTTGAACTCTTCAACCTATTTCTTGTTCCACTTCCTTCTTGGTTATGGAAATATGTTGGCTTATCATCATTGAAAAATCTGTCCGCTCACCGGCACGCGCGAGGAGAGCCGAAGGGAATGTCACGAAGCCTCCGTTTCGAACTTCTCATCCTCGCTGACTAGGCTGTCACGTGATAACGCTGGAGGTGCAGTGCGAAACAGCCAGTGTTCAGTCCTACCACAGCCGGCTGTGATCAAGTCCGCCGTGACCACCCTCAGCTCAGCCACTGCAGTGTCAACATGCTTGCATTGCTACCATTCCACAGGTGTCTTCCTTTTATCATGTACCAAAAAAAAAAACACAGAAATATTATACATGAAATAGATTATATATGATAATAGAGACATGCGACAATTAATTATAAATGCAGCAATCTCTCTGATATACCTGATAAAATTACAACAGGTATATGGTATATGCAGTCTGCATAATTATGCATACTTCTCAATTATATCATAACTAAGGCACATACTCAGATAGTAACATTAATGAATGGAAGAATGAAATTTATAACGAAAGGCGAAAACAACCAGTCAAACTGTCCGAGATAAAATATCGTCATCTGAGACGCAGATTATATGCGTCATCTTTACATAATTTGTCTAAGTATAGTTTCTTGTTACAAACATTGTCTCTTCTGCAAGAACTTGGTGTTTTAACGTGTGTAGCAGGGTAACGTGTGTAGCAGGTCTCTCTTTTTGGAATTTCTTAAAGACCAATTAAATATTGTAGTTTTTAATCAGCTAAGAAATATTTAAAACATCACCAAATAATGCATATTATCATATTCAATGGATAATGAAAACCTCATAGAAGTACAGCATCGTCATAAATGATTGAAAATGAAAATTCATAGCTGGTTGCTTTTAACATTTTGTTATAAGAACATTAAGAACATAAGAACATAAGAAATAAGGGAAGCTGCAAGAAGCCACCAGGCTTACACGTGGCAGTCCCTGTATGAAATATACCTACCTATTTCCACCTATCATCCCCATCCATAAACCCGTATAATTTCTCTTAAAGCTCCCTAATGTCTTAGCACTAACAACATGATTACTGAACCCGTTCCACTCATCTACCACTCTATTTGAGAACCAATTTCTTCCTTTCTCTTTCTTAAACCTAAATTTTTCAGGCCTGAATCCATTATTTCTTGTTCTGTCGTGTTTGTTGATCCTAAGAATTTTGCTTACGTCCCCCTTGTTATAACCCTTATACCACTTAAAGACTTCTATCCCCTCTTAACCTACGCCTCTCTAAAGAATGTAAATTTAACAGCTTCACTCTCGCCTCGTAAGGAATATTCTTCATCCCCTGTATCCTTTTAGTCATCCTCCTTTGTACTGATTCTAATAGACCTATATCCTACCTGTAATGTGGGGACCAGAACTGCACAGCGTAGTCTAGATGAGGTCTGACCAGCGCAAAATATAACTTTAATATTACTTCGGGCTTTCTACTTTTAACACTCCTAAAAATTAATCTTAATACTCTATTTGCCCTGTTTCTGGCCTCTATGCATTGCTTTCTTAGACATTCATGAGAGACAACACGGACAAAAATGAAGCTGCTGAGACCATGAACTAGAAGTCATGATATTTCCAATTGAACCTTATCATATTTCTGTAAATAATACATTTAATTTCCCTGAGTTGGACACACCGCCTGGCCGGGCCTGAGGGTTAAGGCTCCACCACAAAGTCCTGAAAGGCCTCGGTCACTAAATCCATGACCCGAGTCGTCATCTCAGGGTTGCTCATCGATGCCAAGTCGTCGAAATAGATTTTCATTTCTTTCTTTAAGTTAAAGAATATCATCTTATGCAGCAACCATTGTGGAATTAACCTCATAATTCTGCTCATCCTGACCCTGACCCAGGAGGAGAAGCCCGTGGTGAGTGTGCCCCGGTTAAACATTCGCCCGTGCTCTGAGAGTGTTATTAGGTTCACAAAGACACAGAAAATCATGGACGCCGCGGCTGACTTTTGATATTCTGCCAAAAAATCTTCGAACTTCCAGTGTGGCAAGGCTGCATCCAGGCTGGCGGCGGCGGAGGTGAAGGTTTCGTAGTAAAGTGTCTGCACCTCCTTCAGATGGTCTCTTCTTGTAGCCTTCTGGGTGGATGTGTGCATAAGGTACTGAAGGTCGAACATGGGGCTTCGCCATCCTACGTTCCCCCAGTCGATCATCGCGAAACCTTCGATAGCGCCTTCCTCGTTACTCTTAAACATGATGTTGTTGGTCCAGAAGTCCCCGTGACTCAGACACACAAATGCTTTCTTCTCATTTAGTATTGAAAATTCCTCGATGTCATTGACCATCTTATCCTTGTTAGAGGCGATGGCTTCCACCAGACCCGGGAACTTTCCTTCATGAACCTTTAATGAGCCCTGCAGACACTCTAAGATCACCTGGTTAAATGTCTTTAATATGGTGTTAATCAGTGCATTTTCTTTGAAGTCTGGGTATTTAGCGAGAAAGTCCTGGGTGCGGCTGAATGCGTAGGAGACAGCGTGGAGATGAGCTAAGTCCCGCACTGCTGCCCTGAGCTGCAAAAGGCTCAGGCCACGTCTCTTATCCCCCACCTGGAAGCTGTGGAAGAGGCAGTCAGTTAGGGACGTGGTTATAGTAATTGCAGACATAGCTTCCTGGAGTATTAGAAGTATTAGAAGCAGTCATAGCTTTTGTCATGTTAGTGTTTGAAGGATTAAGGACTTTCTACAGTTTTATCATCAGCAGGACTATTTCTTTAATAGAAGTAGTCACAGCATTCTGCTGTGTTAATAGTACAGGAGAAAGCACGTTCCCACTACTCCACTACTATAACAGCATAAGCAGTACATACCCAGCCTCCCGCAGGTCCTGCATCATCAGCACGTATTCACCAGTAGCACACACGCCGTACACATACTCAGGAGCGTGGATGGGATACCTGTTACCACTTCGCTCTTTCTGGAAAGTGTTCAAGGCAGGCAGGATTTCTGAGAGAGCCAGTAGCTCCTTCTTGGGTGGGCCCATCCACTTTGATGCTTCTTGCTCAAATTCGTTGCCGGAGATGAACTTCACAATGAAGCTGTAGTGAACAGGCGAGGGTGTTCCGCCTGCTGGCGTCACCTGGGCCTCAGCCACAATCCTCATCACTTCGCTGGAGAAGTTTTCACATTTACCACAACCTGAAGCAGCACTCCTTTTCAGTACATAAACATGCGTATAATATTATGAGAAGAGAAGTTTGCAGTATTTGAATCCAGTCGTGGTGGGTTTCTACAGTCTATAATACTGAGATTCCTCTTTCTCCAGGAAGTGAGTTTGCAAGAAAGATGATTCGTGAAGATAAAAGGATAGTCGTTCACAAAGTTGACAGGAAGTATTTATATGTAAATGATTGTCTTGTTTTCTTCAGTAATAAAAGTTTAAGGAGGTTTATGAGCAACAAATTTAGTGAATCAATTTATGTAGAACCAAATGTGGAACAAGTTGATGATGACTGACCTGGATTGATCTCGAACGAGTCAACCTCCACAGTTGATTTGCGAGAAGTTCTTGACTCATACTGGGATAAGACAACTTCCAGCCACTCCTTGGTGACCTCTGACGCTGCTCTGGGATTCTTCGGGGGCGTGAAAAAGGGCATGACCTGGAAAGTACAGTTTTCTCCTTCACTTCATCGTCGTTGTTCTTGTCAAAACTAAGCGCAAGCAAATGACTCAAAGTAACACTGCAATTTCAGAACTAATAGTACCATAGAGAACAGCGGCCTCAACGGTGCCTGTAATGCATTGCTAATACACTCTTCACATTAATTAGTTCTTGACCTTGTTTACCTTTTTTTTTTTTAAGGTAATTACTCGTGGTGAGTTTGTGTGATATTCTGATAAATTCAAGACGTTATGAAAATAAGAGTGTCTATTTATATTCTAGGCAAGCAATCTCATAAAGGGTGGTCCAGACAAATCACCACACGCTCACACACACATCATTTACACTCTTATCCCCGCTGACCCCTGGTGGAAAGAGAGAGTTTCGTTGACCGTCGCACAGCTGGTGACGCAAATCCACAGCAAAGCCGGACAGCATGAAAATATGCATATTTGGATTTTAATACAGAGGTTAGAGAGACGAGATCTGGCGGGAAGAACGCCGCTTGTGTGTCGCCTTCCTGGCAGTTCCTCACCAACCAGCTGGCACACTCATCTCCCAGGGACGCGCGCTATCTCAGAAATGCTAACAGCTCCCATATCTGCGGGTTGGCTGCACACACACAACTACATAAATATATTCATGATTACAACTATTCATATCCGTAAAGCAAGTCGTAACAAACGTATAAGAAAGATTAATAAATGTCAAAGTATAGTGCAGAGAGAGAAGCTATTAAGATTATCAAATAGTTAGATAGTATGTTTTATGTGTTGGTTATCAATCGGTGGCAATGAACGTCCGTGAAAAGTTGTGTGGTATGTGAAGAGGGTTGGCGTAGTCATGCTAGCTCCGCCCACATCTGTCCTCCACATCTACAGTACCCATCTACCTAAACACACACACATACATTAATGATGCTACTCATCTAATTACTGCACAGTTATTACCGGACATCTGTTTACATAGACGACTTGATATGTCTCGTGGACGGTGGAGGGCAGGGAATGAGAGGCGTTGAGACACTGATTGGGAGACGAGGGTTGCGTCACAAACTGCACGATTAGCTGTGAGAGGCGCCACACACTTTCTGAAGCACGTCTTACGCGACCAAGTACACGAAAGATTGTGAGGCCGCGGCCTAAGGAAGGAAGGACGGGTTGGCTGCGTACAAGGGATAGAGGAAGAGATCTATAAAGTCTAATTAGATCAAATTAGTGCCACGATCGTATGGGACGGTCAGTGTTTGAGATACTACGGACTTACGTATCTTACCAATTCGCTTATATGAAAGGTTTGCGCCATAGAATAAGGACGTAAAGCTTATGTAAAGAAATTTTGTGAGGAGATCTACTTACACGTATTGCTGGGAGGGAAGTGACTGAGCAGCAGGCTAAAACAAATCACCTTTCCTCTTAGAAGTGGGCTTAGCACAGGGCACTGTGTTGTCACCTGCCAGTGCCACTAACAGTTATGAATTTAAGAAAATAAGGAAAGTTGCAAGAAGTGATGAGGTCTACGCGTGGCGGTCCGTGCATGAAACAAACCTGCCTACACATTTCCACCTATAATTCTCATCCATGGGTTTATCTAATCTTCTTTTCAGGCTCCCTTATGACTCAGCACTAACAGTCTGATTACTGAGTCTAATCCATTCATCTAACTTGTCAACAATACCTGTGAAATGTGTGCGAGTTGTAGCGTTCTCTTTCCCTCACGGCGGCGGTGACACAACTGACGGTATGCGAGGAGAGAGGCGCTCCTTTCTGCAGTGACGAGCTGTAACGCGTTCTTCCTTTAATCTAAATCATTCAAGGCTCTTTATCTCATCTGACCTTCATATCTGTACACACACAACCGTGGACGTGACGTGTTGCTGTTGTGCGCGCCACTCACGATGATCACCATGTAATTGTGCCGTGTAACAAAGCAGAGGAAAAGAAAATGAGAAAATACATGATGTTGGTGAAGCGCTGGAGAAAGGACTTGCATAGCCCTATAATTGCCACTGCACGAAACCCAGGGACAAATACCAAAAGAAAAGAAACATTCACAAAGAAAATGACCAAGGAAATTATGCAACATAGCGAGAGACATCAGTATTGTATCATTTTAAAACCACTCCAGTTATAGAACCGTATCGAAGCAGCTCTCCTAGAAATTATTATGCTTCACGTATACCTCGTCTCACTGATGACTTATCTGGTTACATCAACTTTTTTTTTTTTTTTTGCAGCGTCAAATGACTAATTATATACAAGTGACAGTGCTATATAAAAGTTGTAAAAACAAATACAGTATAAACTATTATTTCACATCCAGTCTTCCTTCTGGCCTCCATTTATTCATTATTTTTTTCTTTATTTCTTACAACTTTCCCTCTCTCCCTCCCTTCCTTTTCCCTGCGTCCTCCCCGCTCCCTTGTTTTTTCATTCGTTCATACATTATTCATTCATTCATTTATTTGTATCTATGATTCTTTATCTCTTTGCCTTCTTCCTTCCATCCTTCCTTCATGATGTGTGTGTGTGTGTGAGTGTGTGTGTGTGTGTGTGTGTGGAGTGCGTGGTGTGCAAATATATGTGCAGTTTGTCCTTGTTCATTAGTTCCTCTCGAAAACTCTCCCTGACTTCTCTTTCTTCGCCTCCCTCCCTCTAACTTTCTCTCCCTACGCACCCTGCTTCTCCTTCCCTTTCACGTCTTCCCTGTTCCCCTAAAGGTTTCCAGTTCGAGCTTGTGCAGCTGCCTCGTAGCTCTAGCTAGGGACCGTATTCTGAAACACTTCTACGCCTCACCTCTACTACATTGAAAAGGCTCGAATTGTAGATACACGGGATTTTAAGGGTGATTCTATAGTTCTAGTGGTAGATCAACAAATTTTTTACATTATTCACTGGAGAAACACTCTTGGGAACCTGGCTCATCATCTCTGTGGCTTTGGAAAATAGTCGTGGAGAGAGAGAGCAAGCGTTTCGGAATACGGCGCCTGCTCATTGTTCTGGCGGCATAATTCAACCAATCCTTCCTCTTCTCCTTTCCTTCAGTTCACGCTTCGGATCCGCGTGAGTGACGGCGCGAATTCCCCCGCGGTGACCGATGTGGTGGTGGCGGTGGTGAATGTGAACGACCAGCAACCAGTGTTCCAGCGAGGCAACTATTCCTTTGACGTGACCGAGAACACCGACTGCTCCGTCACGCTCGGCCAGGTGAGTGTGACTGCATTGCTACTTTCGTTTATAAGTTTGTGGTGTTTAAAAAGAGAAGGAAAGTGTTAAAATTTTTTTTTTTTTTCCCCAGAGAGAGAGAGAGAGAGAGAGAGAGAGAGAGAGAGAGAGAGAGAGAGAGAGAGAGGACTGGTTTTTCAGTGTTATGTTTGACTTTGATGAATGTTTCCTCATCAATTAATTATCTTACCACACACACACACACACACACACACACCATGGAAAGGTACTTAAAATGTTTTACGCATGATATCCCCGCCGTGTTTCTGTTGTTTGCAACGGCAAGGCAAGCACAAGAACAGACCCTCTCAACTCCTCGTCTCTTTTCCTCCTCCCTCTCGTGACCGTTACCTGATTCAGCGATGCGAGGTCTCCCTTTTTCTAATCCATTATGAGAACCTGTTGAAGCATTTTAACTTCATCTGGCTTTTCTTCCTCCACCTGTCTTTGCCTCACCAGACGCGAAGGAAGGATTGTACCTCTCATAACCCCGTATTCAGAAACGCTTTGCTCTCTCACCACCACTATTTTCGAATGTTACACAGATTAGCTAGGTTCTCGAGTGTTTTTTTTTTTCCCCTTATTAATAACTTAGAAATCTTGTTAATCTGCCACTACATCATAAAATCACTCTTAAAAAACTTGTGTAGCTTCAACTACTAGAGCATTTGAAAGTAGTCAATGTGCGGGAAGACACATGGAGGGATAGAACTGAGTTAGAACTACGAAGAATGGGAGTGACAGTAAGATCAAAGGGACAGAAACAACTGGAGGAGACTCGTAAACATGACGCCAACCCCCATGACTGTACGGGGAACGGCGAAAGGAAGAGGAGAAGACGGAGGGAGATCTTAGCATGTATCAAGTGTTTGTGTGTGACGTCAAGAGTCCGCCTGTGCTTAAGGGTCCACCTTTGATCAGCCGGCACACACAGATTCATCGTTTATTCACTAGATTGTTGATACACACGAGCTGTATCTGAGAGTCCGCCAAGATGTCAGCGAAACCAAATAATGATAACATTTCTTTATGAATTTCGGAATACATGTAGATGTCTAAACGTTATTTATTTATTCCTTTCGTCTCTTGACTTGCTCTTTTCGTTCTCCTTACGAGCCTAATATGTAAAACTGTGGTCAGAAGTCGAGCCATACTCACTTCCACTGCGTTTAGCGTTTTCTGTTCACAAGTTCTCTGGTCTGTTAAGGATATATCAACTGGCAAGTTTTACAAACAGATACTCGGCAGATTACTGGACTTAAATTACAGACTCGTGACTCCCGACAGCCACAACCCAGAGATAAATTATCACAGTAGTCCAGCCCTGCCCTGCACCACGATGATACACTTCCTCTACAACAATGAGGGTACACTTGATACCTCAAAAATACTCTACTTTTACAGACTCCAGACTCCCGACGGCCAAATCCGAATGTTAAATCAGCACAATAGTCCAGGCCTGCTTAATAATGAGGGTACACTTGTCAAGGGTACATTTAATACATTTAATGCATATGCTGGCTCCCTTTGAAACTGCATCGAGGGTCAAAACACAAAATACAGGGGAAATACGGTAGGTGTAGAAGGCTCACCGTTGTAACCCTGACTGCACCAGAGCCGGCCCGCACACACTGGCTATCTCCTGTAATATATAGACCTTATTTTCCAAAATCAGTCCAAAACCAGAGATATGGTAAGCCTAGTTGTCAAGAGTGTTTGACTGATAATATAGAAGTGTTGTTAATCTGTCATTAGCACCATGAGAACACTCTTAAAAACACGTGTGACTTCAATTATTTTTTATTGTAAGGGTGTTTTTTGTCACTGCTGAGACGGAGTACTTGTTGAACTGCTAGCGGATTCATGAAAACACCTTTGAAAATCCTAATAACCTCCATTAGAGCAAGTTGAAAGTATATAAGAAGTTGATATGTTTGAGAATACCAGCCATACACTCACTCAGAACAAGAGCCACGTGAACACGCTGCATTTCGCACCCACAACAATTTACATTTTCTTCGACGATTCCCACATGTTTTACTAATCATTTATCTCACTTGTTATTGACTTCCTGTTGCGTCGTAGCGGAGTGATACGGGTTCACTAACGGCCGCTATCTGAACACCTGTCACGTCTCCTTTCACTTATTCCTCTCGTCGTCTGGTAACGATTGGCCGCCTGTCGGTCCTCGCCAGGGCTGTTGGAGGCACCCGTGTGAGGTATGCGAGGCCCTGAATCCGTGTGCCCCTGAGTGTTGCGTGACAGTGGCTCGCTGTTTGCTATATACCTGATTTTTTATTTTTTTTTTTACGTTTTTCTAGTCCCATTCAGAGAGAGAGAGAGAGAGAGAGAGAGAGAGAGAGAGAGAGAGAGAGAGAGAGTGTGTGTGTGTTTGTGTGTGTTAAAAAAATCCTAACGTTACAAGAAATGTTTTCCCGCAGTACCTTTCCATTCCTTCTTGTTCTTATCTCTTGGGTTCTTCTCCTCGCTCTTATCTCTCCTCTCCTTCTCTTCCTTCTTCCTTGTCCTCCTCTTCCTCCTCCGACACACCGAGCTCGAGTTTTATTTGTTACTGCAGACGTGTGTGATGATTAATTTATCACAAACAAACGGAACACCAACAACACATAGATACAAGATACATTTTCATCAGTCTTGCATGGCATAGCTTCCTTTGAGCGAAAGAATATTCCTTTTTCAGTACTTTTTTTCCTTCCCTTGCAGATTTAGGACCGTCGATTTTTTAGTCACTCTCTCTTTCACGAGTGAGATAAAAGTGCTGCGGCGGAGAGGCGAGGGAGACGAAAGGCTCTGATTGGAAGAGCGGTAGATTGCAGCAGGGCGATAGGTCTTAGCTAGACGGAGGAGTACGAGTATAAAGGACGTCAGTGAGAGTTGGGAAGTGGAGAGTGACAAGGGGAGAGCGGGAGGGAGGTAGTTCCACGCTTGATCAGAGAAAAGAATATTTTTTGAGAGGATACTGGATGCTTTTTGGTTATGTTATGTGCAAGACGTACAGGTGGCTGTGTTGATGGAGGTGGTGGTGTTTGTGGTTCCTTTCTCATACCACACACACACACACACACACACACTTCGCTCTTGACCAGTGTCCGGCTTACATAAAAAAATAAAAGCAAGTAAAACGCCTGCCTGCCCTCACCTCCTTGTGTTACCTTCTGCAGGTGAGCGCACTGGATCCCGACCTGCCGCCCTCTGCCACTCAAGACCTCGTGTACTTCCTGCCCCCGGACGAGCAGACCAACTTCACCATCGACGCCCACTCCGGCCATCTCTCCGTCAGAGGCGTGAGTGTGCTTATCTAAATTCGCTTCATACGTACTCTGTTCTTGAGGGGACGGGAGGACATAGGGAAAACTTTACTACTACTACTACTACTACTACTACTACTACTACTACTATTCCCCAACAGTGCCTAGACAGAGAGGCTGCGACAGATGGCACCGTGACTCTAAACCCGCGGGCCACGGACGAGGGCGGGGAAGGTCACGACGCTGAGGCTACCACCGTACAGGTCACCATTCTTGACCTCAACGATAACTACCCACACCTGGTCCGCCCGGTGAGTGGTGATTCAATCAGGTTTGTATGTGGATGTATTATGTGTGCTTTATATTCGTCATTTGTATGTCTCTTTTCCACGTTTTTTCTTTCTGTTACTACTACTACTACTACTGCTACTACTACTGCTACTGCTACTGCTACTACTACTACTACTACTACTACTACAATTTGTTGTTATTCGTTATTGTTGTTATTATTGTTGAAAACCATTTTTCTTCTCCTCCTTCTCTTTCTTCTTCCCACCTTCCCTCCATCCCTCCCACCTTCCCTCCCACCGTTTCTCCACCTTACCTCGATCCCTCCCTCCACTACCTCATTCACCATGCCTTCACTGCAGCCTCAAAGTTACGCTAAGGTAAAGGAGAACCTGGAACCTCATTTGGTGGAGCCCGTGGTGGTCCAGCTGGGGGACTTGGACGCTCCGGAGCATGGGTGTCCCTGCTCCCTGGAATTCCACACCTCCACTCCAGACTCCCTCAGGGACAAGTTTACCCTCACGCCCCTCGGCAGGTGAGAAAGGGGAAGGGGAGGAGTGAGTGTAGTTGGTTAGAGTGAGTTGGTTGGACAAAATAAATTAGATTATTATTGATTTTCCAATTTCCCTTTTTTAATTTTGTATTTTGTGTTTTCTACTATGTATGTATGTATGTATACTTTTGCACTGCTAGATTTGTCAATAAACAACAACAACAACAACAACAACAACAACAACTACTACTACTACTACTACTACTACTACTACTACTACTACTACTACTACTACTGTGTTAGGTGTGTTGGGAAACTGAAAGAGAACAGAGAAAGATGGAAGTGGTGCGAGAGAGAGAGAGAGAGAGAGAGAGAGAGAGAGAGAGAGAGAGAGAGAGAGAGAGAGAGAGAGAGAGAGAGAGATGCTTTTGCTATACTCGAACATCACCGCCCACCCTCCCCGCCCCTCTTTCTACAGGTCCCGCTACCGCCTGAGTCCCGCCGTGGTGCTGGACAGGGAGCAGCAGAAAGTGTACCGCCTCTCCTTCACGGCGAGGGACAGGCAAGGTGTGGCGGGCACTCGGCGCCTCACGCTTGAGGTGGGCGACGAGAACGACTCCCCGATGACTGATGGCACGACCACCATCCGCGTGTACGACTACCAGGTGAGGGGAGGAAGGAGGAAGGGAGGGAGTGCTATGACAGGAGACAGTAAAGCAAGAACAGAAGGAATGAGAAGCGGTGGATGTTTGAGAGAGAGAGAGAGAGAGAGAGAGAGAGAGAGAGAGAGAGAGAGAGAGAGAGAGAGAGAGAGAGAGAGAGAGAGCCTTGGAAATAGAAAATATGGATAACTATACAAATCATGCAAATAAACAAAGCAACGGATAAGTAAACAAATTTCACCTGTCTTACTGCTAACTAACCTAACTTACCTAACCTGAACTAACCTAACGTAACCTAACCTGACTTAAAAGAGATTGATTAAATTAATGAATGAGTGAATGTGAAAGTGAATAAGCAAGTCAAACATTAGGGCATTTGATTAAGGAGTGAATGAGATGAAGGTCCTTATTCAGAAATACTTTGCTCTCTCACCTCGACTATTTTCAAAGCCCGCAGAGATGATTAAACGGGTTTTCACAAGTATTTCTCCTGTTAATAGTGTAGAAATCTTGTTCATCTGTCACTAGAACCGTAACAATATCCTTGAAAATGCGTGTCACTTCAACTAGAGTCTTCTGAACGTAGTGGTGGTGATGCAACGCAGAAGTGATTCAGAATATGGTACTGAATGACTACCCCCACCTCCCCCCAGGGCCAGTTCCCCTCCATGGTAGTCGGGTCGGTTCACGTGACGGACAGGGACGACCACGACCGCCAGGACAAGACCTTTCAGCTGGAGCCGAGCAGCGGTCTGGAGGCGGCGACGCACTTCACGGTGGACCTGTACACGGGAGACATCACCATGCTGAGGGGCACGCCGGCGGGAACGCACACCCTTACAGTCACGGTGAGATTCAGCTTGAGTACGTGGGAGGAGTGGGGAAAGGAGAAGGAGGAGGAGGAGGAGGAGGAGGAGGAGGAGGAGGAGGAGGAGGAGGGGGAAGGAAGAAGAATAAGGAGGAGGAAGAGGAGGAGGAAAGAAAGAAAACCATGGTCTCTAGGATGTAGAAACCCAAAACCCGCAAACCCAAAATCATCTCATCATCAGACATCTCTCTATATTAGTTTCATCATCACCTGTGTTGTAAAAGCCTCGCAGATTTCCGGGTCGTGACAACGGAGCCTCATAAGCCCATGGTGTGTCCAGGTGCACGACAGCTTCCGCGGGGAGGAGGCCGTGGGGCAGGCCGCCATCACCGTGGTAGAGCTGACGCAAGAAGCCCTCTCCCAATCTGGTTCCCTCAGGCTGGCCAACACTTCCGCCGCTGGGATGCTGGAGCAGACCACGGTTAGAGAGAGAGAGAGAGAGAGAGAGAGAGAGAGAGAGAGAGAGAGAGAGAGAGAGAGAGAGAGAGAGAGAGAGAGAGAGAGAGAGAGATAGAGAGAGAGAGAGAGAGAGATAGAGAGAGAGAGATGCACAGGCGAGTCCAGTACGAGATATAATACCATCTTCCTTCTAATTTTTTTTTTAACTTATCATGTCATGTCTGTGGCCTTTGCAAATAGTCGTAGTGAGAGAACAGAGCGTTTCAGAATACGGGTCATGAACGCGAGATGTGCGAGTCTTGGCGAGGTTGAAACATTGCTGCGAGAGGGGCATTGCTCTCCGGAATGGATAACAAGAGAGCAGTAAAGTGTTCCTTGAGATAAGTAAGCTTGTCGGAGAGAACTGGAAAGCGAATAGCTCAGACATGCATACAAGCTTACGAAAAGGAATGTAGAAAACAATGTGAAGACATAAAGGAAATTATAAGAACATAAAAAATAAGATTAACTTTGAAGATGGAGGTTTCAAGACACTTTTCAGAATTTCGGATCGTCCTTTTAACTATACTCTTTAGGGGCTGGTACCTTCAGTGGGCTTTTCTTCTTCTTCTTCTTATTATTATTATTCTTTATCTTTTCTTTATTTTCTCTTGTTTTTTTGTTTTTTTTTTGTTTTTCGTGTGTCGTTAGCTAGAGTCCGTCTTAAATAGAATATAAGATAAATAAATCAAAAGTTGGCCGAAAACTTGTAAAGCGTTTCTCTTAATAACTTCATCTGGAGAACTAATAAACAAACCGATATACTTAAAGGAAAGAAGCCGCTCTTTGTCCACCACCAACTCCCCTCTGCTTCCATTGCTGATCGCCTCTCTCCCTCCGTCCACCCTCCAGCCAGGCGCCGCGGGAACCAGCCTTTACGAGCGGCTCAGGAAACAGATTGCAAGCATTCACCAGATCTCCGAGGACGAGGTGGATGTGTTCTCGCTGCAGGACTCCCCGGGACAGCTCGGTGTGGATGTGCAGTACAGCTGTCGCGGGTCCTCCTCCTGCAGTGCCACCCGACTCAACGCACTCATGCTTAGAAGGAGGCAGCAGGTAATTCCTACACAGGTCTTGAAGGATTGCTTCGATTAAACAGGATAACCGAACAGCAACAGCTCTTTAGTTCCTTACTTCTATATACGCTGGCAGCAGAGTGAGGAGGAATACAAGTGAACACAAAGGAAAAACACATTTGCTTACCTGCTTGTTCTTTCGGGGCTGTTTGTAGAGACTATGCTATCTAATATACAGTGAGAGAAATACGATAAAATAGACAGAGGAGGAGGAGGAGGAGGAGGAGGAGGAGGAGGGGAGGCAGAAGATGGAGGAGAAAGAGAATAATAGATAAGGAAAGAAAATGGGAAGAAGGGAAACTGGAATACAAAAAGGGAGAAGAGAGAGAGAGAGAGAGAGAGAGAGAGAGAGAGAGAGAGAGAGAGAGAGAGAGAGAGAGAGAGAGAGAGAGAGAGAGAGAGAGAGAGAGTATGTGTGTGTTTGTGTTTGTGTTTGCTTGTGTGTGTGTGTGTGTGTGTGTGTGTGTGTGTGTGTGTGTGTGTGTGTGTGTGTGTGTGTGTGTGTGTGTGTGTGTGTGTGTGTGTGTGTGTGTGTGTGTGTGTGTGTGTGTGTGTGTGGAAAATGAATGGCGAAACGGAAGAGTAGGAAAATTAATCGACACAAGAAATGATAACTCCGCCAGCTCTGGTAGTGAATAACTAAGACAGCGAAGATACAGCCCCAGCAATATCTTGACCAGCACTAACGCTTGCCTCTCTCGTCTTGCCCAGGTGTCCGCGGCGCTTGGCGTGGACGTCTCCCTGGTGGACATTAATGCGTGCCTCTACGAAGCCACGTCTCCTTGTGGCGGCCACAGCTGTCAACACACTCTGCGACCCAATCTTACCAGGCCACTCGTGATCTCTGATGTCTCCGCCTCCCTCGTCGCTGTAGAGGTCGTGAAAGACTATACTTGCAGCTGCGGGCCGCTGGAGCCTCCCCCGTCCGTGTGCTACCCTGGCTTCTGCTTCAATGGGGGAGTGTGCCGCGTCAAGAACAACACTCTCACCTGTGAGTGCCGCGACTCCGCCAACTACGGCCCGCGGTGTGAACTCCTGACGGCCAGTTTTGAAAATACCTTCGCATGGTACCAGCCGCTGACAGTGTGCGAACGCTCCTCCCTCACTGTCATCTTTGAAAGCCACGACAAGAGCGGTGTCCTGCTGTACACGGGGCCAACAATTCCTTCTCCTTGGCCGGACTATCCCAGAGACTTCCTGTACGTCATCCTGCGGGACTGGGTGGTGGAGACGTTCCTGGACCTTGGGACGGGGACCATGAACATCTCAATTCCCGTCGAGGAAAACACTTTCAGGGCCTTCCAGTACGTCCTCACGTGGGGCGAAGGAGGCGTGACGGTCGAGGTGGTCAACTGTGGCATCAACGCGACCAGGCATGCTAGCCGTGAGCCGTGCAGGAAAAGTGTGCCCCTGGCGATGATGACCAGCAGCAGCAGCAGCCCCAGCCACCTGCTCAACGCCCAGGGACCTCTTCAGGTGGGTGACGTTGCATCCACGGTCAGCTTCCTCCAGTTAGCGGATTCTTATGGCTGGACGCTCACGCCGCCCAGCACCTCCCCCTTCAGCGGCTGCGTGCTGGAGCTACGGCAGAACGACCGCCTGTACGACCTCAACGCCACAGACTTCAGTAAGAGTGCCATCCAGCCCTGCGACGCCCCCAGGACCTCGCGGGTGGTGCTGGGCAGACATTCCCTCATCATCATTCTCGCCAGCCTCCTCAGCCTCCTGCGTAAGGCCTGCTGTTGTTATTTTCTCCTGAAACAGCTAGACTTCAGGCAAACTTGACATGCTACTTTAATACAGAGGACTCAAGTGTTGCATGTCATTGGTCAGGTATTCACAAAAATTACTAGAGATGCATACACTTAGATTTGTCCCTAATGACAAACTACCGAAATTTGTTTTCAACTCCATACCAATACACCCACCGGCACACACTCATGCACGCCTTCCAAGACTCCCAGCATTCACAAACTCTATAAATTCTAGTACATAGGATATTTCTTTTTATCTCTGCACTGGAATAAAAAGCACCATTTAGTAAAGGTTTGTGTGTGTGTGTGTGTGTGTGTGTGTGTGTGTGTGTGTGTGTGTGTGTGTGTGTGTGTGTGTGTGTGTGTATGTGTGTGTGTGTGTGTGTGTGTGTGTGTGTCCATTCCTGTGGCAGTGCTGATGGTGGTGATCGTGTGTCTGGCGCGGCGTGGCATTAAGTCCCTCGCACACACTGATGTGGACGGCGACATGGTCAAGGAGACGATGGGCAGCACCGACCTGGAGGGCTTCGGTGAGAAGGACGTAACTCACTTCGACCTCAAGTTCCTGCAGGCGACCCTAGACGGCCATGTGGTGGGCGGTGAGTGGCGGAGGCGTGGTGATGCTGGTGATTGTTTAGTAGACGATGGGAACCTTTGTGTTTATTGTTTTCTGTGGAGGTCGACAGTTAAGCGGTGAACCTCTTACATGAAAAAAAAAAAAAATGTTACTTGCACAGACGAAAACGAGAGGGCGCTGCCGGACGTGGCTCAGGACGCCTGCCTCAGGGATACCAGCGCCCCGCTCCCTCAGCAGGTGCCCGAGGGACTCAACATCGGGAACTACATCAGGGAGAGCATTGTGAAGGTAAGAGCATCTGGCTTCCTCTCAGTTTTGCAATTGCCTGCAGATGAGCGTGTGTTAGCTTTGGGATTTATGCGAGAGTGTGTGTAGTATTGTGTGCAGTGGCGTGGATGTGCAGCGTGCCTCGCCTAGGCCGTATTCTGAAACACTTCTGTTCGCACCTCATTTACTTTCAAAAGAGTTAGTTAAAGTTACATGGATTTTAAAGGCATTTTTACTGTTCTAGTGACAGATTAACAAGAATTCTATGTTATAAACAGGAGAAACACACTTAAGAACCCGGTTAATCATCTCTGTGGCCTTTCATAATAGTCGTGGTGAGATAGCAAAGCGTTTCTGAATACGAGCCTGTCACTTGCGTCGCTTCTATCTCAGGTGAATCAGCAGCAGCAGGAGCTGGAAGACTTGAGGCACTACAGCGTGGAGGGGGACGAGATGTCAGCTGCCTCGCTTTCCTCCCTGACCTCCGGTGAGAGAGAGAGAGAGAGAGAGAGAGAGAGTGTGTGTGTGTGTGTGTGTACGCGCTAGAGCTTGGATTAACCCTTTCACTGCTATTTGGCACATCTTTCCTTAATCACTAGCCATTCTGAGGCATCTTTTCTTGTTCTACAGCCATCTGCAAACATTGTATTGGCTACGAAATTGCAAAATGTATTCTTTTATATACCTTTCTTTTTTGTAGATACTTACAAAGACTCCGTGCATTGCTTTTGTTGTTGCATAACGAAGAGAAAGGGTTAAGAGTAGCTGGGAATCAGGGTACCTCGATGAAAAATAGTTTGAAGTAAGGATGGCTTGGAGTAAGAGTGAATGAATGAGTGAGTGGTTTATGCATATATGAGGGATCAAACCAGTTTCATTTGCCCAAAGTATATCGTTATTTTTCTTTTTTTTTTTTTTTTTACTTGGGAATTCGTTTAATCAGTGATCAAATGTTTTATTGTCAGAAGTGTAACATATAACAAGTAAACACAGACCAGGAGTCATTTTCATGCATCCAGTATGGGTAGAGAGAAGCATTATGCCTTCGTTCACTCTCCTTCTTGACACAAAGACCGAATTCCCAGGATCCTCGCGGAGTGACATGATCTTCGACTGCCGGATTGATTGGAGCCAAAGATTTGAAAAGCTCGCACAGATCTACCGTGCGCAGACCAAGGCGAGCGAGAAGAGTGAGGACGGACCACTCAGCATTCCGGGCAAACTGTCCAGAAGCCCCTCGTTCCTGCCTCCTGAAGCCACAAGTGATATAAAGAACGAGGCTCTACATTCTCCTCCGTCTCCCGCCCCTTCCTCCCCGGTCTCTTCCATGGCGGCGGGTATCAGGTTCTCTTACGTGAAGTCCCATCTTGAGCTGCCGCACGTGCCCGTCCTCGTCCTCAAAAGCATTGCCAGTGAGTCCCTAACTTCTGGCCACCGAAGCAAGTCTAATGAGTGTATCCAGATGTCCTCACATCCCTTATCGGAAGAAGCATACGCACCCTTGCACTCCTTTACATTGAAATCTAACCCTCAGCGAGTCGTTCCTCGATCTTTATCCATAAATCAAACGCAGAAATTGCCTGCTTACTCCTCCTCAACCTCCTCCTCCTCCCTACTTTACAAACATCAGCTGAACGCACACACGGCCTCAGCAAGCAAGCACCAGCTTGAAGCGACAGTCACCACCATCAGTAACTTGTACACCAATCCCGCTCAGCGCTCCTCCACAGTCACCAAGTCAACGCACATCATTCCTGACAGGCCCGCCCAGGCTTCAAAGGAACCCGTCGTGAATGGACACTTGGTCAGTCACTCCAACCCTCGCCAGTGCTCAACGAAGACGGTGGCCCTGACAAGTCTTTCTGGCACCAACACGTGTGACAGCCAGAAAGTAGCCACGTCTGGGAAACCAGTGAAAGGTGTGGAAACTTGGTGCTGATGAGATGTGAGATTAGAGGAAAGTACATTAGTGAACTCATAAACACTGGTGAGCCTCTCCCGACCTTTTGCTCAAGTGAACTTCATTGATATAAGCAATGCGTTCCCTCAATGGGCGACGAGCAAACTGTATCAATAGGTGGTGCGAATGCTCAGTGGAATGCTTCAGTCTCGATTGGGGCTGCTAGCAAACATAAATTATAATCCCCTTTTTTCATAATTAAAGACAAATTACATCGTTAACAAGGACTTTAATTTTCAAAAAAGAAAAACATAGGATGATATTTAAGTGATAATCTTTTAGGTCAAGAGAAGCATGTTTACCACTTGCAGCGAGTCTGACAGGCAGCGAGGATTTCACTACTGCATCTGTGAGTGAGGGGGTGAAGGTCAAGCCTAATTATTTTTTTTTTTATCCCTCATGTAGCTGATCCTTTAATCTTTCTCTTTGTGATTCTAAAGGGTTTGTTCTCTCATTAACACTATTATAATTCAAAGGTCATAGAGATAATTAATTGGGTCTCTCTCTCTCTCTCTCTCTCTCACAAAAATCATGAAAACATCCTTGAAATTCCCAGTAACTGTAGATCCAGCTAACCCATTCACTGTTACTTGGCCCTTTCCTAATTACTAACCACTGTGAAGCATATTTTTTTTTTTTTGTTCTACAGCCATTTCCAAACTTTGTATACAACCTAGAAATAGCAAAATCTATTCCTTTTTCATCTTTTTTTTTTTTTTGTAGATGCTTGTAAAAATTCCATACATTGTTTTTATTGCCGTGAATTGTTGCATATCGCAGTGAAAGTGTTAGGTAATGGAAATAAGGCGCCGAAATGTTTGATATGTTCCTTGGACTGGAAGGTTGGATGGAATTAAGACGGAGAAGTGTGGCATTCTCTCTCTGATTGTACCTTATTGCCGTCGTTATATTCTATTCAGTCACCTGCAAAAGAAACTCAACCCGGTGCTCAATCAGGTATGTGAATGAACTTTTTATTAATAGTCATTCTGAAAGAGCTACCATCACTAAAATAGCTCTTAACATTTGGAAGCACGAAGGTGGAGAGCTCAGAGTACTTGTGATGTCCCTAACCACATCAATCCATCTTGTGTTATCTGTGCGGTATGTTTTATATTCCCAGGAAATTACTTTTGAATACCCCGCCACATGGTTAGCCAAACATCCTGCCATCTGTAGACCACAAAACTAAGCTGATTTTGTTTCATAATCTTAATTAGAACATCCAATTTCTTATTACGCTTTTTCTCTTACATATTTCACCTTTTATTCAGTCTTTTCTGGCTCAATGTGACAGCCTTACCTTACAGACATCTGGCAACTTACCTCGATTCGCACCACCTCACTCTCCACGTCAAGGTCCACGTGGCGAAGGTAGGTGAGGAGTGTCAGTGAGGACGAGGAAGGCGTGTGGTGCAGGGATACGGTAAGAGAGGGACAAAAACTTGCGCGAATTGTTTAGATGTCTTGGGTGGACGATGATGTAATGAACTATTTTTTTATTTGAGGATGGCGGACATTATTGTGGTAGAAACATATTAGGGTGGGAAAGCAACGGGAAATACGTGTTATACTAATGAGTGATGACCATCGTTGTGTTGTTGTTATAAAGAGGTGGGTGGAAGAATTTTACGTTCAACCAAGGAAGAATGGCAGTGAGTGAACTAAAAAAAAAAAGAGGCAGATATCATGGCAGGTGAGAAAGAAGTTTTTTGTTGTGTAACGCCACAGAAATACACATAAATTGCTTTACAGAAGTGAACAACGCGCTTGAGGCCCGTATTCGGAGCTTCGAGTTGTTTTGTTGCGCACCAGGCAGCTGTGTGTGCTGTAGGCCACCCATGTGAGGGCTGTGGCGTCAGGTAAGTCCGTCTGTTGCATCTTAAGAGACTGAAATGTAAAATGTGAAATATTCATTGTTCAGACTTATGAATGCGGTAGTTTGTGCTCGTCAGGTGAGAGCATTGGTTGGTACCGGTTGTTCCCGTTCAATATGGGGGATGTTTTTGGGTGGTTACATAACGAGTCTTGTTCTATCGATTGATGGAAGTCAGGTTGCCTGTCAAGGCAATGTTGTTGTACCAGTTTGTGTGAACGGTTGTGATGCGGTTGTGGATTGCGTTGTTGCGCGAAGGCTCATGGTAATATCGACATATTAGGAATGGATTTCATTGGTAAGTGTGGGAATTTGTTGATTAAAGGTAGTTGTTAAATTTAAGAAGTCAGAGTCTATTGGATATTGTGGTAACCGTAAGCAAGTAGTGGGTGTCTGTTGCCAGGTCTTCATTGGCTATGGTTGTGTAAGACGATGGTTTTTCAGCTGTGTTTGATGGTAAAGTGTGGACCGTAAAGTGACATTGGAAAAATGCAATTGCCCCTGTTTTGAGAAATAATGATTGCTACGAAAGTGTGGAAAGTACCAATCAGTAAAGAGTCGGTTTGAGGATGAGATGGAAAGTTGGATTAATAAAGGTTAGCTTGTTCCTTGTGATGACAGTCCATGAAAAGAGATTGAATTCATTCCTCTCATTGAAGTGTTAAAAAATAAATAAATAAAATAGAATAAAATAAAATAAGGTGTAGTTGTTGAGGACGGGGCATCGTTAAGAAATGCGTCTGATGCCGCTCACATAAACGTTGCTGGGTTGGATGTTGCTGTAAAAGATCACAATGTAGCATTAAAATGGAACTTAAAGTCTCTCCATTTAAAAGCTGATTCCGCAACAATTTTGAGCTGGGTTCGTGCTGTACTATTTGGAGATTACCGAGTGAAAGTTCCAGGAATGTCTTGAATGTTGGATAAGAGATGATTATCAGTCATTCGCGTTGTTATAAATGAATATGATTTGGAATTCAACATATCGTTTGTTGAGTCGAATGGAAATAGAGCCGACGTGCTGATGCGTGTGAGTAAGACTGGCTACGTACAACCCAAACTGATGTTTGTTCGTATTCAATGAATTTATAGAATCTGCACCAGTAACATCATTTAGAACATAAGAACATAAGAAATAAGGTAAGCTGCAAGAAGCGACCAGGCTTACACGTGGCAGTCCCTGTATGAAACACATCTACCTATTCCCATCTGCTATCCCCATCCATAAACTTGTCTAATCTTCTCTTAAAGCTTTGTTGTTGATTCAAATGTTCTGAGGCAAAACGTTGAGCGATGTGTTCGCCGATCAATAGATCCATCTAAGCACGAACCGGGTTATTTGAATGTGGAAGAAAATTGGGTTATATTGGCAACTGACGTTACGCACTACAATGGAAGGTGTTATGATGATTGTGGTCCTAGTCGGTTTGCAGTTTAGAGGGAGATTCGATCGGAAAATGCCAAGAAAATATTCTACCATCTTGAGATAATTCAGAGAACGAGGTCTTCCCGCTGAGATTCAGTTGGATAATAGCTGTGTGTTTCTGTCTCGCCAGGTAACAGTCATGTGAACGATGGAACGTCGGGATCCACTTCCGTGCAGCTTATCGACCTTCATGAAATGGAATTGTTGAACGTCATCATCGGACGATTAAAAGAGCAGCACGCAGCAATACTAGGCCTAATTCTGTAGAGAAATTGGCTTCACATACACATGAAGACATCTGTTGATTGTACCGAATACGAGTTACCGTGAGAAGATCTATGTTCAAGTAGGTGAACGCGTCTTTATCAAGCCACCGATGCTAAATGTACTTTTAAGTGGAAGAGAGGGCAAGTCACTGACGTGAAATCTGACAACGTGGAGGTAAATGGAGTTTCTTGACATGTTCTCGGCATTCGGAAACTTTATGCATAAAGTTTTGAGTCTAAAACTGAAGCTGAAGACAGCGAATCCGTTAGTGATGATCAGCAAGAGAAGTGTGAAGTACTTGTAGCTGTTCGTTGGTCTTCCATCTATTAACCTTTTACTTTTTTTTACCTGTTCGGTGGTTTTCTTCGTTTTATGATCTTATTCGTGTTCGTTGGCTTCCTGTTAAACGAGTCGTTGGTTATATTTTTCCTATCTTCTGTCGTCCTGCAATTTCATACGTAATGTACGAAATTCTACATACTCTGATATGCTTGCAGCATCTTCCAGTGCCTAAAGAAACGGTGGGATAGAAAACTTAGCGACTACAGAGTCTAGTACCAGTGCGTAGTGACTGCTGGACAGGTGCTGCCTCGTGGCGTTCCCTAGAAACAGGTGAGGTTAACATTTCTGGAATGGTGAAAACTAGAGCCTTTCCCTTTATTGGAATAGGTTTCTGGTTTTCTGTTTTCCTAAACTGGTGCATTTTCTTTAGTATCCTCTTTGCGACCGCTTGTCTTCTCACGAGCTTTACAACATGAACGCTGTAAACACCAGAATACGCACATAAAAAAAAAAAAAAAAAGCTAATTGCTCTTCTGATCTTGCTTAAAAAAAAATAAATAAATAAAAATACACATGCCAATTGCTCTTTTGATCTTGCTAACTGCATTCCTCCCCTCCTCCCGCGGCCTCGCTGCACAATACTTTCCCTTCTCTCACCCTATCCTTTCCAGCTCTCTAATGTAAGAGTTAACCAGTATTTCTCTGGTAAACTCTGGAACTCCCTACCTGCTTCTGTATTTCCACCTTCCTATGACTTCAATTCCCTTAAGAGGGAGGTTTCAAGACGCTTATCCTTCACTTTGACTACTGCTTTGGACCCTTTTCTGAAACTTTTTTTTTTTTTTTTTATTTGGCCAGTATTCCTCCTACATATGTATGAAAAAAAAAATTTCCTTTACAGACTAGTAACGTAAGTTTAATATCACAAAAACGAATTTGCGCTACTGACAAATTAATAGAATCCCACATACAAGGTGGTCTATTCAAACGGTTCTTCTTGCCATGGTACAATTCTGCTAAACTTTTTGCCTTAACTCGCCTGCTCTTACAGACTCTCTCAACCTCTCCCTTCGCCACGGTATTTCATTTCTTGTTTCCTTCCACCGTTGTTTTTATGCTGATTGCTCCTCTGAACTTGATTGCTGCATGCCTTCCCCTTTCTCCCAGCAGTCTTGCTGCCTTAAGCTGACCCTACACGATCAATATTATTGCGCAATATTCCGTGAAGGGGCGATATTAAAGAATGACACAATATATTGAAGACATCAAAAAGTTTGATATTTTATTGCGCAATAAAAATGAGTCAATATGTTGACAATAATACTTATCGTGTAGGGTCCACTCAAGACTTTCCACTTGCCCTCACCTATATTTTGAAAACAAATATTCTCTGTATAGAAAAATATATACTCGTATATATATATATATATATATATATATATATATATATATATATATATATATATATATATATATATATATATATATATATATATGAATAGAACATTTTTCTATCCAGAAAATATTTGTTTTCAGTATATGTAAGATTAAACAAATGGAAACAAGCAAAAACAAAAAAGTCTTGTATACTTACTTGTATATTTATAAAAAGAGCAAAAGCCCCCAAGGGATTACCATTCCTATGCCTTTTTCAGTGAAGGGGTAAATATGACAGTGCCAGCCAAGGAAATGGTACTCATACTCTTACAATTAGTAACATTCCATGAAATACTTAAAAAAGGAAAGCATGACAGTCTTTCAAATAACAACCAGCCTGTATACCACTGTTGTCCTTTCCCTACGATAAAATGAGAATAAACTTATGATGTAATCAACATAATTCAAAACTAACAAAACCAACAATAACACATTAAAAAATTAAAGAACTCTGTAACCCTGGCCTAACTCTGTAACCCTGGCCTCAAACAGTATAAGTCTCAAGTGTGGTGAAGTAACCTTTCTCTGAATTGATGTCATGGCAATGGGAAGTGCCTGGTTACTTAATCTAACTTGTCATGCAGTAGGTCACATACAGGAGGTATAGGACAGTGAACACTTTCCAATATACAGGTGGCAAAAATGAGGAGATCTTTGGGAGTGACTGGGATGAGAAAACACAAGGAAGCCACCACTGGTGCAACAGCTGTTGTACCCCCCAGCACTCCAGCTGCTGCTACCACCACTGATCCTGCCAGCAACATCCGGTCAGCAAGTACCCGTGCAAACTTGGCCCTGTGAATATGGTTAGAGTATTATTTTTGAGATTATAAATATACATCAGTGATGCAATATAACACACACATACATAAAGGACTCATTCAAACTGCAAAATGTAAAAATGTAAAGAATGTTACTGTTACTGTGAATATATATACTGTAATGAGAAAAAAAAAAAAAGGGATCTAATCTTTTCACAAACGAAGAAAAAAAACTACACACCGAAATTGGGTTGTGCGTCTTGGTGGTCGGCCCGTGAGGAAATGACACAACTTCTCATAAACTTGCTCCCGGTTTAGATACACAAAGTCTAATAACTCAACTGCTGTCTCTTGGACACACTCAGCAGAGAGACGCTTTATGTCCAACCCTTTAACCTTACTGGTGAAAGGGTCACTGCCTCCATACCACAGTCCAGCAACAGACACTGCTGCACCAATGTACTCCAGAACAGGGGATACCTTACAGCACTGCAAATTACAAGAGATTTTGTTAACTGTGTGTGTGTGTGTGTGTGTGTGTGTGTGTGTGTGTGTGTGTGTGTAAATCTATCTAGCCTAGTGGTAGTACGGTTAGGTCACCACAAATGCGGGGATTCATTTCTTCTGATAGCAGATGATTATGTTAAAGTTATAATGAAAGTACAGTAAAACCTACATAAAGCAAACTATATGGGGTGAGGGTGCCAACAGTTTATCCAAAAGTTTGATTTATTTGATAATACACATTTTTGTCTAGTTTCTATGTACATAAACATGTTGGCATATTATAAATCCTGTGATAAATATTTACGGTATATTTTGTTACTATACAATGCACTAACTGGTCACTCAGAGTTCATTTAACGTTACACAATTACACAGTTAGTGTTCACTTAAGAGCTCACAACTGTATACAACACACTGGTTACATATGAGCTAACACAACATTATGTACTGTACTACTAGTGTACTTTTGCTTGTCATTCGGAGTCTGAGTCAAAGATGTTGGCTGGTGTCATTAGGGATGGAGCTGGGCAAACTGGCTGAGGAGGTTGATAAGGGGGTTGGTTTAGGGAGATTTATATTGTAATGACAAAAAAAAAAAAAATTACTGATTTTCACCTGTGAGAAAGGCCAAAAAAAATCTTAATAAAATATTTCCAGACTATCTACAAACTCTTTTTGCATACAAATCCTCCCTTAAGGGTGCAAAAACCAACTCCAAATCGTGTACCCTGAGCAACACACTCAAATAAAGGTAAAAGAGCCCTGGTGAAGGCAAGATAGGCCTAGCAAGCCACTGCCAAATAATATGTGATCTTGATACCTACAATGAACCTCAGAACAGGAGAGACAGCAGTACATCCGGAACCAAAAAGTATTATGAAAAAAGGACTGTTGCAATAGAATTAATGCAAGCACTTTAAGAGATAAAGAGGAGGATGTACTTGGCAGTAATGAAGGAAAGAAATCTGGATATTTTCACAATACACAAGATACTTGTGAGGAGTCAAATCGACATACAATAGACACCACCTGATTTACCGGTTAGGTTCCTGACAGCAGTCAAATCGACATACAATAGACACCACCTGATTTACCGGTTAAGTTCCTGACAGCAGTTCATAACCTGTTATGTTTGTAGGTCATTATTATTTAAAAATATTTTTGGCATATACAGTAATCCCTTGAGGGTTCACCTATTGTGCCCTCAGTAGTTAATGAATTTTTCTGGCAAATATGCATTAATTTATATCATGGACTCCTCAGCATATCATGGGTTTCTGTGGCCAATAGCTATTTGTTTTTTTTCTTTTAATTATATTTAATTTAAATTTTAATTAATTTCATTAATAAGCATTTTCTAGCCTAAAAACTAATAAATCAATAAATGAAAATAGACTTTTGTAATTCATAGAGAGGAAGCTCTATATTAGAGATAGTCCAAACATTCATATTTGCATTCACAATATCAAATATTTGTGTGTTTTTTAAAGATTCGCATTCACGTTTGCATGTTGCCTAACAAATATTTTTTCAATAATGAATATTAAACAGGCTATAAGCCTATCTCAACACTATTCTTATATGAATGCAGTGAGAGAAAGAGAGAATTACTCCAATGTGAGAAAGAGAGAATTACTCCAATGTGATCTATCAAACGGTTAATCTTAGCTTACTGCCAAACTCACAGCAGACTTTTACATGCCACCTAGAGTCTAGAGTGCAGACTGCAGGCACACACACAGCCTTTGCCCAAGGCTCAAGCCATTGTAATTATCATAATGCCTGTTCAAACAAAAAATTTGCATTTGCAAATAATGATAATTATTGTTCACGTTCACATTTGCAAATACTGAAAAATACACATTTGGACCATCTCTACATTGTAGCCTTGATTCAGCTTACTGTATATTTTGGTGGATAGGACAACTTTTAGATAAGGCAATCCCAAAATTTCAGTTTGAATTTAATGTTTTTTTGCTGATAATGATGGTATAACACCCAAACTACCAAACCATCTGTGGTGAAGTTTAGGTCAGTGAGCACCAGACAACTGAGACAGTGATATACTAGTACAGTGAATAAAATACCTTCAAGTGCAAAACTAAACCTAAAATTAAATTCCCACTAAGTGTTTTTGTACATTTCCATGAAAAAGGATGGATGGACATAGATGGTGTAAAATTATATAGGCAATGTGCAGTATGATAAATTGTAAAATTATAGATAGGCAAAATGCATTACAATAAGTTTTCCTAAACATAAGCAACCCATTGCCTTGCACCACTTGTGTGTGTCAGGCCAAAAATGAACAAGGTATAGATGGAGTAGACAAGATAGTAAATACACAGGGAAATCAATAATAAATATGATATTAACTAATAGTAAAAGAATCTTCAAACATATCAACAATGTCACTTGATGCTGACCACTGACTAGCCGTGGGATAAACAAGATGGATGAAAACCCCAAAATATCTAAAGTCAACAGAAAATTATATGTACTAGAAAATTTTAGACGTAAAATTACAGTTGAGCCTAAAATTAGACAGTAATGGCAGAAGCTAACACTGAGGATGTATAGAAAGCTTTCAAAAATAGAATTGATGCTGCTGCTAAAATAACCATAAGAGTAAAATGAGGAAGTGGTGATGGAGGAAGACAGTTTGGTGGGAAAAAAAAAAATATGTATTTTAGTGAGTGGATGAAGAACAGAACAAAATGCAAGCGAGAAAAGAATCAGAAGATTTAAAAAGGTGACAGAGAGAGACTCATGGGAGAGGATTGGAAGAGATTTGGAGTGTGACCTGAAAGGAACTAGAAAATTTATTTATGTAATAACATAAATTCAAGGCTAACTTCTAAAATCATGATATAGCATATGTCCCTAACCTTACCTATTTGCACCAACATAATATATTTGAAATAAAGCAAACTCATTCCCATACTCACCCTGAATTCAAGATGCTTCAATATCTGAATTTCATAAATGCAGATGTCTCTAGGGTGAAGCTTCAGCCATGAGAGAGATGAGGCCAGGGTGGATGCAAAAAGGCTCTAGAGAAGTAAAGGTGATACTGTAATATCTGTATGTGTGTGACAAACATTTGTCTTTTTTCATGTAAAATACTGAATTGAACTATCAACATAGTACTGTGAGTAATTTAGAATTTGAATATTTGCAAGGAAACAAAGTACATTTTCATTAATCAATAAAGCAAAGCTAACATACAGTACACATGAAACTGTTTTGCTTGTTACCAGTAACATTATCAGAGATATAACTGAGATGAGTGCAAAAAAATCCACAATATTGTATCTATGGAACAAAAAGATATTACAGTTCTTCAAAGTACAGTTGTCATCAATAATCAACAAAGTAATATAAAACTACAGACCTTATTGCTTGATAGTTTGGATGCAATCAGCACACATGCTAAAGCCTTAGGTGTTGTCTCTTCCTGTATCTTCCTAGCCTTTATTTTAAGTGCCTTGTCATTGGACAAGTCTTCCTTTGAGCATGTCACACAGCTGTCCAGGTAACTTAAGATGAATCTGTAAAGGACAGGTATTAAATGACAAATTAAGAAGCTGTTAAACTGGTGCCAAGGCTACTGCAGTAATCATATGAAGCAAAACTAATTAATCTCAAGTTTTCACTAATAAGAAAAACGACAATATACCTTATTTTATTTTATGCAATACATGGACAAGAAAATATGGCCAGATAGAATATTTTCATGAAGGGTGATCAAAGAACAGACTAAATGCCTTAGAAATACAAAAAGAACATTACTTGAAGTGTTTGCATTTGCAACTGGTGCAAGCAAGGAGCATCCAGTTTTTTTTTCCACTTGATACAAGTGGAACAGGTATGAAGAGAAAAGCAACACTGAGGGCCTAGTTGAAACTAAATTGTGTAACAAACTGAGGCAATATAAATTGCAGACATAACTACTGGATACACTTACATGATTAATTTACACTCAATGTTTTCTACTATATATAAAGATTACTATATGCTGACAATTAGGTACTAATAAAATGAGGATAGTGACCTCCCACAACCAAACGAAAGGGAGTGAAGGGCTGGTAAGCAAATTTCAATAATCCTGCAAGATTTATAATTGTTAGTAGCAAACTAACCAAGATTATCCTGCAACATTTATAAACACCAGTGCCACTCAGCAGGTTAAAAACAGCATGAATTTAAGAGTTTAAAGATGATGATGATGGCTATTTTTCACAACAGAGTAACATTAGCAGCTATATTAGGTAAAGATAACAAGGGGGGAAATATGCTATAGTTGCCTGGTAGTGGTGCTCATCTCTATCTCACTGATTTGTGAGACTATAGTGGATGATAACCCTAGAGTTGCCACCTCCATCTCAAAAAATACAGAACACAGTAGCAAAAGTTGGAACAGTGATGATGAGTGGAGAGAGCCCATCTATCAGTGGGGATTGAAGATAAGTTCTTTCATAAGTACCTTATATTAGGAGGAATCTATGGTTGACTGGACTCATTGTGAGGATATATTTCGGAAAACATTTATCATTTAAATAGTCAGTAATATATTATTGAAGTTAAATGTCTGTATTATTTATAAATAATGTGACATTGAAAAATTATTTCCTATTCACATCGATACTTCTGAAGGCACTTCTGCTTCTTTGCCTTTGGAGTGGGGGTGAAAAGAGAATCCGAAGAGATAGCCTTTGCTCAGTGCTACCTAGCAGACCTGAGACTTGGCACAGCAGCAGCATTGTCCACCCCTACCTTGTCTAGATTTACAGCTGTTGGTGGTGGAGGCAAAGGAGAGGTGATACAATGCATACTGTTCACATACCACACGACAAGCCCTAACAAACAAATATTTTTGTGAACTGGTTATATATTTGACTCTATATTTGGTCATGATGACTTTGAATTAATGATTTAATTTGTTTGATTATTCATACAGCCAAATATGGAACAAATGGCATTTCATATTGGTTAAAAACAGAACGCAACATTTAACTCTTCATTCAATATGGAACAATTTTGTATTTTAAGGGGCAGGTGGTCACCCTAGATAACCCTTACCCTGGAACAGAGGGCCACTGTGACATATGGATTTTCATAATTTTACCTTTCCCAGTTTTCCCCAACTGGGGAAAACTAATCAACTCTGAGGAGAAATTAACTGCTGGGTGAGCTCTCCACTGACTGTGCCAAGCCAGCTATGAGCCATGGCCCATGGATTTGTAGCCCGGCATGTTAGCCACTAAACTAAAGAGGTGCCACACTAGGAATTAATATAAATGGTGATTCTGATGGAAAAGAACTACAGATCTCTCAGTCAATGTGGCAAGCAACATTTGTCTACTCTACGGACCTCATGTACTATGCTCTGCTAAGAAGGCAGGCACAACTCCTTAGCCTACACACCATGTCAATCTACAGCTAAGTGACCAGAGGTTGAAGCATAAAAGAAAACAAACACCATTATTTATCTTCATTTAGCTCAGGATTTGAACCTAAGATCTCTTGGTTGTGAGCCAAGAATGTCAAGCACTACACCACCTGACCACATAAATGCTACTATGAATGATAAGTATAAGGACATCATCAGATGCAAAAACCTACCTCTGGTATATCTCCAGTGCTTGGTATTTGGTTTCATTGGAGAGGCTGAGAGTCTTAGCCACAGAAAATATAAACTCTGTAATTTTATCATTGTAGACAATATCCAAGTAGGGATGGGCAGCTTCTATTTCCTGTTTATTCTTGGCAATCAAGGAACGTAGAGTATCTGCCACTTGTTTACCTAAGAAATTCATCTGAACAAACTACTGACTTTATATCAAATTCTTTGCAAATCTAATCAAAATCCATTCATTGTCATCAGCATACATAAAGTGCATAAACTGGCTTAAACATCATTCATTATATGTGTGTGTATTATATATATATATATATATATATATATATATATATATATATATATATATATATATATATATATATATATATATATATATATATATATATTCTAAGCCAGTGAGAACTCCCCAGCTATTCTAGATTTAAAAGAATTAGCAGAAAAATTTGAAACACAAATTATACTTTATGCAGCATCCAAACATTTATAAGAGATAAACTACCCCAATAAATATTATTTGCATGGTAACAAAATAATTTGTTATTCTGTAGTTGTAGGTCAATGAAAAAAAAAATTATATTCTACAATTTCATTCCTCATTTCATCAGTGTACTCTAAATGAAAGATGTTATATATATGATAACAAAAAAATAAGAATTACTAATCACAAAAGTACATATAGACTGACATCCTTACAGGAGGAGGAGACAAGTGTGTTTCATGTGATCACCCCTCTCAACAAATCAAATTAAAAGAGTATTTCTGACAACATACACAGTTAATACTTGCAAGCAACAAATGAACTACTTTTAAAATATTAAATGCTTGTCCATTATTACCACCAGTTAAAGGTCTGGAAATGTGTCATTCACCTACGATCGTCTGCTGGTCACCCAGCTGGCTGTTACCCTACGAAAAGAACTCAGAGCTCATAGTGACCAATATTTGGGTAGGACTGAGACCACTCACACACCACACACCAGAACAGCGAGGTCACAACCCCTCGGGTTACATCCCGTACCTACTTCCTGCTAGGTGAACAGGGGCTACACATTATGAGGCTCACCCATTTGCCTCGCCGCACCCGGGATTCGTACCTAGGCCTTCTTGGTTGTGAGCCGTGTGTGTGTGTGTGTGTGTGTGTTCTGGATTTGAAAGTTAGTTTCACCATCAAAATGCAAGTAGCTGATTACTCCTACCTATTTCATTACATCCATGTACCATACCTACTTAAAGTGGCGATTATACTCACGCATCTCTCGTCGAGTCCACATGGTGCTGTAATTCTTGAACAGCGTCAGAGGTGCAGCAGAAAAAACACGAATGGTAGTGATCACCATCCTGGAAATGAACTGTTAAGGAAGCTCGTGAAACGACCTGGAGAGAGAGAGAGAGAGAGAGAGAGAGAGAGAGAGAGAGAGAAATTCACTATCCACTTGTTAGCATTTCACCCATGCCTGTACTAGAAATATTTGGTGTGCTATAATTTGCTTATTTTCTTTTGTTTCCATCAAGACCTACTGCTGTGATTAAGCTCCCATTTTTTTTTTCTTTATCCTTCTTAGCTATTCATCTCCTGTTATTGATATTACTATCAGACTATCAGCTCGTTCCTTGGATCTTCATACCAAATACATTTTATTATGGTTCTCTCTCTCTCTCTCTCTCTCTCTCTCTCTCTCTCTCTCTCTCTCTCTCTCTCTCTCTCTCTCTCTCTCTCCTACACAGGATACAGCTTTGGTTCTGTTCCCCTCTGTTCTTCACCATCATCTGCTTACTTCCACAGTCCCCATGCTGAGTGTCAGTGTGGTGC